>NW_026652284.1:8602864-8693895 GCF_009828535.3 Hylobates moloch | reverse complement strand
CCACTGAATTGGATACTTTAATGGGTGAATTGTAAGGTATGTGAATTATAGCTCAGTAAAGCTGTTACAAAATAAAAGAATGAACCTTAGGCTTGATAATGCGTTTACTAAACCCCAAGCTTTAAAAGAAGAGGGACCAGGTCATGCACAGTGGCTCATACCTGTAATCCCAGCACTTTGGGAGGCCAAGGACGGAAGACTGCCTGAGCCCAAGAGTTTGAGACCGGCCTGAGCAACATAAGGAGACCTCATCGCTACAAAAAATAAAAATCGGCCAGGACTTGGGAGACTGAGGCGAGAGGATCGGTTGAGCCCAGGAGGTCAAGGCTGCAGTGAGCTGTGATCGCGCCACTGTATTCCAGCCTGGGCATAGAGACCTTGTCTCAAAAATGAAAAAAGGCCGGGTGTGGTGGCTCACGCCTGTAATCCCAGCACTTCGGGAGGCCGAGGCGGGCGGATTACCTGAGGGGAGGAGTTCAAGACCAGCCTGGCCAACATGGTGAAACCTCGTCTCTACTAAAATTAGTGTACAAAAATGAGCCAGGCATGGTGGCATGGGCCTGTAGTCCCAGCTACTCGGGAGGCTAAGGCAGGAGAATTGCTTGAACCTGGGAGGTGGAGGTTGCAGTGACCCGAGATCACAGCACCGCACTCCAGCCTGGGGTGACGGAGCAAGACTCTGTCTCAGAAAAACCAACAAAAACAACGACAAAAACAAAAACAAAACAAACAAAAAAACCCAAACTGAAAAAATAAATAAATAAACAAAAGAAGAGGGACTACTGCTCTTCATCCCCCATGGACGGTCACAGCCACAGTTTCTGACAAGGAACTGAAATGTTCAATATTTTTAATGGAGAATTTTGAAAGGGGGCCTTTCGTGGCCAGCTTAGGATGATTAAGAGGAGCTCCGCTTGGAGACGAAAGGAGGAATGAAATAACCTCAGGTTCTTTAAGGTCAAGGATCCCACAGACCCCTCGTGATGGTGTGGGACTGGGTTCCACCCACCCGGCTGCTCACAGGGGTGGGTTTCCCTCGGGTAAAACACCCAGCCTGGTGACTCCAGACCCTGCCCCGCAGCCTGACCTGGAGCAGATCCCTCCGTCTGCCTGGACTTGTTTTCCCATCTGTAAGACATGGAATCCAGACCAGATTCTCCCCAAAGCCCCATGCAGCCAAGTTCCTAAAGGCCAGAAGTGCTTATTGCAGCCCTCGGCCTGGCCTGGCTGTCGGGAGTGGGTCTTCTGCACAGAGGAGTGGGGAATTTGGAGGTGTGTTTTCTCTGCTTAGGAGCGCACCTGCATCTGGCCTTCATCGGGGCCAAGGGGCCTGGGCTGCTCTGAGCTCCCTCCCAGTAGGATGTGGCTCAGCCCCCCGCCGGAAGGTGGAGGGGCTCTCCCTGTGGCTGGAAGGCACTTGAGAAAGCTCCAAGAGCCACTGAATGTGGTCCAAGAGCCCTGCCAGGCTGCAGCAGTTGAGGGCTGAGAGGGAGTTCCGTCACTACCCTCTTGGTGTAACGGGTTTCGAATCAACCCACGTAGAAATGTTTCTAGGCTGGGCGCGGTGGCTCATGCCTGTAATCCCAGCACTTTGGGAGGCCGAAGTGGGCGATTGCCTGAGGTCAGGAGTTTGAGACCAGCCTGGCCAACGTGGCAAAACCTCATCTCTATTAAAAATACAAAAATTAGCTGGGTGTGGTCATGCATGCCTGTAGTCCCAGCTACTTGGGAGTTTGAGGCGGGAGGATTGCTTGAACCTGGGAGGCAGAGGTTGCAGTGAGCTGAGATCACGCCATTGCACTACAGCCTGGGCGACAGAATGAGACTCCATCTCCCAAAAAAAAAAAAGGTTTCTAAACTGCAGAGGCCCACATGAGCCCCCAGCTCCATCCAGTGCCTTGGGTGGCTGACACCGCAGCCCCAACCCCAGCCATGGCCTGTGGGGCACCAGTTGTGTGCCTGATGGGGACTGTGACCTACAGATGGGGAAATGGGCTTGGGGAGGTGAGAGTTACAGGTCCAAGGTCTGAGAGCCATGGACTCCAAAGGGATGAGGCCCTCCAGCTGCCACAATCCATCCCCTGTGAACGCAGCTGTGTGGGGTGGAGGACTTGCCACAGCCTGGCCATCTCTAGATCTCACAGAATAAACCAGTGAGGGACGGGTCACGGGATTCACCAAGACAGGCTACAGAAGTGGCAGTGAATGGCTGCAGTGATGCGTTATGAGCTGAAAATAGGACCAGAGTCACCCAGGCATCCTGTGAATGGGTCTATTCTCTGGGGCCTCAAGTACATAAACAGGTCACGCCTCCTTGATCTTGCAGGAGGAAACTGATGGCGCATAGGGCCCGGTCTAACTGCTTTCCAAAGGCTGGGCAGAGACCAAGAATGCATGGCCACAGAAACAGACATGGGCTTCGTGCCGTGAAAAAATGCCCAGCCCCCATTTCAGCTGCTCGCTACCAGGACCAGGGAGTTCTCCCCAACCTCCACACTCTTGACTGGGGGCTGCCAGCTTTGCACCCAGCTCCAGCCACAAACCCAGGTGCCTGCTGAAATCCAGCGAGGGGGTGGGCACCTGCCCTGTAGCCTGGGGCCTCTGGCTGCTATGCCCATCCCCGGGAAGCCTAGGCGCTCATTCATTTAAATAATTTCTGTGAATGAGAGTGCAATGCTGAATGAGCAGCAAAGAAATCAGGAAGTCAATCAGGCGCTATTTCTGGGAGCAGAAGGCTGAGGAACTGGAAGAGACAATGCACTAGCTTCCACATTTCTGTGAGAAACGGCTACCTGGTGGCCCACGTGAACATGCACAGCCCCAGAGCCCCAACCCACGACTGTCTCGCTGTTCCCTGAGAGATTTCAACCCAACTCAAGCCTCAAGAGTGTGGTGCTGTGCCCAGTTCACAGGCTGAATGAATGAGCTGCAGAACAGTGAGGTCAAGGAAAAATGTTCCGCATCAGAAAATGCCCCGGCTTCTGCAATGTCCTCACCGATAGCTGTCATGGCTCCTGTGGCTGGCCCTGCAAGCAGCTTGTGGGGACCATGCTCTGGGACATGGATTCTAGAATGTCATGGGTCGGGTGGCCACCATAGGATGTGTGTGTGTTTTCCTCTACACTAAGCAGTTCTTACGAAAGAGCACAGCCAAACACAACGTGGAGCCTTTGTCCTTGTCAACTGGGGAAGGACACCTGAGATCCATCTGGGTGATCAGACACCCTTGGTCCCCTATCCCCCACCGAACTCTTGAGAGCCTGCAGTCCTCATATGACCAGACCTTATGGAGAGGGTGGGGAATAGGGTCTGGAACAACCCCTCCCTGACATGGAAGGAAGGAAGGTAGGGAGGGAGGAAGGGAGGGAGGGAGGAAGTGGAGGGAGGGAGGAAGTGGAGGGGGGGGGGAGGGAGGGGGAGGGGGGGGAGAGGGGAGGGAGGCCCTGGTGGTGGGGCTATCAGTCTCCTGATGAGTAGCTCTCCGAAGAGACTGGCTGGAGTGGAGTGCAGGAAGGAGGCACCTGGGAGGAGGCGCTGATCTTGAAGAGACAAGCTGACCTTCCCTGAACCTTCAACCACGACAAACCACACCAAACCCATCTGGGAGCCGTTAAAGAAAATTAGAAAATGCTGAACTGCATGGAAGATGCCTCCTCAGTGGGAGATGTCTTTAAAGCAGTGGGGGTGGAGCCAGAGGACCCACGAGGTCAGGGGCTCTCCCTGGACTGCCTGCCAGCCTGCTGCTTGCAAATAGGCCTTTCCACATCTCCAGGGAGGGTGGCGGGCAGGCCCGGGGTCAGGCCAGGCCCTGTGTCTCCCCACTCAGCAATGGCCATCTCCACTCCTGCCCCCCAGGAAAGAGAGGGAGAGTGACACTGCAGCCTCTCTGGCTGCATCCTCAGCACAAGGCCTTGTGCCTCGAGCCTTGAGGAGGAATCAGAGCACAGGGCCTGTGGCCCCAGCTGGCTGGACAGTGGGGAGGCCACACAGGGAAACGTCGAGAACTCAGTACCCCTGCTTCAGCCCGGCCACGGCCCCAGTGTAGAAGCCGGGACTCTGCTGGGGGCGGGGGGGGGTTCTGCCTGGCATGCAGGAAGGAGGCCACACGGGACAGTGGGCTGGGAGATCCCCGGGAAGGCACACACGCAGGGAAACTGCTTGAGTTGCCCTACAAACAGCTGCCCCTCGCTGAAGTCGAACCCAGGTGTGGCGGGGACACTGATGATTCTCCAGCTATCCCAGGGAGTGGAACTACCTCCACCTCCAAGACAGAGACAGCAAAACCCCAGATCAGGTCTGCCACCAAGAAAACAGATCCGGCTGGGCATGGTGGCTCACGCCTGTAATCCTAGCACTTTGGAAGACCGAGGCAGGAGGACCGCTTAGGAGCCCAGGAGTTTGAGACCAGCCTAGGCAACATAGTGAGACCCCATCTCTAAAAAAAAAGATGACAGCTGGGCACGGTGGCTCACGCTTGTAATCCCAGCACTTTGGGAGGCCGAGGCGGGCGGATCACGAGGTCAGGAGATCGAGACCACGGTGAAACCCCGTCTCCACTAAAAATACAAAAAAATTAGCCGGGCATGGTAGCGGGCGCCTGTAGTCCCAGCTACTCGGAGAGGCTGAGGCAGGAGAATGGCGTGAACCCGGGAGGTGGAGCTTGCAGTGAGCCGAGATTGCGCCACTGCACTCCAGCCTGGGCGACAGAGCGAGACTCCGTCTCAAAAAAAAAAAAAAAAAAAAAAAGATGACAGATCCAGCCAGGCCTGGCCAGAGCCTCCACCTGTCATGCTCTGCTCCCAGGCAGACCCTGGGATTCGATCTCACCAGGACACCCCCCTTCTTTAGTTGTATTGGAAGGCAAAGCCACCTCTCCCGGGACAGGGGACTTGGGTGGCCTCTGACCTCACTATGGGCACCCCAGCATCGGTGGGGGTGATGCGAGGGGACGGAGCTCCGGGCTCATCTTTCACCCCCCACAGGTGGCAGCACAGGGAGAGGAAGGCCTCATGGAGATGGTCTACACTGACTGCCTCCACATCTGGAGCGGGTTGACCAGTGTCCTCCAATTCATGTTTGCCCAGAACTTCAGAGTGGAGCCTTATCTGGAAACAGGGCCTTGCAGATATACTTCATTATGACGAGGGCATAGTGGATTGGGGTGCGCCCTGAATCCAATGGCTGGTGTCCTTCTAAGAAGAGGAGGGGCCACAGAGAGACACATACAAGGGTGGAACACCCTGGGGAAACAGAGGCAGGGACTCAGGGAGGCATCTACAGACCAAGGGAACGCCAAGGATTCCCGGCAGCCCCCAGGGGCAAGGGGAGGCCTGGGCGGGCTCCCCCTCAGAGCTCGGAGGCAGTGGAGCCCGCTACCATCCTGATCGCAGACACCTGGCCTCCTGAGCGCTTCTGCTGTTTTCAGCTGTCCTGCTTGTGGTAATGTGTTCAGCAGCCCCAGGAGACGAATACCCCGTCTGTCTTCCTCCAGCCACTCCATCAGGCTCCTCCCGTGCCCCCTGACACAAATGACTCTCCTCAAGGTCAACTGTCAATTCCTTGTTGCCAAAGCTGATGGACAGTTCTCAGCCGTCTATGTACTTGACCTGCTGCTACTTTGCCCTTCTGAAAGCCCCTTCCTCACTTGGCATCCAGGACACCAAAATCTCCTGGGTCCCCTCAGCCCCCACCCTCCTGGCCTCTAAGCAGGGCTCAGCCTCAGCCCTCTTCTCCTCGCTCTCTAGCCCCCACTCCCGGTGACCTTGCCCAGGGTGGCAGCTATGAAGCCGCCTATATGCAGACAACTCCCCCACTGACCGCTCTCCGAGACTAGGCTTGCAGGGCGCCCTGGATATGTCGAAGGCGTCTCAAATTTAACACCTGCTCCTCCTTCGGGCTTTCCCATCTCGGGTCAGCAGCCCCCCGCCTTCCACCTGCTCAACCCAAACACCTCAAGTCACCTTGGTGCTTCCCTTTCTCGTCACATCCGGTCCATGGATGAGCCCATTCCAAAGAGTCCCGGAACTGGGCCGCCCCCCCACCTGCCCCCACCTCCCCGGCTTCCATCCTGGCCCAAGCTCCCATCACCCCTCACCAGGACAAGCCTGGCTCCTCCCTGGCCTGGCCTCTCAGAGGCCACTCTTGCCCCTGCCATCCATTTCTATAGAGCAGCCAGAATGATACTTTTTTTTTTTCCCCCAGAGATGGAGTCTTGCTCTGTTGTCCAGGCTGGAGTACAGTGGTGCAATCTCGGCTCACTGAACCCTCCACCTCCTGGGTTCAAGCAATTCTCCTGCCTCAGCCTCCCGAGTAGCTGGGATTACAGGTGCACACCATCACGCCCGGCTAATTTTTGCATTTTTAATAGAAATGAGGTTTCACCATGTTGTCCAGGCTGGTCTCCAACTACTGACCTCGTGATCCACCTGCCTCAGCCTCCCAAAGTGCTGGGATTATAGGCGTGAGCCACCGTGCCCAGCCGCAGAACGACACTTCTAAGACACAAGATGCTGCCTCAATAAGTGTCCGGAGGTATCGGGTTAAGCGTGTTGAGGCTGGCGGTGCTAATACCCGCGCTTCACCCTGTCACCACGCTGCGGCAGAGCTGTGACAGTGCCCCACCCTCCAATGTTTTGCTTAGTGTCCCAAGAACGACCACATCTATTTTCCAATCTGGAGCCTCTAAAGTCAACTGACCACGTGGCCCAGGGCCCATTCATGTCTGACCAGGACTTGCCGGGCATCTGATGCTGGTGGAGAGGAAAAAGCATCCTCGTCACTCACTAACAGTGCCCGGCTGTGGCGCTCTGAGTGGCCATCTAGATTCCAGCTCACAGATGCGGTTCCCAAATACTGATTCCCATTCTCTTATCCCCCACTCACCCAACACCTTTAGGATTTTCCAAACAAGGAAAATTATGAAAGCATCCAACCTGCCATCTCACGCAGAGCTAACTAAGCAGGAAATCGCCTATTCACAGGACATGCGTCTGCACCTCCAGGACTGGGTGGGCGGAACCCTCTGTTCAAATAGGCTCCAGTCCCCTCCCAGCCACTCCAGGGGTCGGTGTACTGTATTGGAGCTGTGATACATAACCGTGAAGCTGTGCAAACGCAGAGCTCATGACAGTATGAGGGGGCATGTTCCCAGAAGGCACAGGGCTGGAAATCTTCACGGAGCCCCACGGTCTCAGTGGCCAGGCAGCAAGAGCAGGCCTGGCAGTCCCCTCATCTGTCTGTCTGCAAAGAATGGACATTAACCTCCCTGGCTCCGTGACCACCCCTTGGCTGGGAGGAGGGAGGCAGGGCTGAGGGCCAGGGCTCCTCAAGATTCTAGGTCCTGGGCAGGATGTGCCCAGGGCTCCCAATCCGCACCCATACCAGTTTGAGGCAAATTTGGCTGTGGACGTGGTGCCACTCATTTCTGATACCTGGGGAGACAGACGCAGAACTCACTCTGCTGGTTCCCTCATCCATTTCCGAGGTGACTTCCCCGGGGAGGTTACCTGCTGGCTGCAGATCTGGCCACCCACCTCTTCCAGGAGTCCCATGACCTAGGGGTGCCAGGCTGCACAGACGAGGACCAAGCAACCCCGGGAGCCTGCACCACAGATGTTGTGTGTGGCTGTCAACTCACTGCCATCACGGTCAAAGTCACAGCATAGGACCAAGAGAAAGAGGGGCAGGGAGGCTTCCAAAGAGAAATGTGTAAGCGTTTGCGCATGCCTGACCACCCCGACACTTTCCCCAGTATCTTTCAAAGGCTGACGTGGGGGAGGAGGAACAGGAGGAGAAGCTGCAGGCTTGGAGACTTCAAGACAGAGTTAGCATCTGTATTCCTGACCTCTGGTGGGGGGCCTCACCCCCCTCCGCCTCTTGCCTGGCCTGCAGGGTGGGGTTAGAACTCAGGGTGCTGAGCCAAACCTGCCCTTTAAGGACAGTCAGCCCATGGGTGGATGGAGCTTTCCAGCCCACTTGCTTCCCGACGTGGGACTTGCAGGTGGTAGAAGGGACTCACGCAGGCAAGGAACTCTGAGAGAGGGCCGTACACGGGGTGAGCCGTTCTGCAATGCCAGGCCCTCCTGCTACCACGGGCTCCCAACTGGGCAGCCACAGAGACTTCACCTCCCACACCACCACAGTGCCCCTACACATGGGCTGCATTCACAGTCTGAGAAAGGCCACTCCTTTTCCCAAAGGGACAGGTGGAGTTCACTGTTGACTCAGCCTGTTTCTGATCCGCATGCTCCTCCCCAACTTCATGACTGAACAAATCCCTCGGGACTGTATCTCAAAGGCGCCCACTCAGAAGCCTCCAGCAGAAGAGAAAGACTCTAAGCCTATCTAATGAGTGAGAGAGGTCACTAGCATTCATTTACCGGAGAGGCCCTAGTATCCTCAAGGTTACAAACCCCAGCTCGATGATATGCTGGCAACTGGGCTAGAATTTGGTCAACTGAGGATCAAACCTGGAGGCAGGTCACCCAGAGAAACAAAGACCACCTACTCATTAATTCATCCATCTATCAATTCATTAGTCTATCTGCTTATCCATCCACTCATCCATCCATTCACTCATCCATCCACCCACCCACCCATCCATCCATCCGTTCATTTATCTATCCACTCATTCATCCATCCACTTGTTCATCCACTCATCCATCCATCAGTCTAAACACTCATCCACCCACCTACCCACCCATTCACCTATCCATCCATCCATTTGTTCAACCACTTATCAATCCAAACATTCATCCATCAATTCATTATACACTCATCCATCCATTATTCACTCATCAATCCATCTATTCATCATCCATCCAACCAATTATTCATCCATCTATTCATTCATCATCCATCATCCATCCATCTGTCCATTCATTCATGAGGCACCGTTAGGTAATCTAGCAGACTCTGGGTAGAATTCCTCACTTAACCAGATGCAAAAGTTGCCTCTGAGGGCCTGAATACACTAGAATATCATCTTCAAAACACTTTAGTTCCAATGACTGTATCAACTTTTGGCCTGAGCCCAGCCAGACCATGGGGACAGAGGGAGGGCATTGCCTCTGACAGCAGAGGAGACACTTACGATCGAGTCCGTTCAAGTAGCGCATGCGGATCTCACAGTGGCCCCAGACGGCACTCACTACAGGATACAGTTTTTTGCCCTTGAGTCCCCGAAAAGCCACTCCCATGTACTGTCCATCCACAATGAAGCTCAGCGTCCCGTCGTCCATGTCCAGGGCTACCAGGAAGGAGTCAGGGACAATGAATGTCTCATCTGGTTCCAGAAAGGCTGGGTATGTTTTGCTTGGCTGGTTCTTGCCGTCGTGGTACAGCCGGTTGCGCCCCAAGTCCCAGCCCCAGGACTCGTGGTTATTCCCCACGAGGGTTGTGTACCCGACAGAGTGCAGGGGGGCGTCTGCCGTCGCCACCCCCACCACGGCGTGTGTGCCCCGCTGTCTCATGGCCCACGTGATCTGCCACACGTGCAGCCCACGGGTATACCCGACTTTGCCCCTGATAGCGTCCGTGCTCTGGGCCACCGGATGCCGGTGAAAGATGAGCTTGTCGTCCTCCTTCACGAAGACGTTGAGCGACCGGTCGTTATTGTTCCATGAATGCAGCAGCTGGACATCGTAGGACACGGGGGGCATGTCCAGTAGCAGATCCAGCCGGGTGGGCTTGCAGTAATCCAGACCCTGGAGCTCCTGCTTCAGGGGCCGGTACGTGGGGTCCCTCATGTCCACAGTCTTGATCCCTCCAGTGACCTTCTGACCCATGTTCGCCCCTGGTTTCACCTTCTCACCGACTCCCAAGGCAAACTCATCAATCTCGCGGTCTCGTCTCCAGTATTCTGATCGGGGCCAGATAGAATTCCTAAGGAGGGCTGCCAGGAGACCTCTGCAAGCTGCGCAGTGTTCAGTATTGCCTAATGGACGGAAAGACAAACAACCGGTGAGCAGGGCTGTGGGATGAAGGGGAAAGTTAACCTGGAGGGCAAGGTGACCACATCAGCATGTCCCAGCAGCCTGCGCCTGGACTCCGTCATGCCTGACACGGGCAGGCTGGAGCCTTGGCGCAGAATGAAATCCCCCGTTCCCTGGCTAGGCTGTCACAAAGGAAAGGGTCTGTCTGTCTGCGCGGCAGACTGTGTGGAGAGGTGGGCTTGGGGGCTGGGCGTCACCCTCATCTGTGTTGGGTACAGACACACGGCTGATGCCACCAAATACCTCATCAGGGTTCCACAGGGCGGAAGGCCATGGTGCCACAGAACCAGGACTCAGCCACGACAGTGGTCATTTGCTTGGTCAAAACAGAGGGAGGTGCATGGCCCTTGCCTTGCTGTTCAGAGGGGAAGTGGAGCCCCAGGTAGCAGCAGAGGCTGCTGAGGATGCCAATCCCAGCTCCTCCTCCCTGTCTCGGGCACAGCTAACCAGTTCACTGCAGAAAAGGGCCTTCTGGTGCAGCTGAAACCAGGGGTCTGTGTGCGCTTGGCAGGAAAGGCACCAGGAGCCTCCTCCGCCAGCAACATTCTTCTCAAGGGAAGGCTTCGATTCAGACAGTATGGGGGGCTCATCCCCCGACCCCTGGGAGTTCTTAGATGACCGACTACCTCTTTTTCCTGCCCACACCCTTCAACTAGAAGCCAGAGTTTCGCCCTCTGGGTCTCAACAGCACGTCTCGGGAGGAAAGTCCGACGCTAGGATGCCTCGTTCCCTCTCTGGCCTCACCATCCCCTGGGTCCTTCAGGAGGGAGAACAGGGGACTCTGGGTTGGGGGAGAGATCTCGCTGCATCATCTACACCATCCTCTTCACTGGCAGCCCAGGAAGAATTCTTTTTTTTTTTTTTGAGATGGAGTCTTGCTCTGTCGCCGAGGCTGGAGTGCAGCGGTGTGATCTCGGCTCTCTGCAACCTCCACCTCCTGGGTTCAAGTGATTCTCCTGCCTCAGCCTCCTGAGTAGCTACGATTACAGGCACCCACCACCATGCCTGGCTAATTTTTGTATTTTTAGTAGAGATGGGGTTTCACCATGTTGGCCAGGCTGGTCTTGAACTCCTGACCTCAGGTGATCCACCCGGCTTGGCCTCCCAAAGTGCTGGCCAGGAAGAGTTCTATCCGAGGAGGAGGAGAAGGCAGAAGAAGATTTGAGCCTCATTCAAGAGAGAAGTTTCTTTCTGCCATCAAGAACCTCCTTGGCCTCTGGAAGGGAACAGAGAGGCCAAGGAGAACGGCCTGGTTTGGGGTCAGGCTGCTAGGATCAACCAGGCCAGGGGCAATGCAGGCTCCTGTTGAAGAAACAGAACTAAAGGAGCCTGTGGGGGCGCCTGGGCGGGAGGCCATCGGAGCCTTGGCTGCAGGGAGAGAGTCACACTGGGTCACTTGTTACTAGGGTGCCCGAGTAAAGGAGACAAAGAGAACCCAAAGGAACCCGGGGTGGGGGAGGCTGCAGGCTCCCAGACACAGGGAGATCCAGGGACCTCAGAGGGCTGGCCTCCCCCTTCAGTATGGGGCCAGCCAGGGCCAGGCTTTGCAGTGGGCCTGGCCTAGAGCTCCCTCTCAGCTGGGAAGAGGCCCCACGAGACCCCGTCCCCAGGGTGGCCAGGCCTCCAGGAAGTTTGGTCCTGGCAGAACCTTCCCATATGGGAACACCTGGTGCCCCGACCCCCTTATCTCAGGGGCCAGGTCATGCTTCTCGCCCTCCCCTTTCTGATGTGAGACAGAGGGTTTTTTTTTTTGAGATGGAGTTTTGCTCTTGTTACCCAGGCTGGAGTGCAATGGTGCTATCTCGTCTCACTGCCACCTCTGCTTCCTGGGTTCAAGCGATTCTCCTGCCTATGCCTCCCAAGTAGCTGGGATTACAGGCGCCCACCACCACGCCCAACTAATTTTTTCTATTTAGTAGAGGCTGGGTTTCACCATGATGTCCAGGCTGGTCTCGAACTCCTGACCTCAGGTGATTCACCCACCTCGGCCTGCCGAAGTGCTGGGATTACAGGTGTGAGCCACTGCGCCCAGCCACAGACAGAGGGTTCTGATCTCAGGGGCACGGTCATCTCTTCAGAGACAGGGCAGGACTCCTTGTGTCCAGTGTCTGCAAAGCCGTTACACAGCTGAAGTGTCCCCTCTGCAGCCTGGAGGGCCGCCCTGGTTCCAGAAAGTTCTGTGAATACTGTGACCTCACATCCATGATCTCCCAGGAAAATCCCATTTTCAAGCTTTTAGTTCCATCTCCTCTCCTGGGAGCCACTGAAACCTCTAGGACTCCCTCTATGCCGCTGCAGAGGGGCACCCTGTGGCTTTGGGGCCTGCGCCTCAAGCTGCGGGAGGGGGAGAGAGCTGGGTCTGGTGTGGTGCGGGTGTGGCCTTCCCTGAATTCCCCTCTTCCCCAACCTCCACTGGAGCATTTTCTGAGCTGTAGGAAGGCCGGACGGGCCAAGGCGGCTCCCGAGGGGCCGGGTGGGCCGAGGTGGCTCTCCGAGGTCAGAGCTGCACGAAGCGGGGGTGCAGAGTAACCCCCTCCCATCTGTCTGGACACCCCCTCCAGCTTGGTGCCCAGGAACTTCTCATATTCTCAATTTTGCAGGGTCCTGTGGGCACAGAGGTCAGCTCCCTGGGAGGACGGGGGAATTACTTTCTAAGAGAGTTAGGTCCTGTCAAGCTTCCTGCAGCGTAGCCCCTCCCCAGCCCCCCTGCCGCTCAACTGTCGCAGCAGGGAGGACCTTTCTCCCGGGATCTGTCATGGAAGATTCGCCCTCTCTCCACGTGTGGGAGCAGGCGGGAAGAGTGAGGAGGAGCCTAGGGGAGGGAGGGGAGGGTGGGAGAGAAAGGTGGCGGGGAGGGGTCCTCTAGCAGGTAATTGAAAATGCTAGGAGGGACCATAACAGGGAGGTTGAGGGGGAAGAGGCGAGGAGAGCAACACCTCAGAGGGGGAGAAAGGGTGAAGTGGGGTGAGACAGGGAGGGATGGGGAAGGAGGGGGAGGGAGAGGAGGGAGGGAGAGGGAGCTCTCAGGCTAATAAACCCAGGCCTGAACACAGAACGCCTGTCTCAGCGAGACCGGAGATCAGCTTTTTCTGAAATGGGCGAGATAGTAAATGCCTGGCTTTGAGGGCCAGACAGTCTCTGCTGTTGTCGCACAAAAGCAGCCACAGACGGGACATAAATAAACGTGCGTGGCTGAGTTCCAGAAAACCTTATTTATAAGGACAGGCCGGCCTAGGGTCCGCCAGCCAGAGCTTAGACAGGGGCCTGCGTCGTCTCCACTTAAGACACAGCCTTGTGGGGCTGCAGCTGGCATTAGCCGGATGGTGGGGAGGGGGAGGGATCCCCGGCAGCTGGGCCAGCCCCGTCCCAGAAAGAGCCACCAGAAAGGACGGCTTCACCCTGACGTAGGACATCCACTGTCTGTCTGTCCAGGTCGGCTCCACAAGCTCTCCTAGTTCTGAGATGCCAGCACCTCAGGTGGCCCAGCAAGTCCTCAACACCAATGCTGGGCTGAGCTCCCTAAACCTAACCTGAACCACAACCCCTCCACCTCCACCCACCTCTCCCCCACCCCCTCACCCCAGCCCAGGTCTTGGACCACATGGCTGTGAGGGGTGGGAGTCTGTGGGAGGGAGGGCCTGGGAGGAGGGAGGCTGGGGAAAGAGGGTGGGGCGTTTTCCCCGGGCAGGGCAGGCAGGTAAAGGGGCCTGCGGCACTGTGGGGTGATTCCCTCACCAGGGCACCCCAGGGCCTAGCCAGGGAATGTGGCCCACACACCCGGCCACTTCTGCCATCTGAGTCACCTCCCAGGTGGTCAATCACTGTGGTGGCCCTAGGGCTACTCTTGACTCATCTGTCACCCGCCCTGTGTCCAGGCTATGGTTAAAGATGACAGTGCCTTCCCAACTTCCTGTTGTTCACACCTAGCCACCTCCTTGCTGTGCAGGAACACTGAAGCCATCCATCTGTCCTCCTCCTTCTATTTTAAAATGTGGCCGCACAGATCCACCCTTTCTGCGGGTCCCCAGAAACTGGACTCACCACCTCCCCTGGAACTGCAGCCTGGAGGGTGCTTCCCCAGCCCTGCTTCCTGAAGCTTCCAAGCTCATGTGCCGAGACAGTAGCTCCGGCCTCCAAGATCCACCCTGAGCTTCTCCAAGCTTCTGCTCATTCATCTGTCACACACTTACCTAAAACTCAGTGGAGACAGTGTTCCAGAGGGGGCTGGCGTTACTGCATTTCCACTTTCATTTATTTCCTAGCCTATGCTCCATTCACTGAACAAAGATCACTGTTCTCCCATCTTCCTGGTCACCACATCTGGCCCTATAGAGGGACGCTGCCTTTGGGCCAAGACCCAAGGGCTTGGAAGGCTGGGCTAGGGCAGATCAAGTTTAAGGTCCCTTCTAAACCAGGGGTCAGCAAACTTCTTCCATAAGGGGCCAGATAGTAACTATTTAAGGCTCTCCAGACAATATTAAATCAATGGGCATGGATGTGTTTCAATAAAACTTTATTTACAAAAATAGACAGTGGGGCAGATTTGGCCCAGGAGCTGTAGTTTGCCGACCCCATGCAAAACTGGCAATACCATCATCATAATTCCTGGACATGGCGCTTAGGATCGGGGGTACCATCCACAGGTACCGAGTAACATTCACAGGTGCCTGGATGGCTCCTGTTAACAAAGGACCAAGACAGACATCCCTGGGCCAGGAGGGCATCCAGCACTGGGCACTACACTTCAGGCAGGAGCTGGGAGAACAGTACAGGCCCCTGCTCTGGGACCACCCCCACTTACTGCTGCTCTGAGAAGTAAATGGGGATGCCTAGGCCTTGTGGGGCCCAGCAGTGCCACAGATGAATCAGGGCCTGGGACTGCTGAGCAGTTGGTGAGTTTCCAGGAGGTGGGAGGACTCAGCCTTCATCCCCACCCAGGAGGAGCAAAGACACAAAGGGCATGGCTCGTACTGCCCTGCAGGGCTGGAACGGGAGAGCAGAGGACAGATGTGGCCCTGCTGCCGCCACCGCCACCCACCACACACATGCATGCACGCATGCCTACATGCACACACCCATACACACACGCGTATACTGTGTGCCTGCACACTGAGAGCAAGGGCAGCATCTGAGACTAACGAGCAGGACAGAGGCGTCACAGTCCAGGCAGTGCCCTGGCCAGCGGCGCCTGCTCTCCACTCCCTTAGTGAAAGTTTTCATCCCCAAAAGCACACTCTTGCATTCGTCACCATGTCCCCAGGACCGCACCTGCCTCCTCCTCTGCACAGCTGTCTCAGGCAAGCCCCACAACAAACCAATTCCTGGCCTGTACCCCTCCTGCCCCACCAAACCCTACTCACTCTAAACAATGACAGTTCTCACTCTCCGCAGTCCTCAGGCTGCAAGGGTCAGCGGTCACACGCAGGGGTCCAGTGTCTGGTGCTTCCTAAAGACCAGGTTGTAACCTCATCACAGGCATAAATGCTGTGAGGGTATTTCAACCAGGAGAAAGAATGTGTGTGTGTATGTGTGTGCATGTACAGGTGGTAGGTATGTGTGTGTGTGTGTGTGTGTGTGTGTGTGTAGATATGTGATGCGCGTATGTATCTGTGTGTGGTGTGTCTGTGTATATGTGTGGTGTGTCTTCATGTGTGTATATATGTATGTGCTGTGTGTGCACGCACGTATATATGTGTGTGCATGTAGGTACACGTGTGTCATGTGTCTGCATGTGTCTGCGTGTGTGGCCTGTGTGTGTGTGTATGCATGTGTGTGTACAGGAGCTGTAACTGCAGGACCCTCCTCCTCATGGGTGACAGGGAGCTCACCAGTCACTCTGGGTTGGGAACTCCTAGCAACATCTTCCCACAAGTCAGATCAGATTAAAGTAAAGATCAAGAAGGGTTAAGAGAGAAAAACAGCCATAAAACGGTGGGTTGGGAGCTCCCGAAAGGACCTTCCTCACACAACTGGCGCAGAGGCCGTGAGTCACGGAAGACAGCTGCATCTTATCTGGGTCGAGGAGTCGATGCTGGTGGCGGATTGTGTGTGGCACGAGTTCCCTGACACTCGCTCAGGACATGTCCCGTGGAGAGCTTCCTCCCGAGGGAGGCAGGCAAGCCGTCCACCCACCCACGCTCCTGCACGCCTTGTGTCAGAGATCAGCTGTCAAATCTGACGCGCATCTACGGCGCTGGCGCCAAGGCCTCAGCCTCTCACGCTCCACGTCCCTTGGCCTCTCTGGTTGAGCTCAGCTGGGACAGCCCCCTGACCCCACACTCACCTACCCTCAGTCCTGGCCTGGCACAGCTCTGGTCCCATCGTGCCACAAGCAGGTGGGGGATAAAGGGAGAGGACACATCACCAATATCAAAGTCGAGCACATGGCGGGAGCGTCTGTCTCATGCACGGGAGGGCTGGGCTCCGGGAAGCAGAGAGGAGCACAAAACGGGATGGAGGCAGGAACCACGGCCCGGACCCTCAGAGCCAGAGAGCGGCCACAGGCCCTGGAGTCACCTTGGCTTCCCCTGCAGAGGGATACACACCCTGGAGGAGATTCTGCCTTTCCTACAACACAGTGAAGCCCATTAAAAGCTCTGAAGGAGGGGTAGGGGCTACCTGCGGGGACACCAGATGACACGAAGCCCTGGGGTTTGGCTTCAGTGAACTTCTTCCCCCAGCGGGAGGAATATCCCATCACTACACACACACACACACACACACACACATACACACACAACAAATTCTTGCATGAGTGAAAGGGGATGTCCCTTACACCCTTTGAGGGCCAAAGCCCTCAACCCAGTGTCTCCAGAGCAGCCATGGGACGGGGGGTGGGTTGGGGTTCCAAACACCCATCAGAGCCCCATGTCCCTACTGGATTTCCCGGTGGCAGCCTGGGCTCTAAGCAGGTGAGCTTCCGAAAGCCCCCTACTCCCTCGGCCAGCTTCGAATAGCCATTTAAGGTTGTCTGGGTCCAGGGAAGAGGGCATCTTTGGATTTGCTAGGGGCCCCAGATCTTAGTAGGAAGGAAGAAAAGAACCTCGCAAATCTTCCAGTTTCGTGGGCTCCTCCAGACGGGGGCAGCCAGGTCTGCAGATACAGAGGGAAGGAAGCCTGGAAATGAATGCTGATCCCAGGGGGGTGGGGAGGAGTCAAAAGCATCCCCGAAGTGCACTGTTTGGGAGTCCTAGACCTGGGACAGGTGAAGGGTACCTGTCTTCAGCCTTTAATGATCTAGGGCAGCCATTCTCTCTGAAGGCCGAGGGAGCCTGGAGGGGCAGGAGACGCAAGGCAGGCCCCTGTGGTCGGAGAACGCCTTCTGGATACAGCCACGGTTTGCTTTCATTATGCAAGGCACAGAGGAATGTGATGCTAGACACAGCACTACTGCCGAGACAGGAGCGAGATAGTGCTATGGGATGCCCAGGGTTAAAAAAAGTTGCTGTGGGGGCTCACCCCTGTAATCCCAGCACTTTGAGAGGCCGAGGTGGGCAGATCACCTGAGGTCAGGAGTTTGAGACCAGTCTCGCCAACATGGTGAAACCCCATCTCTACTAAAAGTACAAAAATTAGCTGGGCATGGTGGTGAGCGCCTGTAATCCCAGCTACTCAGGAGGCTGAGGCAGGAGAATCGCTTGAACCCAGGAGGCGGAGGTTGCAGTGAGCCGAGATCACACTACTGCACTTGAACCTGGGCGACAGAGTGAGATTCTGTTTACAAAAAAAAAAAAAAAGTTGCAGGGAAACTGCAAAGGATGTGGGGAAAGGACACTCCTACACACTGTGGGTGTGTGTTGAAGGGGGACAGACCCTGAACTGGGACAGCCTTCTAGGTGTGCAGGTGTAACAAGGCAATCCCTGTCCATGTGCAAAACGCCCAACAATCACCCAGCAACAGCCCTTCCAGGGCTCTTGTCTACCACACCCTATAGGCCTGCACAGGGACACGAGGATGAAGATGCTGGGGACAGCATGAGCCCACCTCGTCTACACCACAGAGCTCCATGCAGCCCCTCCAAAGTGGTGATGCAACAGAAAATGTAACACGATTCTGTCACATTTTTAAAAGCAAATCGCAGAACAATATGCAGATCATGATGCCGTTGAGAGACAATTTAAAAAGTCTCTCTGTGCCTATTTATGTTTGTAGGTACAGAGAAAGGTCTAGAAGGATAAACATCAAACCTTTCACAATGGTTAATGCTGGTGGGTGGGACGGAAAAAACGCTTTTTGAATTGAATTTTTTAAAATGCATGTATTCCTTTTCAAACTAAATGATTTTTAAGCACACAAAAGAGAATCAAAGGCTGAGAAACAATGATTTCACACACTATGTTTGCAAGAACAAGTTATCCCCAAAGCAATTCCTACAGGTTCTGCACCTGTGTTGCTTTTATAAAGCAAGCACAGCGTAATGTGTAAGCACTATTGTCCTGAATGCTTTATCCATGAAGGTACGTGTTAAGGATCCGTAACTGGCAGAAGGGCATTTAAAACGCTTTTTTTTTCTTTTAAAGAGACAGGGTCTCACTATGTTGCCCAGGCTGCTCTCTAACTACTAGGCTCAAGCAATTCTCCTGCCTTGGCCACCCAAAGTGCTCAGATAACAGGTGTGAACCACCATGCCCAGCCTGGCAGAAGGGTATTTAAATAAAGGATGAGAATCCCGGGGAAGCTTTGAGGCCATCCCAAAGAGGGACATTATTTCTACAGTGATCTATCCCGAGACTTCCGATTATACTGTTTCAAAATTACAGATTTTAATTAGCCCAGTAAAAATGGGGCAGCTGTCTCTCTCTACTGACCCAGAACACAAGAAGAGAACAGCTGGTCCGTCCCCATACCCAGCCAGGTGGCAGCTGCACAGCAGCTCTGCATGTGGCAAAGGCCAGGTGAGGTGGGCCCATCAGAAACACCGGTGGCTGCTCCACCCCTGACAGACCAACTCCAGGGAAGAGGAGGATGTGAGGAGGAATGAGGCACTGAGAGCAGACCCTGGGGGAGGCTGAGACAGGCCAGACTGCACAGCACCAGCCTGCAACCCCCCGATGGTGTTTCAATTAAAGCCACAACCCTGCAGACCCCACCTTCCCCCAAAATGCTTTCAGATCAATTGCCCCCGAGCCTTGCTTCCACTAAAAATTACCTGTTTGTGGTGGCGTTTAGGAAGAGGTCTGTTGAAGGAGCGGCTACACCCTCTTCTGGGGACGTAGCCAAGGCGACCGGGGACAAACAGACAGAAAGGGTAGGTAAGGGATGCACAGAGGTGGGTCTGTCACCAGGGAGTGGCAGACACTCACCCACCTCCTTACGCCCAGTTCCCCCACAGTGTGTCCGACTGACCCCAGAACAGTAAAACCATTGTTTTGCCCCAAGATGGGGAAAGAATGAAATTCAGGATGTGGAACAAGGTGACCTATTTATAAAGCCTCCTTTCACCTGAAGATCACGTAAGTTCCCTCCCTCTGCCGCCCCGTCTCACACATCAGTGGTGGCAGCCCAGGATTTTGCAAGAGAAACATGCCCCAAGCGATCTGCTATTTTATCAGAATCAACCTCTGCAGCCTGGCTCAGCCGCTGCCTGGGCTCTGCTCGCTCACTGGGGTTCTGTGCTCCCTCCAGCATCCTGAACATGAGTGGCAGGGACGCTCTTGGTGGTGGAAGGGCTCAGGGCATGCTCCGTGCTGGCTGGGCCACGGAGCCCCTGGCAAAGGGGCCACCACCAGCAGGGCTTGTGACACGTGGTTACCACCCTACACCCCTCACCCTGCCAACTGCCAACTTGAGGAGGGACCCCTCAAGCAGAGATATAAAAATAAGTCTGTGCCCCTAGAATCAACAAAAAAGAACAGGAGCCTTCTGGAAAGTTCTGACAAGTGATTTTGGAGAGAAAATCCCACATGGTCCAGGGCTCTAGTCCCTGACCTCAAAAGACCCAAAATGCACCTGCTGTAAACACCTATGGAAGGGCCCAGATGACTCATAGCACTTTCAGAGGGCTCGAATCAGTGGAGCCACGGCCTGGGAAACCAGCATGATATTCAAACAGAGACCGAAAATTACAATAAATCGCAGCTGTAGCTTAGTCAGGGTGGCGAGGACAACGGACTGTGCCTGATGCAGATGAGAAGCCAGTTCTTGGAGGGACCCCAGGGACACAGAGCAACCTTCCCAAAAGGTGACCCAGACAGCAGCAGACATGCCTCCCACAGCAACAGGAATAAAATGTAGGCTATGGACCACCGACACTGCCTAGCCTTGGGGGGGGCGGGTAACACACTGGGTCCATCTGGTTCACACAGGAGGTGGGGCGCCCCCAAAGAGTGGAAGCATAAAGGCAGGCCCAAAAGCAGCCCCACGGCCATCTCCAAGAAAAGAGCCACCAACAGGGTACCCACGGGGACAGGCTCAGAGACGCTGGTGCTCCTCACCCTCCGACCCCCAGCAGCTCCCCAGAAGTCAGGAGACGGGGGCTTGAGGCAGGGTGGATCAGGTGGGCCCAGTGACTCTCAGGAGGAGGCTCTGCAGAGAAGCTGGTTCTCTGGAAGGGCCTCGCTCCAGCCGAGCCTCCTGCGGGACTCCAGAGCTCAGGGCCGCCTGGCCTGAGAGGAAGAGGATGGAGTGCATCCAAAGCCTGCCACTTTCCCCCAACAAGGCAGTCTCCTGGACACAGGGGATGCAACCAAACCCAGGCTTCCAGGGTGCCAAGGCCTGAATGGGAGCCAGTGACACTCTGACCTCTCTCCATGGGATTTGCCAGCTGGCAAATATCACCTCTGGGAGTGGTCCTTGGGTCAACCTCATGTCCCTCCAGGGATAATGAGCAGCAGGCTGACCAGGAAAGGGCCGGGGAAAGGATCTGAGGACTCAGGAAGCATAAACCCAGAGAGATTTCAGGGGCCATCACCCAGCCTATGTGACAGTCAGGGGGCCGGGCATCCACTCATCCGCCCCCTGAGGCCCAGGTGGCTGCCCTCAAACCACCTGGGGGAATGAGAAGGGCAGCGCTCATGATTTCACCGTAGAATCGCCTAACTAAAGCTCCAGGTACAAAGTAGGAGCTTCATACATGCCGCTCCCTGCCCTCCTCCTGCCGCCTCTCAACACCTGAGGCTATCAGGGGACAGCTGATAGCTTGGAATAGTGAATGCCAAGTGCAGGAGAGTGCTCAGCTGGGGAATGCCATGGCAGGTGCTTGGCTCACAGAGGTGACCCAAGTTGCTTGGTCCCGTCACGAGACCCACAGGCCTCTCTCTACCTGGCAGTGAGGAAAGGCAGATGGAAAGACCCTGTTTTACAGGAGTGGTTCTCAAAGTGGGGTCCCAACCAGCAACATCAGTCAGCATCACCTGAGAACTCAGAGATGCAAATTCCTGACCCTGTTAGACTTTCTGAATCAGAAACTCCACGGGGCAGCCTGCATTCTAATGAGCCCTCCACGGAACTAGGATGAGGCCAGAGATTGAGAACCACTGGTTTCAAGGAATTACGGCTCAACAGTTTAGAATCTCAGATCCCTATTAAATGAAAACCATCAGGATTACACTTGTACCATAATTTTAAAAAACTTATCTTGGCCAGGCGCGGTGGCTCACGCCTGTAATCCCAGCACTTTGGGAGGCTGAGGTGGGCGGATCACGAGGTCAGGAGATCGAGACCATCTTGGCTAACATGGTGAAACCCCATCTCTACTAAAAATACAAAAAATTAGCCAGGCGTGGTGGCAGGTGCCTGTAGTCCCAGCTACTCGGGAGGCTGAGGCAGGAGAATGGTGTGAACCCGGGAGGCGGAGCTTGCAGTGAGCCGAGATCCCACCACTGCACTCCAGCCTGGGCGACAGAGCGAGGCACTGACTCAAAAAAAAAAAAAAACAACTTATCTTGATATGAGATATTTCAAATGTGAGGCATTCTCATAAAAAATCTCAATACAGAAATGTAAAAAGTATAAAGTATTTCCTCTTATCCACTGTCCAGGGAAGCACAGAGGTGTGTCCTTCTAGAACATTCTGGTGCATATGAGAATAGTCTATTTACATCAAAAGATCACACTGCAGATACGAATCCACGGTTTGCTTTTTCCATCACAACATATTAACTCCTCCATCAGTTTTATGTTAGTGGCTGCATAATATCCCATTGTGTGCTATTATCATAATTTTGGTGACATTCCCTCCTAGATGGACATCTAGGCTGTTTGCTGTAATCACGGTCATGTGTGGGGAGTTATTTCTCCATAACAGGATGGCCTTAGAGCAGCTTCTTTTCATTTAGTTCACGGCCACCTCTCTTCTTACCACTCTCAAAATCTTGGACCTCAGGACCATCCGCCCCACTATCCACTTTTAGTAGAAGAAAATCAAGTGTCCAAGTAACCCACCTCCAGGTTCCTGATCTTTGCAACTGATTGAGGCAAGCCCAGGGTGGTGGGGAGTGTCTGTGGAGATAGCTGGACTAGAGGTTTCTCAATTGGACCTCGACTGGATCTCGGCCAATGAACCTGAGAGGATTCTAAAAGGAATTCGGCTGTGTACCTCCTTGTGCAACCCAATCACCATTCCCCGTGTGGGATTTCACGGAACTGAGCAGGATGCCAGGGCAGGGGTAAATCCCGGGGCCTCCCAGGCAAGTGGTGAATAAAAAAGGACTTCAACATACTTTTCAGGCCACAGCAACCTTCGGGCACTTCCTCTTATATGCCAGGGGCCTCCTTCCTCCAATTCCATCAACCTGGAACACACGGGTCAACGCTCAAGAGGGTCCCGGGCAGTGAATAAATTCATCCTAAACTTCCCAGGCAAGCAGAAGGGCCTGGGGGCCAGAATGGCACGGCACCAGCTCATCACATATAGGATAAGGCAAGGAGTGTGGAAGTGACTCCCCAGCTAGCGCATCAGTGGAGTATTACCCACCAAAAATGCTAATAGGGGCTGGGTGTGGTGGCTCACGTCTATAATCCCAGCACTTTGGGAGGCTGGGGTGGGCAGATCTCTTGAGCCCAGGAGTTCAAGACCAGCCTGGATAACATAGGGAAACCTCGTCTCTACAAAAAATACAAAAATTAGCTGGGTGTGGCGGTACATGCCTATAGTCTCAGCTACTTGGGAGGCTGAGGTGGGAGGATTGCTTGAGTCCGGAAGGTTGAGGCTGCAGTGAGCCAAGATTGCGCCACTGCATTCCAGCCTAGGCAAGAGAGCGAGACTCTGTCTCAAAAAAATAAAAAACAAAAAACCTGTTAATGGGAAGGATCTCTGTACAAGAGGGCAAGGGAAGAGGTTTCCTATGTCAAATGAAAAAAAGGTCACAACTGCATCTGCTCTGAGACTAAAACCTAGAAAAAACTGTATCAGCATATACTCAGGAAAGAGGTAAAAGGAGCCTGGAGAAACGAAAGTGTCGCTGTGTTTAGAGTGATGAGCCTATGAACTCCCTCCCTTTTAAATTTCTTTACTATTGTTTTCTTATTGTTGCAAAAACATAAATGGATGAGCCCAAATGTCCATCGATGGACGCATGGATAAACAAATTGTGGTATACACACTCAGTGGAATATTATTCAGCCACAAAAAGGCACAAAGTACTAGTGCATGCTACAATGTGAATGAACCCCAGAAACTTTCTATTAATGTGAAGGAAGCCAGATAGAAAAGGTCACACATTGTATGATTCCCTTTCGATGAAATGACCAGGATGGGCAAATCCATAGAAACAGAAAGCAGACTGGTGCTTGCCTGGGGCCGGGAAGCAGGGGGATGGGAAGTGACAGAGGTCTCTTTTAGGGGTGATGAAACCGTTTTGGAACAAGACAGAGGTGGTAGTATACCATATTGTGAATGCACTAAATGCCATCGAATTGTACTCTTAAAAGGGTGAATGTTATGTGAATTTCACCTCAATAAAAAAACAAACCATAAATGGATGAAAAATGTCCACCTCTCCAAGATCCACATGGACAGGGGGTGGGTGTGGATAAGGGTGCAGGGCAGAGAGAGGCACAGAGCTTACAGAGACCTGGCTGTTTCAACCGGGCTTGTTAGCCAGGGTTACACAAAAGGACACCGTTGACGCTCGGATGTGGGGAGTGAAGAGCCTTCGAGAGCAGAATTGCTGCAGTCCAGGCCTCTGCCCCCTCCCCCTTTCTGTTCTCCAAAGGAAAAAGTGCAGGGCTGTGGTTTGGCAGCCCTTGCTGCCCCGAGACAGCACCTGTAGATCGAGTTTCTCCAGAGGAGTCCAGGATGTGTGCCTGCATCTCCACCCCTGGGCCTAAACCGTGGTCTGGGGAGGGAATGACCCTGAGGGCTGGTGGGGGATGAGGACATGGGAGAACTGATATCAGGGCGATCCCTACCCTGGGAACAAGGCAGGATGAGGCGGGAGAGGGACATTTGGATTCCTAGGCGCCTAGTTTCTCACTGAGCAGGTCAACACCCTGAGGCACTCCAAATTGGCAAAGGCCCTACCTTCTGCTATCAGGGAATCGCCCAGCCACTGGGATCCTCCGTGCTCTCCCACGGTTGACGCTGGGGCCTGACTGCCACTATGAGCTGCACCATGGAGCTTCTGCCCACAGCTAGGGGTGCCCCAGGCTGATGCACATGGTCTCTGGACTTGTCACTATGCAAACCTCTTCTCATGGGTTGCATTTCTTCATTCTCGTGGAGGGATCGTCACTCCCAGGCCTGGCACAGCCCAGGTGTCTCATGCCGGGTGCTGCCACTGCCCACGGATCCTCTCCTGGCCAGGCTCACTCACATGGAACATGGGAAGTCGGCCGAGAACTTGACCATCTGAGGCCTGTGCTCTGAGTCACTTGCTCACCCACCCCACAAGTATCTGCTAAGCCCCTAAGACAGGTTAGAATGAGCTTCTCAAGACCTTGCTTTGTTTTTCAGTCCCTGAGTACCTCAACAAGGTGGCCAATTCAAAAACACAGGCCAACTAGTCTGGGCACAGTGGCTCACGCCTGTAATCCTAGCACTTTGGGAGGCTGAGGTGGGTGGATCACCTGAGGTCAGGAGTTCGAGACCAGTCTGACCAACATGGAGAAACCCCATCTCTACTAAAAATACAAAATTAGCTGGGCTTGGTGGCACGTGCCTGTAATCCCAGCTATGCGGGAGGCTGAGGCAGAAGAATCGCTTGAACCCGGGAGGTGGAGGTTGCGGTGAGCCGAGATCGCGCTATTGCACTCCAGCCTGGGCAACAAGAGCGAAACTCCGTCTCAAACAAACAAACAAAAACAAAAACACAGGCCAGAGTGGTCACTGTTCAGGAAGGGAGAACAGGCCTTCCTCTGAACTGCTAGAAAACATCTTCCCCAAGAGGAAACTGGAAAGAACAAACAACATGGATAAGATGTCACCGGCAGAAGTGACCCAACCCGAGAGATGGTCTGGCAATGTTCAGCTGGTGAACAGTGGGAAAACACCCAAGTCCAAATAATGTGCCTCAGGGCTGGAATTCATTCCAAAAGTATTAAGCACCTACTGGATACACAGAACAGGCAGGACTTGCTGCCCTCCAGGAGCTTACAGTCTAGTGGGGGGAAGCAGGCAACACTCAATCATTTGAACAATGAGTGCAAGCTTCAGGGGAAGGGGCTGCTGGCGGTGGTTCTGCCTGCATCTCGGAACTCTCCCCCAGTGCCTCCCTCAAGCCCTTAGGAAGGGGTGGCAGCTTGGGCATAGGTCTGCAGTGTCCTGGTGGGGAGAGGTGTGTGCACCCTGCTTCTCTGTTCTGAGGCTGGGGGCCAGACCTAAGCACTGCAGGAAGTTTCTCAGAAAAGCAACTTGGATCTGGGGTGTGCCTATTCCATTTATCACATTTTGAGAACACAAGGGGAAAAAAGGGGAAGTGGAAAAAAGGGAAATTGGTCCAATATCCATTGAATGGGCTAGTCCAGGACAGCAATCAGGGCCCGAGGAGGAAGAGACAAGAACAGAGGCACTTGCTTGTCCCAGCAGAGTCAGCCCAGTGTTGGAAATTGAAGCCCAGGACTGGCCTTTTGAGCTAGACCAGTCTTCTCCCCTTCCCACTCTGCCTCCCCGCACCGCGGCCAGGTACACATGAGGACTACAAATGTGCATTTCATGTGCTCGCCTTGCTGGGCAGAGCTGCTCTGCGACATGAGACAGGCTGCGTTGAGAAAGGTATTTCCTCTGCGAGCTGGACTTTCCATAAAATAAAAAACAGCAGCATGTTACCTTTGCAGACAGAGGGGCGAACAGGGGACGGGTGCGTCCCACGCCCCTCGGTGGCAGGTAAGGCTGGCCACATCACAGCACAGGCGGCTCAGACCACAGACCCAGGTGCTGCGGGGACCCTCCCCAGCCCCACAGGCTGCCGTCTTCCCGCCAGGCGCGGAGTTTCCACAGCTGGAGGAGGACCAAGGTCCTCTCCGCTGAACACACTAACTACTTCTAACGTGGTCCCAAGTTTCCGTTCCCATATCAAAAGCGCCTCTTTTCTGCTGAGGCAGCAAGACCTGCCAACAAAACAAACCTCTGGGACCCACGTTTTCATAACACAACGCCTTGCCTTGAAATGCACTACAGTGAATCACTGAGGTTTAATTGTATCGGCAGCTGGGCTGGTGGCAGGAATCCGTGTGAAAGTCAGACCGCGGGACTCGGGCCAGTCCCCAAACACCAGTGTCCCTGCCTTCCCCCCCAGGCCCCTCCTCTGCTGATTGACAGCACCCCTTCTCTAGGCCCCCAAATGGAAAACCAGACAGGAGTGAGAGCCTGCCCAAGGAGAGTCTGTCTGCTTTCCTGACAACCGTTCCTGTAGGGTCGAGGGAACCAGTCACCCTGCGTGCCCTGCACCCGGTGACCCTAGGGCGGCCCACAGACAATCACTCGGGAGCTTGCTGGAAATGCAGTCTCGGGCTACTGCCCCTGAATGGCAGTAGCCCCAGACCTCCAGGTGACCCACGTGCCCAGGTGGTTCAGGGCCGTCGGTGGAGGTCCTCCCGAGGTGGGGGGCTGGAGGAAACACACATCAGAAGGAAAAGGTGGAGGGGCTTCCATCCCTCTCCAAGCCAATCCTAAAATACAACTGACCTGAACCAGCCACATCTAGAGGCCGACCTGTGCCACAGAAGGAGCAGGCAGCACCCCCTGTCCTGCCACCAGGTCCACAAGAATGGGGGGCAGGGCACATAAACAGGCTGCCAATCCCCTTGCCCAGACCCTGTAGAAGCCGTCAGTCACTCGAGGTCTGGGAAGACAGAGGTCAGGGCGACCCTCCTGGAGGCCCCTCCCCTCCTCACAGCCTCCCTGCTCTCCACCCTCCAAGCCCCTCTGACAGGCCCTCTCAGCTTCTCCAAAGGTCCCTTAGACACCAGTGGCCACACCAGCCCTGCTAGTCCTTAAGAACCACATGAGTTATAATGATGTTCTTTTCACTTCAAACAACTCCATCTGACAGGAATCCCATCTGTGTGGGATCTTCCAGGGCCTCCTCCTCCACGGAGCCTTCCCTGGTTGGCCTCCACTGCAGCCGTCTCAGAGCACCTCTCCTTCGCCTCCAAACTCGCCCCGGAATTACCTTAGGATCCTGGGTCCTGCCAGAACCTGGCCTGGCGGTGAGTCACGGCCCAGAGTCCTAGCTGAAGTCCACGCCCCACCCAAGACCACCCACATGTGGCTGGCCAGTGAGCATTCTCAGGGTGTCCCAGATACCTACCGGGGGATCTGGAGTTCTCGAATGTTCTAGGCAAGTGCCTGGGAAAAGACCCAGGAGAAAAGCCCCACAGGTCCTCACTGCCGGGGTGAGAATGTCAGAAGAGGGGTGAGGGCAGCACCTCCAGAGCCCCCGCAGTAGGGGGGCCTCCCTGCCGGGTCCCCAGGCCTGCCTTGCCTGGGCTGGGTCAGCCCTGGCCGGAGCAAGCTCCACCGTCTCCAAGGGGAAGCGGCCCTTGGTTACCACTGGCCTGGAGAACCAGAAGGCAAAACAAACACTGGAGGCCGCTCCCGGGCCCAGACTCACTGCTGCTCCTCACTGCTGGGAACAATTACAAGGTAATCGGCCGGGTTTTCCAGAGTCCTCCAGAATGGGGCCAGGGTGTCCACGCTCCTGTCCTGCGGCTGCTGCACCCTCCCCAAGACCCAGAGACCCCTCATCCCATTCAGGAAAGCACAGCAAGGCGGGAGCCCCCCCAGGAAGCCGGGGCGAAGGCAGAATCGTGGCCCACGCCACCCACGTTTCACAGCCACAAAGTCACATGGGGGAGGTGACGCCCCCTCAGACCTCGAAAGGCGGCACTGAAGACCCCAGCCCTGCCTGCAGGGCCAGACTCAAAGGTGAAGCCAGCACAATTCCCTTCCCAGACCCTTTTCCAGCTGTGACCAACTCTCTGGTTCCCAGGCAACTTGTCCTGAAACGAACAGAAACTCACCAGCAAAGGAGAAAGTATACTTCCTCCTGGGCGAGGCCGGAGCTGGCAGAAGAGTGGCCAGGGCAGCATCTGGCTGTGCCCCCTGCCTTCCCCAGCAAGTGCTGTCCTGGGGGGCCTTAGGCGCACTGACCCCCACAAGTGCTGTCCTGGAGGGGCCTTAGGCGCAGCCAGGATAGCCTAGGCATGGATCCCCAACTGCCTCCTGTCACAGCACATCCAGAGCCCCCAGACAGTCACGAACCTCCTCCCTGGGGACAGGGTCTCCCCTGGGCAGGGGCACCCCACAAAGGGGCCATGGGGAGCCCACAGCCAGGGCCTTGGCTGTGTCCCAGGTCTCCATGAGCAGACACCTGAAGAAATGGGGTAGGGGAGAGCTGAGTGGTACCCCCCTCCGCCAACCTCCATGTCTCCAGGTCTGGGGGGAGGAGGGAGGGGACAGGGGACCTGCAGGGAGAGATGTTGGCCCCTCCCCCATCTGAGCACTCAATGTCTTCCAGGAACCAATTCAAGCCATGCTCTCTCTTCCCTGCACCTCAGCTGAGGAGGTGGGGACATCTCCATCCCTGCCTTTTTTCAGAGACAGGTTGCTGACCTTGGTCAGAGTGTTGGCAGCAGATCCACATCCCTTCCTCACAGGAAGAGCCACCAGGTCACTCTCTTAAGTTACCCCTCCCGCCCCTAAAGGCACTCTTGGGTCTGTTTTTCCCCATGCTGGTCTTTGGCTAGAGCAGCTGCCCTGGCTTCATGGGGCCTCCCAGGAGAGAGACAGCGACAGAGTGAGGGAGCAAGAGGAGAATGAACGGAGGCAGGAACAGGGAGGTTCATCCTTACCAGCGGCTCTGCAGCCTCCACAGATATTGGCTCAGGGCCCCGGTGGCCAGGGAGTCCCCCATCAGGAGGGTGGCCTGAGGCTCTGAGCGGGTGCCATCCCCAGAGAGGCACCTAACTGGGGACCCCACCTCAGCAAGGCTGGAGGCGCAGCACTCACAGCTGAAGGGGAGAAAAGCCCGCAGAGGGCTGGGGTGTGAGGTTAGGGTGCACCCCACCCCTACCCCCAGCCTCGCCCTATTCTCCCATTCCCCCAAAGAGGGCTTCCTGTCCCCAAACCATGGAGGCCTTAAAGTTAAAACGAGTGAACAATCTCACTGGCTAGGTGGGCAGGTGGCTGGCCAGGTGTGAGGTGCCTGCCCTGGCCACACTCCTCCCCTGAGTGTCAGGAGCCCTCTGCTCTTCCCCCAACTGAGCCCCCATCCTTGGCCTCTCAGAGGGACTTCAGGGCCAACTCTTGTCCTCCACTCTGCCTCAGAGAGGGAAGGCCATTGAGCTGGAGCTAATCCCGGGGGTTAGAGGCTCAGATCCTGACTTTGATGTGCTGGTAACATAAATGGGACCGTTTCTAGGACAACCAGATGGAAATGACCAGAAAGCACCCCCTTCCACTCTCATGTAGGCCCCTCATCTCTTCCCATTGGGACAAGCAGAACTAATGGAAGAGTTTCTTAGAATGCCAGGAGCATTTGGGGCAATGATGCCAGAGAGAGCTAGAAACATGGTCTGCAGCCAGATGCCAAGGGCCTTGAATCCCACGATAGGGAGTCAGGCCCCAGCGCTGTGAAGCAGCCCATCAGTGGGGACCAGCAGGCACCAGAAGGGGAGGTGGCAGGTCAGAAGGCTCCTTCCCCAAACTCACCGGTACCCGCCTGGGTCTCTGGACAGGGACTATAGAAAGAACTATAAATGGAGATGGAGGGCTAGTGTCCCCCTCTTTCCAGGGAGCAGTGCAGTTTCACCACCGAATGAAAAGGCAGCAAAGGGCAGGGGTTCCCTGAACACAGATACTGATGCCCTTTTATTGTCTCAGAGTGAGGGACCTGCCCGAGCCGGCCAGGAGTTGCATCCTCACTAGCCCAGCGCCACGGGTGAACCCAGGCAGTGGCCTCCTGCCCCTGCCTCTGCCCCAGACTCTTCCTTGAATGCACACGGGAAGATGATCCCCCACTCCTCTTTCTTCCTTTTGCTTTGGGGGAAGTAGTAAAGAACCAGGAGGAGGAGCCGGAGGTGGTGGCTCACGCCTGTAATCCCAGCACTTTGGGAGGCCGAGGTAGGTGGATCACCTGAGGTCAGGAGTTCGAGACCAGCCTGACCAACATGGAGAAACCCCGTCTCTACTAAAAATACAAAATTAGCCAGGTGTGGTGGTGCATACCTGTAATCCCAGCTACTCAGGAGGCTGAGGGAGGAGAATCACTTGAACCTGGGAGGCAGAGGTTGCAGTGAGCCGAGATCACACCATTGCACTCCAGCCTGGGCTACAAGAGCGAAACTCCATCTCAAAAAAAAAAAAAAAAAAAGAACCAGGAGGAAAAATTAGAAAATTTGTTTTAAGTAAACAGAAAATTCAAAGTGAGTTAACAACCTGAGAAATAACATTTCAAACCAACAACATGAGAGAGCACTGCTCACTTTCCACCTACAGAGACGAGAACAATAAATGCCTACCCTGGAAGCCTGCAGAGAGCCTCAGAGAAGAAAACGGACAGACATGAAGAGTCTAACGGTTCCCAGCACACACTAGGTCCTCAAACAGTGCTGGATGCTTACGCAGCTCCGCATGGCGCATCTCTGAGTACCTTGTACTTGATATGTACAAATGCATTAGGTGGTAGCTATCATTATTACTGTGCACATGACATTCGGAGGGTAAAAACTCCAAAGATCATCTTCCAGCCACTGACCAAGGGACCAGAGAACCACAACATTCTTTTTTTTTCACAGACAGGGTCCTGCCCTGTCGCTTAGGCTGGAGTGCAGTGGCACGATCATGGCTCACTGCAGCCTCGACCTTCTGGGCTCAAGTGCTCAAGTGATCTTCCTGCCTCAGCCTCCCAAGTACCTGGGACTACAGGCATGCACCACCATGCTCAGCTAGTTTTTTAGTTTTTGTAGAGATGGGATCTCACCCAGGCTGGTCTTGAACTCCTGGGCTAAAGTAACCCTCCCACCTTGGAATCCTGAAGTGCTGGGATTACAGGCGTGAGCCACCACACCTGACCCCACAGCGGTCTTTTTTTTTTTTTTTTTGAGACAGAGACTCGCTGTGTCACCCAGGCTGGAGTACAGTGGTGTGATCTCAGCTCACTGCAACCTTCGCCTCCTGGGTTCAAGTGATTCTCCTGTCTAAGCCTCCTGAGTAACTGGGATTACAGGTGCTCACCACCACACCTGGTTAATTTCTGTATTTTTAATAGGGACGGGGTTTCGCCATGTTGGCCAGGCTGGTCTCGAACTCTTGACCTCAGGTGATCTGCCCACTTCAGCCTCCCAAAGTGTAAAAATTACAGGCGTGAGCCACCGTGCCCAACCCCACAACATTCTTTTAAAGCACAAAGATACCTTAAAGATCACCCAGTGAAAATGCACCATTTTAGAAAATGGTGCATTTTACAGGCCCTGTAGAAAACAATATGGCAATTCCTCAAAAAACTTAAATAGAATTACCATATGACGTAGCAAATCCACTTCTCGGTGTTCACTCAAATAAATGTAAAGCAGGGCCTTGAGCAGATATTTGTATACCTATGTTCATGGCAGCATTGTTCACAATGGCCAAAAGGTGCAAGCAACCTGTGTCCACGGACAGATGAACAAAGAAGCAAAATGAGGCCCATCCCCACGATGAAATATTACTCAGCCTTAAAACGGAAGGACATTTTGATACATGCTATATGAGTGAACCTTGAACACGTTATATGAAGTAAAATAAGCCAGTAACAAAAAGACAAATACTATATGATTGCACTTATATGAGGTACCTAAGACAATTGGATCCATAGAGACAGAAAGTTGAATGGTGGTTGCCAGGAGCTCCGGGGAGCAGGAATGGGGGGTCAGTGACTAATGGGCACAGAGTTTCCGTTGGGGAAGATAAAAAAGTTCTGGAGTTGGACAATGCTGATGGTTGTACAACAACATGAAGGTACTTAATGCCACTGAACTCTTAAAAATGGTTTTAAAATGGTAAATTTGGCCAGGCACGGTGGCTCACGCCTGTAATTCCAGCACTTTGGGAGGCCAAGGCAGGTGGATCACTTGAGGCCAGAAGTTCGAGACCAGCCTGGTCAACATGGCAAAACCCTGTCTCTACTAACAATACAAAAATTGGCCAGGCACGGTGGCTCATGCCTGTAACCCCAGCACTTTGACAGGCTGAGGTGGGTGGATTACCTGAGGTCAAGAGTTTGAGACCAGCCTGCCCAACATGGTGAAATCCCGTCTCTACTAAAAATACAAAAATTAGCTGGGTGTGGTGGTGGGCGCCTGTAATCCCAGCTACTCGGGAGGCTGAGGCAGGAGAATTGCTTTGAGCCCGGGAGGCGGAAGTTGCAACGAGCCGAGATCGCACCACCGCACTCCAGCCTGGGCGACAGAGCAAGACTCTGTCTCACAAAATAAATAAATAAAATAAAATCTTAATTTTATGTTATATGTATTTGTTACAATTGAAAAATGCTTTGGTTTGTATAAAAATAAACAGAAACCTGAGGCATGGAGATTAGGTGATGAAAGGAGTCCCTCTGTCCTGATGCTACTGGGACAAAATCGAAAAAATGAGAAGGAATGTGGCCAAGCATCCCCGGCCAGGCCCCACCTGCCTCTAAGCCAGCCAACAGCCAGGTCGTCTCTACCTTGAGCTGTTTTCCCAGGAGCTGTGCTGGAAAGAAAACCAGCTGGGCAAAGGGAGAATGTTGCTATTTATTTGGCCCGTGGGATCCTTGGGCCTCTTTGGCAACCTCCTTTCCTTTCCGTTGGAATAAAAAAAAAAGGACTGCTCTTCCCCAGGCCGCTCTGGGGCTCAGCCTACACTGGATGAGGCTGTTCACGGCAGGCTCACACCGCTGGCGCGTCAGGAAGCCGACAAGGAGGGCTGGGCATGGTGGCTCACACCTGTAATCCCAGCACTTTGGGAGGCCGAGGTGGGCGGATCACCTGAGGTGAAGAGTTCGAGACCAGCCTGCCCAACATGGTGAAACCCCGTCTCTACTAAAAATACAAAAATTACCCAGGCATAGTGGCACGCGCCTGTAGTCCCACCTACTCGGGAAGCTTAGGCAGAAGAATCACCTGAACCCGGGAGGCGGAGGTTGCAGTGAGCCGAGATCACACCATTGCACTCTAGCCTGGGCAACAGAGTGAGACTCTGCCTTAAAAAAAAAAAAAGCTGACAAGAAGACAGAACTGGCAGGAAGTAGAAGTGGACTTGAAAAAGGAGATAAATGCATATAAGACCAGGCCCTAAATGGCTAAGAATTGGGGACAGGCTGCTGTCCAGGAAGTGACACATGGCTGTGCTGGTCCTTCTGGGAGCAGACACTGAACGGGGCAGACCAAGGTTCTCACTGAAGAAGGTGGGTTCCATGTTTCTGGCAATTTTCCCGTGGAGTGTGCACCTGGGAGGCTGATTCTTGGACCCTGGGGGTTTGCTGGGTGCCCGACGCAGCCCACGAGGGCAGGAGCTCAGTCAGCACTTGCTGGTGGAGAGCACTGACACCAAGTCTCAGCCACGGAGCCCAGGATGGGGTCCAGGCCAGAACCACCTGCGGCTGATGCCCTCTCCTGCTGCCACCACACTTCCTGTGGTCTCCGTCACCCTCCACGCACCCAGGCTGCAGAAGCAGCAAGCTGACCTCAGGCCTAGACCCTGCAGGGGAAATGCTCTCCCAAGATTATGACCTCCTAATCGATCAATTGAACGGGCCCAAAAAACAAGCATCCTCTCTCTACCTCTCAACTGTATCTCAAAATACCACCATGCCCTTGACCTGAAACGCTCCTAGTTTTGTGACAGTATGTGACTCACTCTCTAAGGTTCTGTCCCAGCTCCTCTGCCTGTTCTTCCTGCTCCTTACACACAGATGTTTTTGAGGGTCTCTCCCTCCACAGGACCTCCCTCTGTGGGATCCTTTGCTCTCATGGCTCCAGGGAGTGTCTGCCTGTGAACCTGACGTGTCCACCAAATAGCATCTCCCCAGCGGTGACCCTGCCCCCACTCATACTTCCCCTGTAGACTCAAATGGCCTCCTCCCGGCCTCTGCAATGCTGCCAATTTCTATCATCAACCTCCAGTTCATCCAGATTCAAACCCCTCATCTCCCTGAATTCCTCCTCTTCTTGGCTTCCCACATTAGCGCCACACATTGTAAATTGCTGCCCCCATAATTGCTCAATCCCACCTTCACTCTCACTGTTTAAGTCATCACTTGCAAGGCCACTGAAAGAGTCTCCAAGTCCCTTAGATCTCAGCCCACTCAAACACATCTTCCTAAAATGCTCTCATTGAGATTTTTTTTTTTTTTTTTTGGTAGAGATGGGGTCTCACTATGTTGCCCAGGCTATTCTCAAACTTCTGGCCTCAAGCAATCCTCCCACCTTGGCCTCCCAAAGTGCTGGGATTTATAGGCATCAGCCACCTCGTCTGGCCAAGGCTTTTTTAAATTTTGAAAATCTGTAATTCAAACATGTACAAAAGAGTCACGTATTTTCAACATTCAAACTCTCAACAGTTTGGCACATTTGTTTTTGGTCCTTTTATTACACAATAGTCAAATAGCCAGAGGATTGGAACAGACAATGCAAAGAAAATGTAAATGCAAACAGTAAGTAAACTTGTAGGAAAAGCAGCTCAACCTCCCAAGGAGACAAAGGGACATAAAAGAAAAGCAGTAATAAGATCACACGTTGCACCCTCCAGATTGCTACAGAGTCAATACAGAGATGGTGCCTCCCGTCTACAGGAAGCGGAGAGCAAGTACCAACGTGGCTGGTAGGATCTGAATCCAGCAGTTTCGGGGAAATGAATGGGCAACTGATCCAACAATTCCACCCCTGGTGCATGAGCCCATAAGAATGAGTGCCGGCTGGGCACGGTGACTCACGCCTGTAATCCCAGCAGTTTGGGAGGCTAAGGCAGTAGATCAACTGAGGTCAGGAGTTCAAGACCAGCCTGGCCAACATGATGAAACCCCGTTTCTACTAAAAATACAAAAAATTAGTCGGGCATGGTGGCACATGCCTGTAATCCCAGCTACTTGGGAGGGAGAGGCAGGAGAATCGCTTGAACCCGGGAGGCAGAGGTTGCAGTGAGCCAAGATTGCACCACTGTACTCCAGCCTGGGCAACAAGAGTGAAACTCCATCTCAAAAAAACAAAAACAAAAACAAGAGCACCAGTAGCAGAAGGAGATCCATAAACGGGTATTTATGACAGAGGTGAGGCCACTTCCTGCCATTCCAAATCGAGTGCACGGTCATTGACAAAGGTCACTTAGGCAGACCGCTCTGATATGTTTGCACCATGAACCATTGTTACACAGCAATTAAAAAGACGAGGTAGAACCACATCAGTGAGCCTGGAGACACTTCCACAAGCATTCATCGGGGAGAGCACGACAGAATATGAAAGGAGAGCCCATTCTAATAAAATAATGGCATCCCCAAAGATGCAGACATACAGGTCAGTGCAGGCAGGGAGGTATGGAACTACTCTGGGTATATCATCCTTCAATAAAAGATTTATGATTTTTTTTAAGTATGTAAAAAAAAAAAAAGATGCAGAAAATTACAAGTGTTGACAAGGATGTGGAGAAACTGGAACCCTTGTGTATCACTGATGGAAATGCAAAATGGCGCAGCCACTGGACAGAGTAGGGTGGTTCCTCAAGCTCAAAATGATGATCATACGATCCAGTGATGTACTCAACACTACTGAACTGCACGTCTTAAATGGTTAAGATGGTAAATTTTAGGTTTTTGTATGTTTTACCACGATTAAAAAAAAAGTTCAGAAGGACATGCTCCAGTCTAACATCAGTTTAGGAAGGGAGAGGAAAAGGAGGGGAGGAAAGGGAGAGGGGGACAGGCAAACCCAAAATACTCCCCCAAACATGTCGGGGGAAGTTAGGGATACGTGTGTCCACATCACAAGGTCAGCTGGCAGGATGTTACTGTGGTTCCCTTGGGGTGGTAGGAGTGAGGAGACTGGCAAATCTTTATTATTATTATTATTAGAGACGGAATTTAGCTCTTGTTGCCCAGGCTGGAGCGCAGTGACACAATCTTGGCCCACTGCAACCTCCGCCTCCCGGGTTCAAGCGATTCTCCTGCCTCAGCCTCCTGAGTAGTAGAGATGCACCACCACGCCCGACTAATTTTGTGTTTTGTATTTTTAGTAGAGACAGGGTTTCACCGTGTTGCCCAGGCTGGTCTCAAACTCCTGACCTCAGGTGATCCGCCTGCCTCAGTCTCCCAAAGTGCTGGGATTACAGGCGTGAGCCACTGTGCCCAGCCTGGTACATCTTTATGTGTACATATCAGGTGTCATTCAGATTCTTCTCAATGAGCAAGCACCTAGCAATTATTTACGCCACTGACCTCTGACAAACTACAGTGAGAAGAGATGCCTCGTGTCCCAAGAATGGAGGTAAGAGACCCATGCAGATGGTCAGGTTTCCCTTTTCCTCTTTGCAAAAATGTGCAGTCACCTGCTCCTGGCCCACTCTGAACCCGCTGTCCTGTCATCCACAGCAATTTTCTCCCTGGACTCTAGGAATCAGTCCCAGAAAAGATTCCAAAGGCCTCATAGTATCCAAGTTTTGAGAAGAAATGTCTGCAGTCACGTTACCCATAGAACGTTCTCTTCTACCTCCACACCCAAGCCCACCATCCCCACGGCCCCACCGCCATTTGTCCGATGCCGAGATCTGGGAAGTCTCCTGGACTCCAGCACTAACTTCTTTCTTTCTTTTTTCATTTTTTGTTGTTGTTGTTGTTGTTGTTTTTGAAACGAGGTCTCACTCTGTCACCCAGGCTGGAGTGCAGTGGTGCGATCTCGGCTCACTGCAACCTCCCCATCCTGGTTCAAGGGATTCTCTTGCCTCAGCCTCCTGAGTAGCTGGGACTACAGGCACATGCCACTGTGCCCAATTTTTGCATTTTTTTGTAGAGATAGGGTTTCACCGTGTTGGCCAGGCTGTCCAGCACTAACTTCTGATGGGTGGCCACGCCCATCTTCCCAAAGGCTCTCTTTCCTACTCCCTTCCTCGGATCCTCTCACCTGACCTACCCACGACCGGGTGTCACCTCCCCTGACCTCTCCATCACTGCCCTCCAGCCCCTGGCATGAAGTTCCTGGACTGAGACACTCACACCCGTCCACCCATCCGCCTGTCCACCTGTCCACTCATCCACCCATCCGGGATCTCGCCTTTCCTCTCTCTCCAGCTGCATTTCCCCCCACCCATAAACCCCTCAACCGGCTGTGCTCGGGCCCCATGCAGACTGAACCGCCTGCAGTGCCCCTCACACTGCTTCATACAACTGCCCTTAGGTGTCTTCAATCCTCCCGCTTGGGAGGCCGTCCCTGCCACCCTGTCCCCCAAGCGAACTCCTACACATCTGCCAGAGCTCCAGCAAGTCTTTCTGCCCTTTACTGGCAAATTCCAGCAAATGCAGGGCCCGCCCCTGTAGGACAGAGCAGTGGTTTTCAAGCCGGGTGATTTTACCACCCTCCCTCCTTCACCCCAGTGTACCCCGGGAGATTTGGCAATGTCTGGAGACACATGTGGGGCTCACAAGTTGGGGTGGCGTCTGGTGGGTGGGGGCCAGGGATGTTGCTAAACGCCCAGCCATGCCCGACACAGGCCTCACATCGACAATTCCCCTGCCCTATGTCAACGGTGCCATGTTGGGAAGCCCCACCACAGAGTGAGCTTCAGGTGAAAAGATGCAGGGTATTCCTAGGACAAAACCACCTTCACGTGCCCAGAAGCACCACCTAGGACCCAACACCTGTGACCCTGTGTCAACTCCATGGCTCTCCCAGGCCAGAGGGAGGTAGTGAGTGGGGGCTTGGTGCTCACCCCAACACACTCATCAGCCTCTGGGTTACCCCGAACGAGATGGTTACCTCTCTGGGCCTTAGAGTTCCTGTTTATGAAACGAAGCATTGAAAGAAATCAGCTCTTCCCCCGAAGTGGCCTTGACGGATTCTTAAGGCATTTGAAATCATGTCTGAGCTGGGTTAGGAAACAGCATGTCCCCTCCCAGAGAGTCACAAACGCATCGGCATCTTAAAGGCTCTGAGAAGTCCTGCAGGGCAGAAACACAAGCGTTCTGTTGAACTCTAGCAGTTCCCAAACTTGAAGAAAAGGGACATTCTTCCTGGAGTGCATCTTTGCACAACATCACGAGGGATGACAGTTTGGAGGACCTCCGAATGTCTTTGGGCTCAGCTGTTTCAAGATTCCATTGATGGGCCAGGCCCTGCCTCCTCCCTCAGCCCCTGTACTGAATCCTCCACACAGCCATGTTCATCTGGCTCTAAAGGAGGGGGTGTAAAGGTGTGCGGCAGAGCTGAGATGTTTACCGTGTGAGGGAAGGGGCTGTTCATCACCTGCTCCAGCTAAGTGAACTCTCTGAAAAGTCCACGCCATGGCCCCTGAAATCCTCCCAAAGCGTAAGTGTGATTGGAGCACTCCATTCACCAATCCAAGGTCAGGGGCTTACACTTTGGTGAGAAACCGAGGCTGGTCCTGGGCCCTGTTAGGGCCCGTTCTCTTAAATCTAGACCAGAGTTCGGCAAATTATGCCCAGGGGCCAAATGTGGCCCACTGTCTACTTCTGGAAGTGAAGCTTGATTGGCACACAGCCAGGCTCTCACCAGTTTACATGTTGTCTGTGGCTGCTTTCACGCTACAGAGTTGAGTAGTTGCGGCAGACACCATATGGTCTACAAAGCCTAAATCATTACCACCTGGCCCTTAAAGTTTGCTGACCCTTGGTTGAGACCTTAGGAAATGGTGAAGAAACAGGGGTCAAATCTCTCCCCCAAACTCCCCCAAGACTCTGTCCTCCTGGCTCAGGTGCTTGCATCCTGGTGCACTGGGGTGGCCAGCTGCTCCCCAAGCACAGACAAGCGCTCAGATCCTGCTGTCTGCCCAGCTCGTGCCCAACCCTACACTCCCATTCTGCCTGCTCTGCTTCGTAAGGTGCATTCCCCATGGCACAGCCTTTCCTGGACCCCCGATGACACCCCCTTCCCTTTACACCCCAGAACCTCATTTCCAGCAGCTACTATCCTGTTTTAGTTATGCACTTGCCTGGTGATCGACTTTTAAGCGTGTACCTGCCAAAGAAATACATATCCACGCGTACGTGATACTCACATGCTTCTGTATCAATAGATTATATACATTATGAAACACACATCCCAAAAATAGAAATGAAACTGGATGAGATAAAAATAGCTACCAATTTCTGCCCACATTCAGGTGGATCATCGTATGAGTGGCCACTCTGGAGGCCGTGGGCTTAGAGGACCATCCCGGGACCCTCGGAGGCGCTGCACGTGGGCACTGGGGGTTGTGCTAGTCTCTTTCCCAGGAAACGACGGCAGATGCATCTAAGAATGAGGAACCATCCCAGTGCCCTGCCCTGAGCACCTGCCCCTAAGCCAAGACCCCCAGGTGCAAGGAGGCTGGGGTTCTCGGGATCCAGGTGCCTCTCCAATCTGGAAGTCTGGAAAAGGGCAGCAAGCAGGAAAGAAGGGGTTAGAGTCCCCCCGCCCAACCTAAAAAAGGCGCCAGCTGCTCCCTTGGCAGCAAACACCCTGCTGCATCCACGGGGATTTTTGTGTTTTGACTCAGAGGCAATAAGCCTTTCCGATTAAACCAACACAGACGAAACTGCAGGAATGAGGAAGGCCCCTCACAAGCAGCGGGCTTACCATTTCTGCTCTGCCAGTGGGAGGGAAGACAGCTGATGATCAGGCTGCTGTTTTTCTCTGGAAACAGCTGACCAAGGGTGGCTTAGCCTCAGTGGCTTCCTTCTGGGAGGTGGCACAGGAGCCACAGCAAGGCCTCTGGTCCCCCAGCTTCTTGGGGCTCTCAGACTTACATCCCACGTCCCACTCAGAGCCCACCCAGCCCTCCCCCACCAGTCCACCAGGGAGAACATTCGGCCACATGCAGATAGTGACTCTGGTGGTCTCGAGGTGAACCTCCTGCCTCCCTGTTCCCTCTGGTCATGCCTTTGGCCACTGTGCCCAGGCAGTGTGAGGTGACTCCTCCGACACCACCCACTGACTTTTCTGTGGCCCCTTCAGAGACTGCAAGAGCTTCCACGGGGCCCCTGGCTGTCTCTACCTCCAGTGCACGGGGAGACTGAGGATCAGAAAAGCAACCTGCCCAGCCCTTGGGGTGGTGCTGGGAATAAACGCAAATTGGAAAGGGTCCCAGGGGATGGTTCTTTGTTATTGAAGAAGTCTTCTCATGAGCACCAAAGCCTCAACCAATGAAAGGCAGGGAAGACTAAATTTCAGCCCCACCAAGAGCATTCTACCTGACCTCCCCACGTGGTGGCAGCCCAGTCACCCTCCTAGGGACAGATGAATTAAGGGACATGCAGGGGTGGAGTGGGACAGGTCACTCTGACCTCACAGAGCCCACACTCCTCCTGGCCAGGACCCAGGACACTCTGTCACCTCCTTCCCCCATTCTCTCCTGCCTGCCCCACTGGTCTTCTGGCTGTTTCTGGTACCTGCCAAGCTCCTGCCTCAGGATCTCTGTACTTCCCAAGTCCTCTGCCTGGCTCTGGGCACACTGGGCCTGAGGCCCCAGGTGGCTGTTCCCCCACTTCCCTCAGTGCTCTGCTCTGAGGTCACCACGTCACTGAGGCCTTTCTCAGCCATCTTGCCCAAATGGCAAACGTCCTTTGCCCCGTGCCACGCTCTGAGCTTCCCCATGGAACTTTACAATGACGTTCACTTGGTTATCTGCTTAAGACCTGTCCCCTATGAGAACACAGGGGCTGGAACTCAGTCTTGTTCACACTGTGCCTCAGGGGCTGGCACAGTGCCTGGCACGGAGTAAGTGCTCAATACTTGCCTGCTGAGTGACTGACTGTTCCATGGTGCCACCTGCCCACACCACCAAGCTCTGCAGAAATGCCACTCCCATAGAAGCAGGGCCTAGGGTCTCCCACACCACCTTCCTGAAGAGGTGGGCAGGCATCCATCTCTCTGTCCCTGACCTGCTATGGAACCTTCCCCACTGGATCCAAAGCTCTCCTGCCCCAGGTCTGCCCTCCAGGCCCCTCATTCCTTGAGAACTCACTCCCCAAAGGTGGCAAGAGCTCAATCCTACACAGCCCAGACTGTCCCTAGCGTGCAGGGCTGCTGAGGACCTGGGGAGCGGCGACAGCTCTCCATCTGCACTGGTGGAGGCGGGAGGTGGTGGGAGGCACTGGCTCAGGCCAGATGGTGGAGTACAGGTCTCCTTGGATGCCCAGCACCCCGGCTGGGGGAAGCCCAGTCTGCAGTGAGAGCACAGGAAGCTTCATCCAACTCCACGTGCTGAGCTCTGGAGTCCCAGCTTCCAGCAAGTGCAGCCACTGCATCCATACCGGCTGTCCATTCAGGAGGCAGGGGCCAGCGAGTGGCTGTGCCTCCCAGTGGGGCTGCCTACCCAGTACAGACCCGCTCATAGGCACCTCTGATCCACCAGCGCGCCAGGCCGGGTGTCCCTGCTCCCCCACCCCACTCGGTTTTCCAAGAAAGCATGTGTCTGGTCTGGATCCGACAAGACCGTGTTGGCTCCACGGCCAGGCGAACAGACTTGTCCCAAACACGACTGTCTGGCCCAGTGTCGGCTCTAAGAAGTCCAGGGCCACAAGCGTTTTTGTCAGAGTGAGCTGTGGCTAAGAGGTGGCTGCGCTCATTCCCAGAGAGAGTCTGGGCTCCGGGAGATGCTGGCTGGCTGCCGCCTCCTGCCAGGAGCCACACACAAAGTGCCCTTTATAGGAACAAGACAGGCTGGCCACTGGCAGTTTCAGCCTCAGGGAAACCCAGGTTTGGGTTTTCTCCCAGGGCACAACCAGGCTTTTGTCTTGACTCCCCCTCCCCACCCAAGCTGGTTTCCTCATTGGACACACCGAGTCCCGGGCCCATAGCCCTCCGAGCCGACTCTCCAGAGGCTGGGCACAGAGAGACTCCATGGAGGACAGCCAGGGACCTGCACCCAGGCACCAGACGCCCCCACACTCATCACAGCCTCACTGAGGATCTACCACGTGCTGAGCCACAGGATCACAGCAGAACTCACCAGAGCAGAGCCATAGATGGCACACCACCAACAGCTAATCGGGACACGATTCCGATTCATCGATGCCATGAAGAGCTGTGAGTCCCACTATGTGCCGGCTCCACGTGGTAGTAAAGACAAAGTCCCTCCCACCTGGGCCCATTCCAGCTGCATCAGAGGCGCCCACTTGCTGGATGAGAAAAACCAGTGATTATCTACCAGAAATATGGCTCCCCACTTTGGCACATAAAAAAAGATACGGACTGAAAAACCTAGGAAAAAAGGTGGGGCCATGACGGAGCAACCAGGCTGGCCTGAGGAGGGGTTCTGCAGCCTGAGTTTGGGCCATCAAGGAGAGCTGTGGGTAGTCCCCTGCAAGTGGCCCACCTCCTCCGGGTCTGCACCCTGGCTCTCCTTCCTGCAGGAAAAGACCCCCTGAATTTCCCATAGGCCACAGAGAGGGCAGATCCAAGAGGAAGGGATGGGAGAAGGCCATGGTTCCAAGGTCCCATGTGGCGCAGCCCCTGCCATCCGTGGGCAACAGCAGAAGAAATGTATTCCTCATCACCCTGGAAACTAGCAACAAAATGACGTGGCCCTGTCTCACTGAGGCCTGGAGGACCAGCCACCTTGAGGACCTCCAAAGGCTGAATCCCCAGAATCTGCCCACCGTGGGCTCTCGGTGCCTGGAGACGCGCGGGCAGCCATGTGTGCGAGACCATCTCCATGCAGGGAGGCGCATCTGCCATTCTCCCTTCTCCGCTTTGTTTACATCTGGATTCCACGAAGACTAAACATTGAGCTCCAATGAAGCCCCTGCTTGTGGACAGGGCTCCAGACCCCCATGAGGGCAGCACAGTCCACCACTGGCTTCTGACCTTCAAGGTCAGCCTTGGTACCCAGCGCCAGGCTGAGCACCCTCTGACATCCCCTGAGATCTCTGCCAACGGGCCCCGAGGGAGGCTCCACAGCCAGCCAGGGGGAGACGTGGAAAGTCCCCAGCAACTCCACGGAGGGCACATCCACTGCTGAGTGCCCCGCCAAGGGGCTGGGGCCAGAGAGCAGTCCAGTGGAGACACAGCCCCCCTCGGCTCGGCGGGAACTAGAATGTTTCATCCAGACGCTCAAAGCCGCCAGCCCAGCCAGGGCACTTCATGAGAGCGAAAGGCTGAGTGCTGGGACAGAGGCCCCGTGGGTGCCCCCCTCCAACATGGCAGCAGGAAGGAATGTCCGGCAGGTGGCTGCGGAGGCGGCAAAGTCCTCGAAGGCTGGAGCTGGGGAGGGGCGGCCGCCTGGCCCGTCCACCACCAGCATCAAAGAGTGACAGCCAGACACTGTCACTGTGGGGAAGGTCACATCTGGGTCAGTGCTGGCGGCACGGGAAGGGAGTGACCTATTTCCAAGGCCCATTCAGGAACCTCCTTGCGAGCCCAGACAACTGACGCAGCCAGACAACAAAAAAAGGGGCTGAGAAGAGCGTCCGGACGGGTGGGGTGGGTGCGGGCTGGAGGTGTCTGGTGACCTAACGCAGCGCTTCCCTCCACGTCAGGGCTGCCTGCCCCCGCTGACCATCAGACCGGCCAGAGCAAGACCCAAGCTCGAAGTCACCATCCCTCTCTGCCACCTGCCACCTTGTGTGCTGACTCTCCTCAGCCTCCAGAATATTCCAGCCACAGTGGAACCTGCAGGTCGTCCTGGCCTCCCCAGAATCTGGCTCAAGATTCTCCCTAGCCCGCCTCCCACCTCTGTCTGCAACGATGCCACTTCTCAGGGGCTTGAAAGAAAACTCATCAGCTACAAACCCTGAGCCCTCATCATGATTGCCATCCCTCCTCAATTAACCATCAGATTAGGGCTTTAAATGCCTCTGGCCAAGAACCCAGTAGGTGACAGATCGTGCAGGTGAGCAGGCGCCTTTCGGGACAGGAATAACAAAAGAAAATCTGCTGAAAACGTGCAAAAATGAGAGCTAGGCACGGACTTTGGAGCTGACAATCCTGGGTTCTAATCCCAGCTCTGCCCTTACCCGGCTATAACCTGAGAGACTTTCCGAACCTCAGTTTCCCCACCTGCAAACCGAGGCTAATAGCCCTGTCTCACTGGGATGATGTGGGGATTAGATGAGACGAGCCTGGTGCATTTTTAAGTGCTGATTAAAGAGAAGCCACAGAGATGAGTCCAAGACGAAGACGGAGCCAGCCTCGACCACCAGGAGCTAAGTCCCGGGAATGTGGGTGGTTAATAAAGAGCCACTCAAGCCCCTTGCGGGATGGGTGCTGGGGGAGCGCACATATTTACCTGCCCAGTGTGATTCCCAGGTAACATCACCTGGGGATGGTTGTGGCCCATCTATAAAACAGACATTGTGGTTGTCCCCCACAGGGTTAGAGGTGACTGGAGACCCCAGAGCAGGATCACTCGTCAGTGGCACCTATGGGTGTTAATCTTGCTGCTGTCATATTCCCCACCCCACTCTGCCCATAAAACACCACCCAAGATACTTCTGCCACTGAAGAGCCTCTCCCGTGGTCTCTGCGGTGCCCCTGGCCAGTCTCCCAGCCTCTCAGAGTCCTCCTCCCCAACCAACTCAGTCATGTGATTCGCATCTTAAGATCTCTGCCATCAGGCTGGTCCTGGAGTCAAGGGCACATTACAGTGACAATCAGCAGCATTTTTTTTTTTTTTAAAGTGAAGCTCACGGTCGACAGGTCTCAGATGTGATGAAATACAGCATTAGCGAGCTGCGTATGCATCCGTCTCCCTGACTGACCCATCAGTCTCTCAAACGCCCTCTTACCCGTTCTGAGCTGAATCCTTGGCACACAGTAAGTGTTCAGTAAAGGTCTGGAGAACAGAAATGCTGAGACACTTCTCTATCGGGCACCAAGGTGACGAATAACAGGTTAGGACAAGCTTCGTAAAATCACACAGGATCTGCTCTCTCCCAAGAATGGGCCCTGGAGCTCGGAGCCCACTCGGGCTATCTAGAGCTCCACCACACACATGTGCTTTCTCTGTAAGGAGTTCTTGCTTCACCCTTGATGTGCCATCAACCCAGAAACTCGACGCTCGAAAGAGTCAGCTAAGCCCAAAGAATGTAAATGTTTAAGGCCCACCGCCTGAGACGCCTCTGCAGACTAAACTAAGAAGGTTTAAGAGCTTTTTCCAGCTTTGTGTTTTTGGGGGATTTTTTTGGTTGTTGTTTTCTTTTGGGGGGAGGGGTAGAAGGAAAAGGCTGAAACGGAAACAGGACTATTTCCAGTACCTGTAATTACACGGCTGCCTTTTCCAGCCAGAATCCCCCGCAGAGCAACTCCCACTGCCTTGGCCTGGACAGTGGCAGCCAGAGACTCAGGAGCATTTTAAGCAGGGGACGGGGGCCTTCCACTGGAGCCTGGGGGGGTTTGGCCCCTCCCCATCAGGCCAGCCTTTCATGGCCAGAGCTCACTCTAACTCCATCCTGCTAAACCCGGCGCAGGACGTTGTGGCTTCCAAACCACCAGTGACAGAAATTTAAAATCCCCCACGAGGAAACAAGAAACATGGAGCCACCCTCCAGGCACCTTCAAAAGGAAGGTCGTGGCCAGCCAGAGCCGAGAGAGGTGAGCCCGGGGTGCAGTCACGACCCTAAGTCACCAGGGTAGGGCAAGGTCTAGAAAATGATCAGAGATTTGGGGCAAGTCAGTTTCTCCTGCTCCATTGCTCCAAATACTTGCAAAATGGAAGTGAGGGCTGCGTGCTTCCTCTGTGTATCAAGGAATAACTTAGATGCATGGAGCGAGGCCACTATATACAAAACATCCCTGTAGCAGCGTGCTATGGAACGCCAAGGGAAACAGCTTCTCCCAGCCCTCGAGAGGCCTCCCAATCAAATGGGGGAGATGCGGCCACCCCATATCTGCACACACCTGGGGCGGGGCAGGACAGGGGGAGGAAAGGTGAAAGGAAACAACGTCCCCGGGAGCTTTCAGCCATCTGGCTGGGGTGGAGGAGGCAACACAGACACAGAGGACAGTCCTGGCCCAAGAGGCAATAATGGCTGATGACCGCCCTGCAGTCTGTCTTGGTCGAGCTGCAACCCCCTGCCTAGAACAATGCTTGGCACACAGTGGGTGCTCCGCAAATATTTGTAGAAGGAAGTTTCTGCCATGCAAATTTAGGAGGAAGGCAAAGAGAAACTATAGTTGGGGGTGGGGCTGGTGGGAAGCAGACGCCTGGACACCTGGGGTCCCTGGCGGCCTGCCCTGAGCAGGTCAGTCTAGCTGCACACACAGCAAGTCACCTGGCCCAGTGGGTTCGAAGCACAGACTCCCCTCCACCCCTCTGAGAAGTCGAGGGTCCTGCCTCTGACCCCAGGGACCAGGCCTGCAGGTGGCCAGCTCAGAGGCCAGCTATGGTCCTCCCAGGAGGTCTGGGGCTAGACAGGCGGGGAGGCTGCTTCCCACCTGAAGCCAGGTGGAGAGTGGCTGGGCCAGCAGCTCCAGTGGCCACAGAAACAGCGGGTGTGGATGTGAGGGCTCACTCAAAGGCTCATGGAACCAGTCACCCCGCCACCCCAGGCCAACTTCCCTGTAGTCCCCTCCCTTCACTAGAGCGGACCTTTGGGGGCTGCTCTGCATTGCAGATCTGGCCGGGCCAGATGAGCAGGCTTGGCCTCCCGCAGCGTCCTCTGCATCAGCCAGAACGGAATACCAGCCTGGTACAGAACATCAGCCACCGTGAGACATGGCACGCGCAGGCCAGAGGGCCTGACCCAAGCGCTCCCACCTCCTCCACTCGACTTCAGCGGGTAGCACTGTGGCCCAAGAGTCCTACAAGGAAGGCACGGGGACAGCAGGGCCTCGGGGTCTCTCCTCCCACCCCTGTACTTTAAGATCCTAGAGGCAGGAGGAGGAGGAAGAGGAGGGAGGAAGGAGGAGAGAGGAGGGAGGAGAAGCAAAGCACCTGACCCGTGGGGGCTGGGTGTGTTCCCCGCCTTGGTGAGCAACATGCCACGGCCAGGGCAGCGCACACATGTCCACACACTGACCCGCAGCCCACAGTGCTGCCTGCCTTGGTGCCCTCCCTGTGCCACCCCCCTGGTGCCCCCACTTCCCAGGTCCTACCTCCTCTTTTGTTGTTGTTACTGTTGTTTTGTTTTTTTTTTGAGATGGAGTCTCACTCTGTTGCCTAGGCTAGAGTGCAGTGGTGTGATCTCGGCTCACCGCAACCTCTGCCTCCTCCCAGGTTCAAGCGATTCTCCCACCTCAGCCTCTGGAGTAGCTGGGATTACAGGTGTGTGCCACCATGCCCGGCTAATTTTTTTGTATTTTTAGTAGAGACAGGTTTCACCATGTTGCCCAGGCTGGTCTTGAACTCCTGACCTCAGGTGATGTGCCCGCCTCAGCCTCCCAAAGTACTGGGATTACAGGTGTGAGCCACTGCGCCCAGCCCTACCTCGTCTTTAGGACTCACTGCAGGACACCCCAGGCTGGACTCCTCTTTTGTCACCCTTGGTTACAATCACCAGCTCATGTGACTGTCCCTCATTATATGCAGTGAGTCCTTGGAGACAGGGACCCTGTCCTGCTGTACGTCCAGAGCCTGACAGAGGCCCTGATCTGAGTGAGCTGCCCGAATTGCTGAATGGACAGAAGAACAACCCTCTGAATGGTGGAAACAGCTGCCTCCGAGGCACAGGCCACACAGTCTGGCTTTGGTCAATCCTGCACGATTCTGCAAGGTAAGTCTCACACCCATTTTTACAGATGTGGAAACCAAGGCTCAAAGAGGCTGAGTAACTTGTCCAGGATCCAGCTTGGAAGCCAGATTCCAAACTCAGGGTCTTCCTTGGATGTTGGAAACCTGGGAGTGGAGGAAGGAGGGTGGTCTTGGGGACAAAGAGGAACATGGCAGGGGGGCTTCATGGGCAATAGGACAGGATGCTGTCCCCATTCCCTGTCTGTCCCCATGGCAGCCTGGAAATGCTGTGCCTCAGGCAGGGTCCTACACTGTCAGCCAAGAAAGCAAGGAGGCAGAGGCTGGAGAGAATGACCAGCAAGGGAGGCGTGGGCGGGCAGAGACCCAAGCGGGCGGAGGACCCGTCACTGTTCTGCTGCCGGCTGCGTTCGTGGTGGAGGATCTGAGGGCATCACGGGCCTCCGGGTGCCCACACCCACCTTCCCCCACTGCCCGCTGTCAGCCCAGACCCCAGGGCCCCACCCTCACTGGGCCACAGGAAACGTCATCTCTCCCCAAGCTGCAGCTTCCCAGAACAATCGCTGTGTTTCCCCAACCTGCCCGGAAAGGGGAATGAGCGCAGCTGCTTCCTCTCCCCACCTGGTGCGTCACCAAACCTGCGACTGTCCACCCAGCTTCCTCTGGCTCCACAGATGCTCGGGCCGAGCCTGGCACACAGGGGCCCTTAACAAACTTGCGGAGCGAGTAGTGGGCCAAGGAAGCAAGAAACTCCCACCAAAGTGACCATCCAATCTGCAGGGGCTCAAAAAAAAAAAAAAAACTTGGTTCCCTCGCCACCGGAAATCACCTACATAAGGCTCTGAAACTGTCTTTTCTGGCCAGGCACGGTGACTCACGCCTGCAATCCCAGCACTCTGGGAGGCCAAGGAGGGTGGATCGCTTCGGCTCAGGAGTTTGAGACCAGCCTGGCGATATGGTGAAACCCCAACTCTACAAAAAATACAAAATACAAAAATATATATATATCTGGGCGTGGTAGTGCGTGCCTGTGGTCCCAGCTACTCAAGAGGCTGAGGTGTGAGGATCCCCGAGCCTGGGAGGCAGAAGCTGCAGTGAGCTTTGTCCCCAGCCTGGGTGATAAAGCAAGACCCTGTCTCAAAAACAAACAACAAAAAACCTGTCTGTTCTCACCTGGTGGTCTGAAAAGCTCTACCACACGCCCCCACACCCCTTCTCCCAGATACCTAAACCAAATCCTGGAGTCAGATTGATTTTGGTGATGACTTTTATCAAGCACTTACTATATACCGGGTATCATCAAAGCTCCCAGTGGTTTTGCACACACATGCCACCTTCCACCAGTGACATTTATTCCCTTCTTCCCTTCCTCCTCCCTCTCCAGTGCTTACACATCCCAAGGCCCAGTTTCAGCATCACCTCCTCCAGGAAGCCTTCCCAGATTCACCTGCTGAGAATAAACCCTGATCCCCAAGGCCAGAACCTTGCTGGCCTCTAATCACCTTTATCACCCTCTGCCTAGCATAATATATTATTTGTGAGTTCTCTCTTTCCTTTGTGAGAGCACCGGAAGCAAACCCTCACAGGCCAGGTTAAGGATTCTAAATTCCACCGTGTGTTTCCACTTGGAAGCAGGAAGGTGCCTCCGAGGTGAGGCCTGGCCCTGCTACAGGCCTGGGATCTCTGCGATCAGGAGAGCACGAGGCAGCTCCCTCCACCCGGGGGCACTCTTATACCCGCATTTCACAGATGGAAACTGAAGCTCAGAGAGGTCACACGGCCCGGCCAGGTAATAGGAGCAGGGAGAACCGAGGCGGAAAGCCAGCCACCTCCCAAGCTGGGCTCGAAGCTGCTTCTGCCCCCAGACCCAGACCCAGTGCTGCTTCCGGGGCGGTCTCCTCTGGGGAAGAAGCCACGGTCCTGACAAAGGCCCGCGCTGCTCCACAGGAACCCGGGAGTCACGGCTGACCGCCTGCGCCTGTGCCCCGAGGTGGCGGGAACAGGTGGGTTCTAAGGTAGCAAAACGCTCCCAGCCTTTCATAAATGGCAGCCCCTGAACCCGCTTCGATCAGCCCCCACCTCCTCACCATCCAGCACCTCAAGGCGTGATGCCTGGCCTGGCAGCAGCCCCCTACGACTCTGCCCTATGTGCCCATCAAAGTCTGCTCTGCTTGCTGAGTACCAGTATCACCTGGTTGAGCCCGTGTGGGGACACACACACAAGCACATATGCACACACATAAATACATGTGCACACATGCCCCTCCCTTGTCCCCCAGGGGCTGTCTCTCACCTCTGCCCTAGCACGGTCTAGCATGCCAAGGGACACTTCCATCTCCAACTCACCCAAAGCGGGCGACTCGCCCGCACGGAGGGTCTCCTTCCCAGGCCAGGTCTCCTGGGGGTGCCGGAGCCCCAGGGTCAGGGAGGCCGGCTGTTTGACCTGGCACCTTCCTCTTCACCCAGGTCCCTGCCCCCCTGCCAGCCCAGGGCAAGGCTGAGTCAGGAAGAACACAGGACCACTGTAGTTCCCTCAGCAGGACCTGGAGACCACTGTGCCGCTGCGGCCCCACCACCTCCCTGACCTTGGGCACCTGGTCCTGGCTTGCAAATGACTAAGCAATTTCCACCTCCGAACCCGTCTGCCAAGAGGCCCTGCTGGCTGCAGAACTGCACCAGGATGCCCGGAGCCGCACGCGTGAAACCCGTAATTGGCGAGCCCTCTTCTTGGGAAAGAAAACTCCATGTTTTGTTTTGTTTTGTTTTCCCCTTAAATGAAACAAATCCACCCACATAGTTACTGGAAACTCAAGCATATGAAACTGAACCGTTTGCAAAGAGAATTAGTCAGCAACCTTGTGAGCAGTGCGGTCCCTCCGTAGGTGGGGCTGCCTGTGCTCCTGAGGCCCCCCACCAACTCCCCACTCAGTGTTCTTTGCTGCACGTGATGCCCTGGTAGAGGGTCGAAACGAGGCTGCATCCCACAGGTGGAGGACAAGGTCACTGGCATCAGGCCAAGGGTGCCATGCACATCTCACCGTGGGCCTCAGAGTGTGCATCACTCGACGGTTAGAAGCTGCAGCTCAGGAGTCATATTCACATTCAACTCCCACCCTGTCATGTGACTCGAGCCTCTCCAGGTCTCGGTTTCCTCATCGGTAAAATGGGGAGAGCAGAAACCACAAGGTGTGTGTGTTGTATTGTAAAGACTTGCAAGAGACAACGACACAAGATGCTTTGTGCCTGGTACCCAAAAGGCAGCCACAAAGTCCTGGCTGCTGCTGCGATGCCTTCCTGCGGGAGAGCTAAGGTGGGCGGGCAAGGCTGGCATGGGGCTGTGTCCCTTGGAGCCACTATGGGGTCTTTTGTTGCAGTGGAATCTGCTGAGTTGGTTCCCAGCCCTACTGCTTTGTCCATGATGCGGCATGGGGAGGCAGACAGAGGGCCAGGCCGAGTGCTGGCAGGTACAGCTCTTGTCCCAGCCCCACTGAGCTTCTCAGCCTCGCCCTCCTCACCTCTACAGAGAGGGGAGATTCATCCCACAAGATGTCGTATTTTAAACCAGTGCAATGCTGTGTCTTTAAAAACAAACAAACAAAAATCCCACTGAATTATCTGCCAACATTTTAAAAAGTCTGGATTCTTGACTTCAAAAGGGATGCTACAGTGCCAAGGAGTCCACTCCCCCAGGTAAGAGAGGCCACTCCCGTGTGCAGGACATGCAGTGCTCCTTTGCCGCAGTCCTCTCCCTGCCCTGGAGCCTCCCACTGGCTGCCTCCCTCATTTGTGCCTCCTTCCTGACCCCTGGGGGCATGTGAGTTTGTGACCCAGTTTAAAACCCTACTTTTATTTAGGGGCACAACCTCAGCCACTTGCCACTAGAAATGGCCACAGCAAGTGTCCCCTGGGAATAAGGTAATCCAGGTCTGACACTCAAGGCTGATTCTTCCCGGAGAAAAACAAGACGATGTAAGAAGACCTATGCCCCAGTCTGGCCGAGGGAAACTCAGGGGTGAGGCTGCCACTTTCTGCAATTCTTTGTGTGATTTACTAGATGAAGAGCAGAGGCAAATATCTGGGGTCTTGCTCTCCCTTTCGCTAACCTGCCTCTCTCTCCATTTGGTGATGAACGGCCTTGTTGTGTAGATCTCAGCCCTCTGGGTCTGCAGAAGGTGGGTGGGCAGTTGGGGTCTAGATGCTCACAAGTGGGCAGCCCGGTGCCCATCTTCCCATCAGGAAGGTACCAGGATAGCTGCTCGCAGAATAGGGAGCCCTCCAGCTTTCCAACCCAGACAGCTGCCTTGTATATTTAGGGGTGGGAGGGAGGAAGGATTCAGTGGGGCACAGCCAGATCTACTCCCGGCCCAGAAGAGACGCTGAAAATGTCAGGTGGGCATTTGGGGGTATTTTCCAGTTGTCCTGTTCACTTTTTTTTGAGATGGAGTCTCAATCTGTTGCCCAGGCTGGAGTGCAGTGGTGCGATCTCAGCTCACTGCAACCTCTGCCTCCTGGGTTCAAGCAATTCTCCTGCCTCAGCCTCCCAGGTAGCTGGGATAACAAGTGCCTGCCACCACACCTGGTTAATTTTTGTATTTTTGGTGGAAAAGGGATTTCATCATGTTGGCCAGGCTGGTCTCAAGCTCCTGACCTCAAGTGATCCGCCCACCTAGGCCTCCCAAAATGTTGGGATTACAGGCGTGAGCCACAGTGCCTGGCAGGAGATTCGAGATCCCCAGACATCTTGCCTCTCCAATAACAATCCTCCATTCATTCAGCCTTCACTGAGCACCTGCTAAGGGCCAGCCACTGAAGCACGCGGGCAGGCTGGACTGGCCAGGCCTTGGCCCCTGCTGCAGCTTCCTGGGAATGTTCAATCTTACCTCCCTGCCTGTGCTCACTCGACCCCTTCCCGGGAGCACCCTCCCATGCCCTCTCCTTTGCCTGGCTAAGGCTTCTCTCCATCAGAAATTTCTCCCCCAGCAGCCTGGGCCCACCCCTCCCAGAACTCACATCCCAGAACTCACATCCCAGAATCCCCGCACCCCAGATCAGGAGCCTGTTCCCACTCAGAGGCCATGTGGGCAGCAGTTCGGAACACAGACTGCCTGGGTCTGCGTCCAGCTTGAGTTCTTGGCTGTGCAGCCCTGGGCAAGTTATTTTATTTTTATTTCATTTTATTTTAGAGACGGCGTTTCGCTCTTGTTGCCCAGGCTGGAGTGCAGTGGTGTGATCTTGGCTCACTGCAGCCTCTGCCTCCCAGGTCCAAGCGATTCTCCTGCCTCAGCCTCCCAAGTAGCTGGGATTATAGGCGCCCGCCACCACGTCTGGCTAATTTTTTGTATTTTTTTAGTAGAGACAGGGTTTCATCATGTTGGTCAGGCTGGTCTCGAACTCCTGACCTTGGGTGATCCACCCGCCTCAGCCTCCCAAAGTGCTGGGATTACAGGCGTGAGCCACCGTGCCTGGCCTTGACTTTTTTTAAACTTTGGTTTTCCTATCTGTAAAATGGGTAATCCCCATTCCACAGGGTTCTGTGCAGCAGTCAGTAAGTTAATGTGTGGAAAGTGCCCAGAACAGTGCCAGGCACACAGCAAGCACTCCGTAGACATCAAGCAAACTGGTCTTGTTCTAAAGCCAGGGGGAAAAGGTGTGTCTGCAGGAGACACATGCTCTTGGGCCTGGCTTTGGACAATCGGCACACACTGTCTCTGGCCACCTCACCTCCACCCCTTCCACACAGTTCCAAATGCCAACCAAGTAGCCTTCCCTGGGCGCCTTCCAAAACTGTGCCACTTGCAATAAGACTGACCAGGTTGAAAAAATCAAATAATAATAATAATAAAACCCAAAGAAAACCAAAACCACGCCAATTTAATGAAATGAGTCCATGCACGATCATCCAATCATTGCAAAATTCAGATCACGAGCTGCTCGTCCAACAAAACTCTGTGCTGGCACCTGACTGTGTTACCATCAGCACTCAGGAAACCTGGGAGAATGCGGCCCTCCCCCAGTCCCCACCGCACAGCATGCTGAGGTAGGGAGAAGAAATGAATTTTAGGACGGTGTCCATGGCTGCCTGACCACATGTGTGCACTAATAATCATCAATGCTTACATTTACAATAGGTGAACCGCGTGGCGTGTGCATAATACCTCCACAGGGCTGTTACGAAAGAACCCTGTGTTAGCGCTCACTGCCTACAATATTCAGGAAGGTCAGGGACTCCCTGCTTTGTCTCATAAAAAACCAGACAGACCGGGCACAGTGGCTTGTGCCTGTAATCCTAGAGCTTTGGGAAGCCAAGTTGGGAAGACTGCTTGAGCCCAGGATGGGTTCAAGACCAACCTGAGCAACACAGCACTGCAGCCTGGGTGACAGAGCGAGATTCTGCCTCAAAAAACAATTAAAAAATTAAAAAATTAAAATAAAATAAAAATTAGCCAAGTGTGGTGGCATGTGTCTGTGGTCCCAGCTACTCAAGAGGCTGAGGAGGGAGGATCACTTGAGGAGTTCGAGGTGCAGTGAGCTAAGATCACACCACTGCACTCCAGCCTGGGCGACAGAGACAGGCAGGGCCAATGGTTACACCAAGACAAAAACGTCATCTGCATGAGGTCTCCTGTATCTCAACACTTGGCCACTGGCGTAAGGAGAGAAAACCAGTCCCATTTTCCTGCTTTGTCTGAGCATAGCTATTTCATCTGGCAGAGGATGAAACAGGGCTCAGTGCCACCAAGAAAATTCATACCCCCCCAGGGAGGCGCCAAACCCACCTTTTCAGGGAGAAAATAGAGGTCCCATCCCAAACACACAAAATGTGGTGGATAAAGCCACGTTTCACGTCTACCACTCGGCAACCCTGGCAGAAACATCCTGGGTGCTGACCCTTATCTAATCCTGCTGTTTGCCAGAAGCAGCGGAGTTAAATCTTCTACAGAATGCTCCCCTGCCCCGCAAAAAAAAGCCTAGAGATAAGAGTGAGACTGTTCTAGCTCAAGGGTTGGTTCAAGTCTGATCCTTTTCCAGGACTTCGATGCTATTTCTAAGCCTGACAGGTCTTTCCAGAAAAGAAGATGTCCCGTGCGTGGTGAAGAGACCAGTGAATATTTGTTGGTGCTGGGTGGTGTGGGTATGGGGTTCAGGACACCAGTCTCTCTACTCCACCCTATGTTTGAAATTTTCCATTATAAAAATCTCCATAAATGCAGACAGCAAAGCAAAACCTCAGCCACGCCAAGACCCATCAGGGGGAAGAAAGAAACCCCAGTCATGGGTCAGGACTCGGCTCAGACGCGGCCTCCTGGGTAGGCCCTGTCTGGGCATGGTTCTCCCGGCGTAGGCACTGTGACAGCCAGGATAGAGCGGGCATTCAGGGAATACTGGCTGAATGATGAAGGCATTAAAAAAAAAAAACCAAAAAAAAAAAACCCTTTATCCTGCGCTGTCTGGACACCCCTGAGAGTGGCGTGGGGGTGAGGACTTGGCTTTCAGGGAGCCTGGGAGGCTAGAGGCGGAAGAAGAAAGGATCTGTTCACACTAAACAGCTCAAAATTGGCCCGATAGGATGCAACTAGCAGAAGGGGGGAAAATATTTATCTTTTTGAACATTCCATTTTCCCAAAGATGGCAAAGTGTTTTTAGAAGAACCCTGACATGTACATATAATTTATATATTATGGAATTAGAATAAATTAAGCATGCTGTGGCCCCCTTAGGATGACTTCCCCAAGCTTCACAAATGCAAGGCAACCTTTCTCAGCGCTTTCTTCAAATCTCCAAATGAGAAGACCCTCGGACAGGAGAAACGCTCGAGAATCTCCCCCAACCCCCATCTGCAGAGGAATGAGGTGACAAGGTTCTGCTGCCCAGGTCTCTCTCTTTTTTTTTTTTTTTTTTTTTTTTTTAAGACAAGGTCGGACTCCCATTGCCCAGGCTGTAGTGCAGTGGTGCAATCACAACTCACTGCAGCCTCGACCTCTGAAACTCAAGTGATCCTCCTGCCTCAGCCTCCAGAGTAGCTGGGATCGCAGGCATGCACCATCACATCCAGCTAATTTTTCTGTATTTTTAGTAGAGACGGAGTTTCACCATGTTGCCCAGGCTGGTCATCAACTCCAGGCCTCAAGTGATCTGCCTGCCTCGGCCTCCCAAAGTGCTGGGATTACAGGCATGAGCTACTGTGCCCGGCCCCTCAGGTCTTCTTGATCTATCCAGAAGCTCATCCCTTAGAAATCCAGGAAGGCGCCCCAAGAACCTCAATGAGATGCCTTGCCCCTCACCAAAATTACCGTTGTCTGAATCCTGTGAATCTTGAGTTTGCTTGAGGCTTCCTGGGATCAACCCAACAGGAAAGTCCCACCAGCACGGGCCCTAGACTCTGCGGCCTTCCCACGGCACATGCAGGGGCATCATCACAGGCCCCTCACCATCCCCCACCTGAAGAGAGCTTCAGGGTAACAGGCAACACTACCCCAGCCAGAAGCCCAGGACCTCAGGCAGACCCACAGCCAAACCCCCAAGAAGAAAGATAAGAGCCCCAGGCACAGCCAAACAAAAGGACCAGGAAGTTGAATTGGGTCTCCCAAGGGAGACTGGTCAGGGCCCCCAGTTACCTCTACTCTACTCTGTTCTATTCTATTTATTTGAGACAGAATCACACTCTATTGCCCAGGCTGGAGTGCAATGGTGCGGTCTTGGCTCACTGCAACCTCTGCCTCCCGGGTTCAAGCAATTCTCCTGCCTCAGCCTCCCAAGTAGTGGGATTATGGGCATGCATCACCATCCCTGGCTAATTTTTGTATTTTTAGTAGAGACGGGGTTTCACCATGTTGGTCAGGCTGGTCTTGAACTCCTGACCTCGGGTGATCCACCCATCTCGACCTCCCAAAGTGCTGGGATTACAGGCGTGAGCCACGTTCCTGGCCTGATTACCATGTTTTAAATGCAAGGGAGAGCCTGGGCAACATGGCAAGACCCCATCTCTACAAAAACTTTAAAAAATTAGCCAGGTATGGTGACACGTACCTATAATCCCCGCTACTCAGGACACTGAGGTGGGAGGATTGCTTGAGCCCAGGAGTTCAAGGCGCAGTGAGCTGTGACCGCACCACTGCACTCCAGCCTGGGTGACAGAGAGAGAACCTGTCACACACACACACACACACACACACACACACACACACACACACACTCTCTCTCTCTCTCTCTCTCTCTCTGCAGGGGAGCACACAGGAATTGAGGGGGGAGTCTAGCTTATCTGCACATCTCAGGAACAACTTTGGAGGTGAATGGCGTGGAAGAGCAAGGACACCCCATGCCCACCGACAACCCCTGGGCCTGGCATTTGATGCCCTCCCTGTTACACAGCTCTGCGGCCTTCTCCCGGTCCTCTTCATGGCAGCCAATCTCCTGGCCCCCTACCATGAAACCCCCCAGCCTAGAACAAACCCTCCTGACAGTCTCAGGAGGCCCTCTGTACCCACGCAGGCCTGGTGCCCGCCCAGCCCCTGGCAGGGAGCTCATGTTTCCTGCATACACCTGCTGGGCCACAGGCTCTCAGGGGCCTGGAGGTGCATCACACGCCTCCCAAGCTGTGCTTGGCAATAGCAGGTGCCCAATCAACATGACTGGCACGTTCCACTGTCACAGTAGAAAAAAACACAGGCTGTGGGGTCAGGCCCACCTTCCAGCATCCAGGGAGTCATGCCACTTCCTGCAACGCAGAAAACCTCTCTAAAAAAAAAGTCCTTCTTTCTCATCTGTAAACCGGGAGGTAACATCTAACTCACAGGATTGTTTAAGGGGTTAAAATCCATCTACAGTGGCAAGCATAGCGTCTGGCTCATGGCACACATTCAATCAATACATGTGAAGACTATTTCGGGCAGAATCACACTCACAGCAGATGGAATCTGAGACACCCTAAACTAAATGCCGGCCCCAGCATGGGAGGGAAAAGGCATGAACAAGTTGGGAGCTCCAACAAGGAAGGGGCCAGTGGTCCCTCGGTTGATGACAGCTTAGGTTTTCTCTCATGCCTGAGGCAACCCCACCCGTCTCCTTTCTACAAACTGTTTCCCGACCCACAGTCAGGGCACCGCGGCTCTGGGGGCCCTGGGTATGCAGGACCTACTGCTGGAGTGCCCATGACCCCGCCAAGGGTGGGCCCAGGGCAAACGGCCCCCTTGCTAGGTGCCACCAGTCAGGGCAACTGCATCACTGCCCCAAGAGCACGGGCAAGAAGCTCCTAAGCACACTTCTGTCACGCTCTCTGTCAAATGAGAAGCAGTCCACCCCCTTCGGGCCTGATATGCCTTGGAAAACACCGGAAGGAAAGGAATTAAGAAAGCAACTTGCTAAAGCTGAAGTTCTGGTCCCAGACGGGTTAACAGGATTTGGAAGGGGCACCAAATTGCAATACTGTCAGCAACCAATCCTGGAAACAGCTCCTGCCCCCCAGGAGGAAGAGCACCATGGGTTATAGACTCCCCAGCCTCAGGGTCGGTCCCCATGGGGACACCTCTGGCATCACAGTTGAGGGGGACCATGGCGAGGAGGGAGTGGTGCAGGGTAAGCCTGGGAGGGGCCACACGCACCCTGAGGACCACATCACGGATTTGCAAATTCACCGTAAGAGCAATGGGAACTGTTGATGGGCTCCAGAAGGGAGCTGACAACAGGTGTCATTTTTAATAGATCAATGGGAAAAGATATAAATAAGTAACAAGATCGCTGGCTGCAAGAGGATGGTGGCTGAGTCTCTGGTGATGAGGGATATGGAAAGAAAGACAGGTGTTCATGTTTCCCAGCCAACGTCTTAGACAAGCTGTTTGGATCAGACTCTTCCGCCCCACCTTCACGTGGCCTCTACAACTGAGCCAGGACGGGAAATCCAGCTTCCACTTAGGAAATGCTTCAATCTTCCATGCAAAATTTAATTAGCCAGAAGTCAGACACAGAAGGCCATGCAACGTATGGTTCCATTTATATGAGCTGTCCAGCACAGGCAAACCTGTCAAATCAGAATACAGATTGGTTCCCAGGGGCTGGGGAGGGAGGATGGGAGGTGACGCCTAATGTGGATGGGGTTTCCTTCCGGGGGGATGAAGATGTTTTGGAACTAGACAGAGGGGATAGTCGCACAACATTGTGAATGTACTAAATGCCACTGAACTGTTCACTTTAAAATGCCTCATTTTACATTATGTGAATTTCACCTCAACTGAAAAAAGACAGCCAGGCGCAGTGGCTCATGCCTGTAATCCCAGCACTTTGGGAGGCCAAAATGGGCAGATCACCTGAGGTCAGGATTTTGAGATCGGCCTGGCCAACATGGTGAAACCCTGTCTCTACTAAAAATACAAAAATTAGCCAGGCGTGGTGGCACGTGCCTGTAATCCCAGCTACCCAGGAGGCTAGGGTGGGAGAATCACTGGAACCTGGGAGGCGGAGGCTGCAGTGAGCTGAGACTGTGCCGCTGCACCCTAGCCTGAATGACAGAGCGAGATTCCATCTCAAAAAAAAAAAAAAAAAAGAAAAAAGACACCCTAATTAGCCAATGTCACAGAGCACATCTGCATATCCAGGACATCTTGGAGCTGACTCTACTTTCTCTTCTTGGCTCAGACACCAATCCCAACGTACCTGGGACCACTTCTGACTCTCATCAGCCCCCTGCAGCCTATTTACCCAGCCACAGTGACATTCACTCTGCTGACCTATCTCTCGGATCGCTCATTTCTTCCTCCCTCCTCCTTTGTGGCAAATGGTGCTGAAGAGAGTAAGACTGAGAGCCTGGCTGCTGGGGCTCAGCTCCCAGCTCTTCCCCTGGGTGGCTGGGAGGCCCAGAGTCGTCCTAGTTTTTCTCATCTGTAAAATGGGTAGTACCTACCCTATAGGTATCACTGACATTATGACGACTGAATGACTTCATGCATGCACGGCACCTGGAAGTGCGCTCAGATATGCCACATCGTTGATGGCTGCTGTCACTGACCCCACTATAGACAGACCCCAGCCCATGCACCTCCCACAGTCCCCTCCACTCCATCCATCTTCCACCTCCTCCAGGCTGGGCATCACAAAGGAAAACTGGTTATCCCTCCCACCCCAGCCCTGCTGTGCTCCAAATGCTCTCCGTGGTGGAAACCATAGAGCAGAAAAGCCGACTGCTGCAGGACGCGGCTAGGAAGGCCCAGAGCTTGGCCATCCCTCGGCACACCCGAAAGGATGAACGTGGTTGATGGCAACAGGCAATTGCCCGAGGTGACCTCAGTCCTCCTGCCCTGCGGGGTCAAGGGCAAGGCTCGCCCTCTAGGAGCCCCCATGTCTCGGTCCCTCCCACTGCAGGAGCACAGCTGGGACCCAGCCTGCTGGCTGATTCTCAAAAACCACTGCTCTGTCCCCAACACGCCTTCGTTCCCTAAAGCACGAACCCCTCTCCCACGTTACTCACAGCTGCACAAACGTCCCCAGGTCTGTGGGCCCTCCTGCCTCTCTGCGCTCATTTCAGCCACACATGGGCACCCTTCCCGCCTTTCCAACCTGGCCACCCCTGCCACCAGTGTCCTCTGATGCCCTGAGCGCTATCATCAGCAGAGATGGGCCTGTCTCACCCACTAGACAGAGAAAGCTTCCTCATTCTTTGTATCCTCGGCCCCAGCAGACTGGCTGCATACAGTAGGTGCTCAGCAAATGTTTGAATGAAAGCATGAATGACAAGTGGTCCACTAACAGCTCCTGAGAACAGAGGCTTGTTCGGAGTTCCTGACCTCCCACGGGGCATGGAAGGAAGTCTGGTCTGAGAACGGAACACTTGGCAGTTTAGTTCCGTGATGGGGAGTCCCCACCCCCAGCACCCACACCCTGGGCCCATATCGAGCTCTCCCAGACCTTGCTAGGATCCACTACGCCACCGGTCTTGCCGTTACTCCTTCATCCAACAGGTGTCCAAGAACCTACTGTGGAGCTAACTACTGGGGACTCAGCAGTGAACAACAGCCATGTGGCCGGGTCCTGCCCTCCTGGAGCCCACAGGTCACTGGGCTGCCCACAACAGCAGCTGTCCCTGGCACGGCTGAGGGTGCATGTGTCTGGGTGACAGGGTGGACCGTGGATGGCAGGGCTACCTGCTGAAGGGGACATCCCTGGGAAGAGGGGAGGAGTGAGGGGATCCGGTTTTGGAAAATGAAGCGAGAGGGGTACGGGCCAGCCAGTGGGAACGGGCCAGCCAAGGCGGGACCGGGCAGCATGAAGTGTGAGACGGGGTCAGCAGAATATAGGTGACAGTGGCTGAGGCAATAAGGGAGGAGAGGGACTCTCCTGAGGGGGCAGATGGGCCACAAGGGCGAGAGGGAGAAGTGGGAGAGGCCCCTGCAGGGAAGGCAACGCCAGATGGGTCTGGGTGCAGGAGGCAGGTGCAGCCCAGGGAATGGCCAGAGCCTTCTAAGCCAGGATGGGGCAATGGCACCCAAGTGGCAGAAGGTGAGCGCTGTGGCTCATGCCCATAATCCTAGCACTTTGGGAGGACTGCTTGAGCCCAGGAGTTCGAGACCAGCCTGGGAAACATAGGGAGACCCCGTCTTTGTGAGAAATTTAAAAATTAGTTGGGGGTGGTGGCGTGCGCCGATAGTCCCAGCTACTAGGGGGGCTGAGGTGGGAGGACTGCTTGAGCGTTGAGCCCAGCTGCCATGCGGACACGTCCACTCGGACCACTTCCACTTGGGACAAGTTCAAAGCACCTCCATGGACCTAGTCCCCCAGCCTGTAGGTCATCATACACGATGCCCCAAACTAGCTGAGAACCCGAGGCATCTGCAATTCTTCACCCTTCTCTACACCCCACATTCAACTAGTTACTGAAGCCTACCCATGCCACCTTAGAGATGCCACCAGCTTCCATCCCAACTGGCAGGTCAGGGATATGAACCATCTCCCTAGCCTTCCAGCTCCAGCCTCCTCTCCACCAGATTCTTAAGGCATCCATAACTGCATTAGCCAGGATTCTCCAGAGATGCAAAACCCACAGGATCGAGAGAGAGAGACAGATGAGAAAGGATGGGTTAGGGGAACTGGCTCACTCGGTTAAGGAGGCTGAATCCCACTACAGGCCACCTGCAAGCTGGAGACCCAGGGGAGCCAGGAGTGTGGCTCAGCCAAGTCTGAAGGCCTCAGACAGGGAGGCCAATGGGGTCATTCTCAGCCCCGGGCCAAAGACCCCGGGGACCACTGGTATGAGTCCCAGAGTCTAAAGGCCAGAGAACCTGGAGTTGTGACATCCGAGCGCAGGAGAAGAAGGATGTCCAGCTCCGGGACAGAGAGCCAGGATTTGCCCTTCCTCCAGCTTTTCGTTCCATCCAGGCCACCAGCTGATTGGACGGTGGCTGCCCCCATGGAGGGCAGATCCTCCCCACCCAGTCGAGTGACTCAAATGCCAAAAACACCCTCACAGACACACCTGGGGCAACCCGATCATTCTACGCAAATGCCAAACCACTGGGTTTCCCTGTCAGCAGAAAAGGGATGGGTTCAGTGTGTACTGAAGCATTGAGAATAATCAATGCTTTACCATCTATCCGGGTATTCCTTAATCTAGTCAAGTTGACATCTGAAATCAATCATCGCAGGTTCACCCCTTATCAACTGGCACCCATTGGCATCTCCTTAAACCATACTTAATCTCCAAGGACAGTATCAAGGTCATAGTTCCACCTATCATGACACTACTATCCTGCACACCAAAGACACGTTAATCCCTTCTCCAGAGAGAAGGCACAGTCCTTGAGTGCTATTCACTCCTCTCTCCTCTCATACTCAATAACTTAAATACTATGATGTAAAATTAATACTTAAATACTGCTATAGACTCAACGCATGTTGAATAAGGAGTAAAAGAGGAAAGAAAACAGATATTTGCCTAATATACATGTAAATGCATACAACTGTATTCTGAACAAAATAGGGAGGAAATACTCCCAGCAATTCTGGCCCTTGTTTCTGTAACTGGTCACGTGGTTGGAGCTGGTATTTATTATAACTACCTCCCTCTGTCCTGTTCTGTGTTCCTTTCGTCTGCAACAAGCACCTCAGCTGGCTGTGGTTCTTTAAGTGGCAGAGTGACCCAAACATTCATTCCTGAAGGGTCTGAGTCATTCACAGTCCTGCCTGGACTGTATCCTTGTAATTTCCCATTGACTTAATCACAGGGCACGGTAATACTAAGAGATGCCCTAAGGAGTATCCTGTACTCCAGACACAATCTTCCTTGCCTCACTGTGGAGCAGTCCAGATCAATTTCCCCTTGGTATTCCAGATCAATCTCCACGGCCAACACCATCACTCCCCTCTCAGCCTGCTGACCCAGAGGGACAGGGAGCCCAAAGTGGCCAGGTGGCAGCCTTACTCCCCGGTTCAATGGAATCACTGTTGTGTCTCCTGGTAGGAGCATTCTTCCCTCTGGAACCAAGACCTCCAGGCCAGCAGAGCATAAAGTCACAGGAAAAGGAAGCAACAATTTCGCTAGTGAGTCCCTAGGGGATATGATGCATGGTGCCGCTCCCATTTCCTCCCCTTGATTCCTGGACCCGTGAATCCTAGCTATGGGAGAAACCAGAACCATATATTGGATGCTGATACAGAGTACACGGAGCCTTTTGAAGACCCCTGCCCCAGCCCTACAAAGTATTGTCACCTATCTGGCGTTGTAATCACAACTTCAAAAGACTCTACTGCCCTTCTTTCAAGTCAGCTGCTTCAGGATGGTGGGGAACGTGGTCATTCCCAGACCCAGGTCAAAGACCCCGGGGACCACTCGTACGAGTCCCAGAGTCTAAAGGCCAGAGAACCTGGAGTTCTGACATCCAAGCGCAGGAGAAGAGCATCCCAGCTCCGGGACAGAGAGCCAGGATTCGCCCTTCCTCCAGCTTTTTGTTTCATCCAAGCCCCCGGCTGACTGGATGGTGCCTGCCCGCATGGAGAGCAGATCCTCCCCACCCAGTTGAGTGACTCAATTGCCAGTGTCCTCCAAAAACACCCTCACAGACACATCTGGGGCAGCCCGATCAGTCTACACAATGTCAAACCACTGGGCTTCCCTGTCAGCAGAAAAGGGACAGGCTCAGTGTGTACTGAAGCACAGAGAATAATCAATGCTTTGCCATCTATCTGGGTATTCCTTAATCTAGTCAAGTTGACATCCAAAATCAATCATCACAGGTCTACCCCTTATCAGCTGGCACCCATAGGCACCCACTGGCATCTTCTTAAACCATACTTAATTTCCAAATAAAGGCCATAACAAGACCGTAGTTCCACTTAGCATGATAGGTGAAACCAGTGGGCTCGTGCTCACCAGCCAATTCCGTGCACAGGAGCTCACTGCCACACTTCTTTGGTTGTGAAGTGAGTTCCTTGGAAGCAGTGCTATGTGGACAGCATGACAGTGGGTAAGGTGTTCTGTGAATCAATGGATGGTGACTGTGGCAGAAGCACTGCGTGCAGGGAAGACGAATCTGTATCCAGAATAAGTGCCTGTTCCAGTAAGGACAAAATGCTGCCCCTTCCAAAACAGAAGTGGTCCAATGTGCCTTCCAGCAGGTGCAGTGATCATCCTGGGGAATGGGGCCATATTGGAGCTCAGTGTTAAGTCTCCGCTGCTGGCAGACTGGCACCCAGTGGTAGCCATAGCCAGGTCGGCTTTGGTGAGTGGCAGTCCATGTTGCTAAGCCCGCGCATCCCCTCCATCTCTGCCACCATGACCACTTTGTTCCTGAGCCCATCAAGCGATGACAGGGGTGGCGAGGGAAAGAGACTGACTAGAACCCACCTAGGTCATCCTACCCACATACCTCATGTCCTCTGCCCACTCAGGAGGCCTATCCACATAATCTTCCCCCAATTTCTTTTTTGTTTGTTTGGTTTTTTTGATACAGGGTCTCATTCTGTTGCCTAGGCTGGAGAAATCACAGCTCACTGCAGCCTCAAACTCCTAGGCTCAAGTGATCCTCTCACCTCAGCCTCCCAAGTAGCTGGGACTGTGGGCATGAGCTACCATGCCCAGCTAATTTTTTATTTTTGTAGACAGGCGGGGGCAGGGAGTCTTACTATGTTGCCCAGGCTGGTCTCAAACTCCTTGGGCTCAAGCAATCCTCCCAACTTGGCCTCCCAAAGTGCTGGATTACAGGTGTGAGCCACTATGCCAGGTCCCCAGATTTCTTTGTCACCAATCTTCCAATCATATTCTTTCCAAGTCCCCAAGTCCCTGACCATCCAGCCAAATCATCAGGCACGGTCCATGAATCAGTATATAATCACTCATCTGGCCATCTCTCCTTCAAAGCAAGGTGCACAACCAGGTGCACTGCCCAAAGCTCTGCCCGGGAGGATTTCCCTTCACCCCTGTCCTTCAGAGATGTCCCAGCAAGGGGCTACAGTGCTGCAGCTGTCCACTTTCGGGTTGTGCCTGCATATAGTGCAGAGCCATCTGCAGCCATCTGCAAACCAGGCTGAGTCTTCTCTTCCACTGTCAACCGATCATAGGGAACTCCCCAGGAGACCATAGGTACAGGCTGGAGAGAGAAGGCAGTGGGCAAAGTAAGAACCATGGGCCTTTGGACCACTTCCTCATGTCACTTACTTGTGCCTTCAGGACCTGCTCTAGACCTGATCCCATATCTACCACTTCCACTCAATGGGAATGTTCTGCCATACATGCCCAATGTATGGTTTGGTGGGTCAGATCATAGATAACACCCATTTCATGATGGGCAGCTCAGGTCACATGGCAACTTCGTGGCTGATGGTCAAATGTTAAGTTTCTACTAGGGCCCAGTATTAGGCCAAGAGCTGTCTCTCAAAAGGAATGAAGTTATTTGTGGATGATGGCAGGGCTTTGCTCCAAAATCCCAAGGCCTGTACTGCGATTCATCTACAGGGGCCTGCCAAAGGCTTTAAGCAGCCTGCCTGTCTGCCACTGACCTCAACCACCACTGGGTCTGCTGGTGGCCCAAGTGGCAAAGCAGGTTGCACAGCAGCCTGGACCTGTTGCAGTCTTCTGCTACGGGCCCCACTCAAAACTAGAAGCGTTAGGGTGACTTAGCAAATGGGCTGGAGTAACACACCCAAATGAGGAATGTGTTGCCTCCAAAATCCAAATAGGCCCACTAGGCATTGTGCCTCTTTCTTGATTGCAGGAGGAAAACTGTAACAACTTATTCTTCACCTTAGAGGGGATACCTTCACAGGCCTGACACTACTGGACCCTGAAAATTTCACTAAGGGAGAAGGCCCCCGAATTTCAGTAGAATTTATTTCTCATCGCTTGACATGTAAATGTCCTACCAATAAGGCCAGAGTGGTTGCGACTTCTTGCTCACTAGGTCCAATCAAGCATAATGACATCAATGTAATGGACCAGCATGGTACCTTTTTTTTTTTTTTTTTTTGAGACAGGGTCTCGCTCTGTTGCCCAGGTTGGAGTAAAGTAGCACAATCACCGCTTACTGCAAGTCCTGACCTCCTAGGCTCAAGCAATCCTCCCACCTCAGCCACCCAAGTAGCTGGGACCACAGGCATGCACCATCATGTCTGGCTAATTTTTTTAAAAGGTTTTTGTAGAGATGATAATGGTGAAACCTCATCTCTACTAAAAAAAAAAAAAAAAAAAAAAAAAAATTGACTGGGCGTGGTGGTGCACACTTGTAGTCCAGATACTCGGGAGGCTGAAGCAGGAGAATCACTTATGTCCAGGAGGCAGAGGATGCAGTGAACCAAGATCAAGCGAGACTCTGCCTAAAAAAAAAAATTTAAAAAATTAAGAAACCATAGAGATGATGTCTCACTATGTTGCCCAGGCTGGTCTCAAACTCCTGAGCTCAAGCGATCCTCCTGCCTCGGCCTCCTGAAGTGCTAGAAGTGCTAGGATTACAGGAGTGAGCCACCGTGCCCAGCCCCAGCATGATATCTGTGGAAGGGAAAGGTGATCAAGATGACTGTGAACTAAACTGTGACATAGGGCTGGAGAGCTGATACACCCATCAGCCAAGACCGTCAAGGGGAATTACTGGCCTTACCAGCTGGAAGCAAACTGCTTCTGGTGGGCCTTATGGACAGGTATAAAAAGAAAGGCATTTGCCAGATCAAAGCTGCATGCAGTAGCAGGCACCAGAGATGTGTGAATTTTGGAGTCACCACTTGGTTAAGTTTACAATAATCCACTATCAGTTTCCAAAGTCCATCTGGCTTCTGCACAGGCCAAATCAGAGAGTTGAATGGGGATGTGGTGAGGGTCACCACCCCTGCCTCCTCCAAGTCCTTGATGGTGGTGCTAATCTCTGCAGCCCCACCCCAGGGATGCAATGTTGCTTTTGATGTACTATTTTCCTAGGCAGAGGCAACGCTAATGGTTTCCATTTGGCCTTTCCCACCATAATAGCCCTCACCGCACAAGTTAGGGAACCAGTGTGGGGATTCTGCTAGGTGCTAAGTATGTCAATTTCGAATCTGGAACCGGAAATAACCCCAGGATGGGTTCAGGGATCCACGGGAGCCACCAGGAGTCAAACCTAAGCTAAAACTCCATTGATCACCTGACCTCCTCTGACTGGTGGGCCACAGTGATGTTTTTAGTTTCCTGGAATCAGTATCAGTTCAGTGTCCAGTTATCCCTGAATAGTCTAATTATTTCCCTTTCCTCAATGCATATTCACCCTGGTAAAAGGCCGTAGGTCCTTTTGGGGAAGGCTAGGAGGAAAACTAATAGCATAAACTTTCTCTAGTGTACTGAGGTCCTTCTTCAAAGGGACCCAGCCTCCAATTCATTCATTCATTCACTCATTCATTCATTTATTCATTCACTCATTCATTCACTCATTCATGGGCGCTTAGTTGCGTAAACTGGCTTAAGTCTGGGAAGTTGATTGAGGGCTGTGATTTTCTGTTTTAATTATTTTTCTGTTTTAATTATTCAAGTTAGACTTTTTTTCATTTGACCTGTAAGTTTCTGCTTATACAGAAAACTTAAAAGAATCAAGTAACTTATAAGATCAAGTAAGAATTTCACAGGTTTCCTGTCTGTTTCCCTTCTAGGAACACCATGATTAACTATCCAATGCCATAGATCCACACAAGTCAGATTATTCTGATGGCAGCTTTGCCTCTGCTGTCCATTAGGTAACCACACTCACCTTGCCTTGGATGGCTGAGTACTGCCACTTGGCCCCTGCACTCCAAATGCAATTACTCCCGTTGCATTTAAGTTTTCCATTTGAGTGACTGCGGCTCCCACTGTAAAGGCTGGATCACGGAGCTCTTCAGGGATGCTGGGGCCCCCTCACAAATCTATTTCTCAACGTACTGGTGAAAGATCTGTCTTCTGAATCTTCCCAGTGTGGGTGAGTAGCTTTTAAGAGACAAATCCACTCCAGCATTCCAATGTCCCTAAGCCTATGAATCCCTAACTGTACATGAAACCTAAGCCTTTGAATCCCTAACTCTACATGAAACCTAAGCCTATGAATCCCTAACTCTACATTAAACCAAAGGAGACTCAGAAACTCCAACTCACTCACAGTGGGTCATCCTTTGATCCATGTTCCAGTCAACCAACCAAACAGATCTCTTCTTAACCCCCTGAGCTACAACATTAAGTGCAGAATCTCTTCTTAGCGGGCCCATATCCATAATTTCGGCCAGATCCAACTTCATGTTCGTTCCACATCCTAATATCCACTCCCACACATGCTCCCTTGGTGTCTGTATAAATTAGAAAACTCAAGTGGTTCTCTTGGAGTGGAGTGCAGCTCCTCACTCTGACCTTGGAAAGGGTGTGACCAGATCGGCCACACTCAGACTGTCTGGCAAGGTGTGTTCACAACTGGGGCACCTGTCAAGCCCTTGTCACAGGTAGGTTTTTCCAACCCTGGAATCCTATATTCCTACTCAGCAGTCATTTCTCAAGTGTGGAGTTTGCATCCTAATACTTTCTTCATCTTGTGCTCAAATCACCCATTGCCTCCCTAGTTTTCCAAGAGATGCCCAAGGGTGGCAGAGGCTCTTGGATTCCTCCACCCATCGCCTACGCAGTAAATTCAAGAGGGTCAGGCTAAGCTTCAGGTCAGATCCAGAGCTTGTTGACAAACCATTCTCACAGTCACATCTCCTGACACCCAGCCCTGCCACAAATCCCATGCCTGCATTGCACAAGGTCTGGACCTCAATGGCAGGCAAGGCTGGGCTGTGCCTTGGCGGACTCTCTTCCCCATCTCCAAGAAAGGCCCCGAGAGCCTAAGCCTATTGTTGATGTGGTCTGTCTCATGACCACTGGACTCATTTATTTTTAACGTTGGGCAATGAACAGAACTTTTAAAACACAAAGCAAACAGGCAGCTTCCAGGGGGTTGGCAGCAGGACAGATCCCCCAATGAGCTGTTGGGTTTTGCCATCCTCCCTTTGTCCAAGCAAGGAAGGAGCCTCAAGCCCAGGTCAGAAAGGACGTACATCTCCCGACTCTCGCCCCGCATAGAGTAACAGTCAACCTCTTTGAGACGTGACGCTTCCTTTAAATGCTTCTTAGGAAGAAGCTACAGATGACCTGACATCTTGTATTTGCTTCAAAATAATCCAGCGTGTGTGTGTATGTGTGCATATGTGTGTGCATATGTATGTGTGCGTGCATACGTTTGTATATGTGTGTGTACACATGTGCACGTCTTCTGTAAGCATAGGTATGTATGTGCATATGTGAGTATGTGTATGTGTGTGCGTGCGAGGTGAGGAAACCTGACGGCTCATTATACTCTGCTTCTAACTTTGATATGTTTGACATTTTCCATAATAACAAAAAATTTCATTAAAAAAATGAGCCCATGCTCCTTGAAGAAAAGGCTAAGGTGGTGGAGGTGACAAACTTACTGGTGAAGGGCTTGGGTGCCAAATCTGGATTCCAGTTTTGGCTCCACCATTCCCTTGCCGCGAGACCTTAGCCAAGTTACCTGCAATCCTCAGGAGAATGGACATGGAGGCAAAACCCACTTCCCAGGGTCCTCAGGAAGCCCATGAGTCAATGCATCAAGGACTCAGATCAGAGCCAGTACTCGCATGCACCGTGAAACCATGAAAACATTCCCCGCTATTATTATGCTTAAGACTCAAGCAAAGTCACGTCCATAAAGCACTCTGTAGCACAGAGCCTGGCACCTGGCTGCCAGTGGAACTTTAGACTGGGGGAGATGTTATCAGATAACTGGGGGGAGGGGAGAGCGCTCACTGAAAGTCCAAAATCAAAGTCCCTTAGAGTCTGGATTTCATTGATCTAGTGTTGAGGGTTGGGGAGAGGATAACACACCCCTAGGCAGACTGAGGCACACTTGTACCTGACCTGTGCTTTCGTCTGATAACATTTTTCAGAACAAAAAGATACACTGAATCATGCACACCAGCCACAACCTATTTCTTGAGAAGAATTGATACAAAATGCCCAGACGAACTCATGAACACCATAAGAATCAGAGGTTTCACTAAATTTGAAAACGCGTCTGCAGGCAAGTTTCCATCCACCAAGGAGGAGGGGCAGGTGCAAGAAGGGAGCACGGCACATACCATGGGGGTGGGAGGGCAGCGCTGGCTTCCACGAGCTAGGCCCCCACCCCATTCCCCAGCTCTGGTGAAGAAATTAAACATCTGTGATGATTCCAAGAGGGTGAGCTTTTTACAGCAGCCCAGAGGAACCCACTGAAGGGTGGATCCAGCCTTACTAGAGCAGCCCAAGAAACTGCCTCACCCAGCTCCAAAGTGACATCACCAGGGCCCCAGGCAGGACTACTCCTTCCTAAGAGCCCTGAAACCCACTGATTCTTCCCAGGGCCTGGCCTCTCTGAAGCCGGCATGGCACCGGCCTTGCCCCTACTCGGGGCTGTCTGAGCCACTGGGGCCAACGTGCTACTGCTTTTGTTTTCTCTGCTGCTAGGGTGGTAGCCAGACTGGAAAAGGAAGACTTGTAAAGTGATTGCCTTAGTCCACTCCACACCTCCCCAACCGCAAACACACACACACACACACACACACACACACACACACACACACACACTCCATCTACTGGGTAAAGTGCTCCCTGCAGAAGAAAAGCAGCTGTAAGAGAGCAGGAGTGCTTTAAATGATCTAATCCAGCCCATCACTTCACAGCTGGGGAGACATGAAGTGCCTGGCCCATGACCTCAGTGCTGGGGACAGTAACCAACAGCAACAGTTTCAGGACTGGGGAATCTTGGTCCACAGCCCTGGCTGTGCAGTCTGGGTAAGTGAACCACCCTCTCTGGGCCTCTCTAGGACAGGCTGGCCTAGATAGTAAGACAGGGCTTCCCTGACTCCAAAATTCTTCAGTAGGGAGAGACCACCTGTGCCGCTCATGCTTCCCCAGGGCTTTCACCACTGGGAGGGGGGTCTGAGGAGGGGGACAGGGCAGAAGGGAGAGGCCCCCATCCCCTTCCTTGCTTGCTGTTCTCCTCACACCCCACAGTGAGAAATGAAGTGGGCCCAGCTCCCCCCAACGAGAAAATTCTTCCAAGGACACCAAACCTTAGTCACCAGGGATGGCGCTTTTACCATGAACACCTGTTAAAACTCAACTCATGACCAGTTTCTGATGCTACAGACTGGAGTGTTTAATTAAATATTACTCACTCAGGAAGCAGCCCCTGCCAACTCACCCCCAAACTGTGTAGTTCATTTTCAGAGAAATGGAGAGAGGAAGGGCCTGAGCTCTCCTCGGGGGCACCAGCAGGGCTTGCCTAGTGGGATGTCTGTGGCCCAGCATGCCCAGCTATCCAGAACCAAGCAAAGAAACCACCATGAGCAGTACCTAGGAACCAGAGGGCCCCCTGGATGGTCCCCACACACACTCACAAACACACACACACACACACACACACAAAGACACGCAGATACACACTTGGAGACACACATTCAGACACATACACAGACGCACTCAGAGACACAGACACAGAGACAGACACTCACAGAGACACACGTGTGGACAAAGACACACAGAGACACAAAGACACAGCGACACACACAAAGACACAGCACAGAGACACGCATTTGCAGAGACAGGCACTCAGAGACACAAACTTGCAGAGACAGACACTCAGAGACACAAACTTGCAGAGACACACACCCAAAGACATATACACACTCACACACAGACACACACTCACAAAGACACACACAGACATACACAGAGAGGCACACACAAATACACAAAGACGCACTCAGAGGCACACACAGTCACTCAGAGTCTCAGACAGGCACACATTGACAGACACACAGACTCACACACACAGAGACACATACATACACAGATGCACTTAGAGACACACTCACACACCCACCCATATGAACACACAGCCACACTCATACGCAGCTACATATTCACAAGGACACGCACAAACACACACGCAGATGCACTCTCTGAGACACCCGCTCTTCCTGCAGACCCGCACTCTCCCCTCGGGGCCGTCCCGTCCCGTCCCGTCCTCACCGGAACCTGGACGCCACCGAGCCCAGCACACGCCCGGGGACGGTGACCCATCCGCGGTTCCTCCCGCGGGCCCAGGCCGCCCTTGCTTTTCTGATTTAATCGATTTCCTGACAACCCTCCGGCTCTCCCTCCGCTGCTGGGAGAAGCCACGGCGGCTCCGGCGCGGCGGGGAGGGCGGCGCTCGGGTGTCCCCGGCAGGCTCCCTGGGGGAGGCGCTGCGGGAGGGTGGGGGCGCCCCGACGGGGGCCCGGGCCGCGCCGCCAATCCCGACTCGGACCGGCGGGAAAAGCGAAACTAACTCAGCCGAGCGGGGTCCCGCTTTCCCTGGGCTAACGCGGGGACGGGTCGGCGGCCCCGGAGCGCCCCAGCTCCTCCTCGGGACCGCAACTCGTTGCGACGGTCCCCGCGCCCCGAGACCCCCGCGGCGCCTCGTCCCGGGACCCCTGCCCTGCAGCGGCGACAGCGCGGGGCGGGCCTGGGCCCCTCTCCCAGGAGCCGCGGCGAGGGAGGCGCCCCCGGAGCCACCAAGGGAGGGGCCGCGCCCCGAGTCCCCATCCCGTACTCCACCCGCTCCCCTGCGCCCGGCCCCGCGCCACCCACTCGGTTCCCCAGCGGCGCGATCCCCGCGTCCGCCCCCGCCCGGCCCCCCCCGCGCCTCCCTCTCCCGGGCCGGACGCCCACCCATCGGGTCCCAGGTGCCCCGCGCCGCCTACCGCGCCCGGGGTGCCGCCGCCGCCGCCGCTGCTGCTCTCCAAGGCTGTGGAGGCTCGGGCGCCCGGGCCGCGCCCGCCGCAGGGAGCGAAGTCGCCTCCTCCCCGCGGCCCCGGCGCCGGCGCCTGGAGCCTGGTTCCTGCTGCGAGCGCGCAGGCTGCCCGAGCGCGACTTCTGTGCGGAGGAGAAAAAGCAACCGACGGCTTTAAAGTGAAAAAAAAAAGAGAAAAGCGCCGGTGGGCGGGGCCGCCCCTGCCCCGCCCCGCCCCGCCCCCGGCCTCCGGCGCAAGGACCACTCAGCACTGCAGGGAAGGCCGGGGGCGCGGGGCGCGGGGCGCGGGGCGCGGGGCGCGTCAGCCGGGCGCTGGTTCGGCCGCCCCCTCCGCCCCCTTAGTCCGCAGCCCTCTCCTGAGCCGCCGCCGCCCTGGTGTTGCCGACCCGAAGCTCCGGTCCCTCCGGAGGCGTCTTTGGGAAACGCGTGGCGCAGGGCCTGGGTTGCAGCCTTGGGAGGCTGGAGTGGAGGCGGGGGTCTTACGAGAAGGAGAAATCTTCGCGGAGAGTGGGGTTGTCCCAGGAACTCCGAGCAAGGCCTCGCCGGCCTTCTCTGAAGTGCCCAGCGGGGACAAGTAGGCAGCCGCCGGGGGTCCAGGGAGCCTTCTGCAGCGCTGTTTCGGCCGCTCACGTTTCGGTGCCCACGGGGACGGGGGCCTCGGACCTCGAGACCCTGAGGGCGCGGGCACCTGGCATCCGCAGGGCCGCTCCCTGAACAGGTCCCAGACTCTGAGGACTTGTCCTGTGGCTCTCTACCTCGTTCAAGGAATTTTCCTCCCCCTTCCCCGAACAGAGCAGTCACTTGGGACTGGGAAGATTTTAAAGACATTGCTGTTTGGAGAGCAAAATCTCCTGGCGTTCCCCACCCCTCGCTGTGTAGTGTCCATTGAAAACGGTGAGGAGTTAGCCTTTCTGGGGGAGCCGAAACAAATAGCGAGGCTTCCGTAGTTACTGTGTCTTTACCATAACCCAGTACAGTGAGGGTGGGACTAATGACACACTCACTGTAAAGGCGAGGAAACAGTGCCTGGCCCAGGGCCAGCTGTCCAGAGCTTGGAACCCAACTGAACTGTGAGATTACAAAGTTTGATGTCTCCCATCTTACGGTGCTGAAAATCAGTTTAGTTTAGCTTCGTTTGAATTCGGAATAGGATTACGGAGACTCAACCGACTGCCCTGGGCTGGGCGGGCCTGAGTGGGCGTTCTGACTTTCCAGGTGCCGTCGGTTTAGGAATGTTGAACCCAGACTAGTTAGGTGGGCAGCCATGGCCAGCAGCTTAGGGGTGCTTCCCATTTAAAAGATCAGTTGAGGCTGGAGGTGGTGGCTCTCACGCCCTTAATCCCCACACTTTGGGTGGCTGAGGCAGGCAGATCACTTAAGCCCAGGAGTTCAAGACCAGCCCGGGCAACAGAGCAAGACACAGACTCTGCACAAAAAATAATAATAATTGGCCGGGCATGATGGCTCACACCTGTAATCCCAGCGCTTTGGGAGGCCGAGGCAGGTGGATCACCTGAAGTCAGAAGTTCGGGACCAGGCGGGGCTTGGTGACTCATGCCTGTAATCCCAGCACTTTGGGAGGTCAAGGCGGGTGGATCATGAGGTCAGGAGATGGAGACCATCCTGGCTAACACGATGAAACCCCATCTCTAATACAAATATAAAAAATTAGCCAGGCGTGGTGGCAGGCACCTGTAAGTCCCAGCTACTTGGGAGCCTGAGGCAGGAGAATCTCTTGAACCCAGGAGGCGGAGGTTGCAGTGAGCCGACATCGCACCACTGCACTCCAGCCTGGGCAACAGAGCGAGACTCCCTCTCAAAAAAAAAAAAAGTAATAATAATAATTTTAAAAGAGCATATGACCCCCTCCAGCCACTCTGCAGTTTGAGAACTGTCATTTACTTTGGAGACTGGTGAGAGCCTCTGGGACAGGCCCATGGGGTGCAGCCCACGGCAGTCATTGCTGAAAATCACAGCTGCCTCTGATGGGTTCATTTCTCCTTGGGAGAGTAGCCCTGTTTGGTAGGTTATTCACTGTGTGTGGCATCTACCAGACACTGTCATCTCATGGGGCTGGTGCTACGGCCACGTGGCCTGGGGCCATGGTGTTGTCAGCTTTCCTAAGAGGAACTCCTCCAAGCCTCACCTCTTACCATCTGGGAAGCTTCCAGGGCAGACTGGGGCGCTTTGGAGCTAGAGACCCAGCTTTGATATTTAAGGCCCTGAAAGACAGTTCCTGATTAAAGTCTTCAGCACCCCCACCCCACCCCCCTTCGGTGTTAATCTGGATATCTCAGCTCTTGATCCAGTTGAATAATTAGATCCTGCTGACCTAAATTTCCCAGAAGAACCCCTGGGGAGTGGGCCTCCTCTCCTCCAGGACGCTGGGCAGGTTGGCCGGATGATGGAAATCTGGTCAGCCGGCAGTGACTGCTGCAGCATGGGGCAATGTTGAGCAATCCTGGAGGCCAGTTTATGTGTCCCTCCCCAACTCCACCCCACCACCACACACATTTTATCACTTGCATCAGCACAATTTGCTCATGTCTTTCATCTGTCTCCGGGAAATGGTGAAGAGAAACTGTTAGATGGTGAATTAGCATCAGCTGCGTTTTCTGATGATGGTTCTGAGCCTTGAGCTCTTCGCGCAGAATCCTGCTGCCCTCACAGGTGTTAAGGGCTGCCATCTTCTCTGAGTTCCTTTTGCTGATTGGAGCGAATGGGCAAAGGATTTGGTAATAGACAAACCCAATGCAACCCCTAGCTCTGCCATTCATCAGCTGTGTGACATTGAGCAAGTTACTTTCTGAGATTTCCTGTTCTCATCTGTAGAACTGCTCTACACATTTCCCCAGAAATTGGGGAGGTGGTGCAATCATTCAACAAACATTAATTGAGCACAATTAATTGTGCTAGAATGAAATCAAGGATTTTGAGAATTTTCAAGATAATAGGTTTTTTTGTAAAGAAAATCCTGGTATCCACAACACAGAATTGTAGCAAGATCCACCAGAACATAAAGAACACTGAAGCATATTAATAAAATTTACATCTATTATGCATCCTTAGCATAAGATGTGTACTTATCTCATGATGCAAAACAGAAGTAGAGTGCTTTATATGTTAATCAAAAAAAAAATAGAGGCAGGGTCTTACCATGTTGCCCAGGCTGGTCTTGAACTTCTGGGCTCAAGTGATCTTCCTGCCTTGGCCTCCCGAAGTACCGGGATTATAGGCATGAGCCATCACAGCTGACTTCTTACAGAATTTTAATCTCATAATATTCCCTAATTTAGTACATTGATTCATTTTGTAGATCATTTGGTCATAAATTACTGTAGTGCTCACACCGGGTCACATATTGTGCTACTGTAGCGCTCACACCAGATCACATATTGTCAGACAGCGACGCCTGCTGGCAAAGCATGATATTGCACTATAGCTCTATCAGACTTTGTTTATCACGAATAAAGGAAAAGACGCAGAGCAAAGTTTTGGGGAGATTTAAATGAGACATTAGATGATAAACAGGCTTGGAAAGAGTTCCTATGACTTTGAGAAAAAAATAATAAAGAGATGATATTGGGTTTGGGACAATAACTATTGCTGAGTTCTTCAAAAACACAGTGAAGTAACAGTGAGCAGTGAACTGTGATATTGGTGCCTATCCTAAATCTTCACCAGTTGCTTTTAACAGTATTTCAGTTTATTTTTATCCATGGGACATCTTGAATATACATTATAATATAATTAATTAATTTTAGTAGTATTAATGTAGTAAAACTCTATTAAACAATCAAAGTGAAACCCCCTCCAAGTATTTATTATTTGGCCCCTCAGTATTTACTTTTATTAAAAATTTAGGAACCTAATGAATAAATATGGAACAGTGCTGTTCTGCATGCTGAAGAGTGATAAACAACAGGGACCAGGCTCTGGGCCTTAGAGAATTTCCATTTCAGTGGGAGAGACCAATAGTAAACAATAAATGAGATCATTCCAGATGGTAACAGTGTTAACAAGTAATCATTTTATATAAGTTTGCTCTGTGGTCTTTTTTTTTAAACTTAGAGAGAGAGGGAGAAAGACCTGTATTCAGTGGCTTCAGTTCAAATTTTAAGACTCTATATAAATATTCTAGAAAAGGTCACCTTTCTGTCTCAAATAACAGATCAGAGACTTCCAATAGTCAGGGACACATCTCATCCTCCTGTTCCCCACCACAGGGCTTGCTGTGTTTGGTCAACACCTTGACAAAGAGTCCAAACCGACAGGTCCAGCTTCTCTGCTCCATCCTCATCTCAGGATGCCCCTGTCCCCAGCCAGAGGATCAACTGCCTCGTTCATTCAGCAAGCATTTATTGGATGTAAGTTGTATGCCTTGCTCTGTGCTGGGAGGTTTTAAAGTTAGCGTTGATCCCATGAGGGACCAGATTGGAGAATGAGAGTGAATCAGCTCCCATTCTGCCTCATTCCTGGAAAAATACCCCCAGGAGCTTGGAGCGTCAGTCCTGCCACCCTTCTTTTTTCTCAGATGGAGTCTCTGTTGCCCAGGCTAGAGTGTAGTGGCATGATCTTGGCTCACTGCAACCTCCACCTCCCAGGTTCAAGCGATTCTCCTGCCTCAGCCTCCCTAGTAGCTGGGGCTACAGGCACCCGCCACCATGCCTGGCTAATTTTTGTATTTTTTAGTAGAGATGGGGTTTCACCATGTTGGCCAGTCTGGTCTCGAACTCCTGAGCTCAAGTGATCTGCCTGCCTCGGCTTCCCAAAGTGTTGGGATTACAGGTGTGAGCCACCGCACCCAGTCTGTCCTGCCACCCTTCTGAACAGAGCTTGGCACATTCCAGCTGAAAATTCAGTGATGCCGGCTCTGGGAGGGCTGTTTCAGTGGGGATGTCCTGGATCTTTCTCTTCAGGGGATATCAGGTTGGAAGAAGAATAATTAAGGGACCCAAACCCACAGAATGACAATAGATGTTTTCAAAGCTAAAATTTATTGAGTGCTATGTGCCAGGCACTGTGCTCTGTATGGTACAGGGAGCATCTCATGTGACCCTCCTAGGAGGTGGGTTCTATGATTATCTCCACTCTACAGTGGGGAGGCTGAGATACAAAGTGGTTACATAGATCTCCCAGAGTTGCCAAGCCAGTAAGTGGTAGGGCCAGGACTTGAACCCCTGAACTCAAAAGCCAAGCTGCACGTTGGCCCAGGTCAGATTGAGAGTGACTCTTCTGAACCCAGAGCACTGGGAGTACCAAGTGGCAAAGAAAAGGGTAGGTGCTGCCTTCGCAGCCCCAGTGAGGGTCATAAGCAGGACAATAGCCACATAAAGGATCTGTGCAAGTCAGGGACAAGCCTGAACACACGACAAGGAAATGAGCAGACATTTGCTCTAAGGAGTGGCTCCGTGGCCAGACAGAAGGGTCAGAAAGTGGTCAAGAAAAGAATAGGGCACCAGATGGCCCACCAGTGGCGCCCTCCCACATTCCATTCATTCCCCCCCTCCCAAGTAACCCCCAACACTGTCCACCCTGTCACATCCTCTTCCCCCCACCCCGTGCCACTCTGTACTGGGTTGAAAAGTGTGCCCCCAAAATTCATGCCCACCTGGAACCTGTGAATACGACCTTATTTGGAAATAGGGTATTTGCAGACATAACCAAATTAAGATGAGGCCATACTGGATTAGGACAGGACTTAATCTAATGACAGGTGTCCTTTTTATAAGAGGAGGGAAATTCGAACACAGAAACACAGAGAAGAGAAGCAGAGATTGAAATGATGCGTTACAAGCCAAAGAATGCCAACGATTGCCCACAACCATCAGAAGCTGAAAGTGGCAAGGAAGGATCCTCCCCTAGAGCCTTCAGAGACAGCACAGCCCTCCCCACACCTTGATCTTGACCTTGACAGCCACGCGCCACCATCGCCTCTCACCTGGTTGACTGCCGAGCCTCCTCACCCACCTCCTGGCATTCGTAGCCCCTCCCAATCTGTTTCCCACTCAACAGCAGAAATGATCTTTGCAAAATGCACATTTCAGACCCCCACTCACTGCTTTTAAAATAGAGTCCAAAAACCTTATGTGGCCACAGACTGTCTGTGGTCTGACTTGCTCATTGCTCCTGTGGCACACGATCCCATGAACCCCCTCATCGCACTTGTCACAGGGGCGATTTTCACACTTACTTGTCTGATTCTTTCATTAATCTACATCTTGCCAGACTGTTCATTTCATGAGAGTCTGCCTTTGCTTCCCACTGAACTCCCAAGGCTTATGTGGGTGGGAACTTGACCCATGGTAGTCCTTTGTATCAGTCATCCATTGCTGTGGAACAAACCACACCCAAACTCAGTGGCTTCAAACTATTTGTTCTCATTCTCATTTCTGCAGGGTGGCTGGAGGGGGCTCAGCGGGTCCCCCTGGGCTTGACCAGGTGACTGCTTTGGCATGTAGGCTGCCTGGGCTTGGCCCACAGAGCAGCTCTGCATGTGTTCGTCCTGGGGTTTGGGCTGAAGGGCAGTGGGAGGCCTGGAAGCTCTCCTGGTGATGGTAGAGGAGGAAAAAGAAAGCCCGTCGGAGCAAGTGCATTCAATTAGGCTTCAGTCCCATCCACTCACTTCCAGTGGCTTTGCAAAACAAGTCCTATGGTCGAGCCCCAGGCCATGGGGCGGAGAAGGATGCTGCTTCACTGGGTGGGGGGACAGTAAACATTTGAACACTAATGTAATCTTCTACTGTCCTCAAACAATGTTTGTTGAACAAATGGAGACATTTGCTTGAGCAAAACTGAGTCAAGTGGAAACGAAGAGACAGCAGGTGAAGAACCAAAGGAGGACCTTGGGAGTCTGTAGGTCTAACAGGCTCCAGCCCCGGCCTCTTGAGGTGGCCTTCAGGAAACCATCTCCAGGGGACCCTGCCAAGGTTAGCATTAGGCTTCTGTAGAAGGACATACGCATACCTGCCCCCCTTCACCATGGGGTGACACACGCTGGCCCTGCCATGGCCACAGAAGAGGACTCTGGGAAAGGACCCTTTGCTGCTCACTTTCCTCATGGCTCCCATGGGACCCCTCTGATCACACTGAGTCACACACCTTTCTACCTTTGTACCCTCTGATCCCTGGTTGATCCTTCATACTATACTGCTTTCATATATTGCTTTCTTTTTCCTCTGTATTTAGACTCTGTACCACCTTCTAACCTGGATAATTTGTACTTGCTGAGGTCACAGCTTAAATATCACTTCTTCAAGTAACCTTTGCTGATCTGCCCTTTGCCTTAATAAGATTAGGTTCCCTGCCAAACACTCTTGCTTTTCCTATACTGTACTTACCACAATTGTTAATACTTATTTCTTTTACTGATTTGTTTAATGTCTATCTCATTTATAAAAATATGTTAGGCCAGGCACGGTAGCTCACGCCTGTAATCCCAGCACTTTGGGAGGCCGAAGCAGGCGGATCACAAGGTCAGGAGTTCAAGACCAGCCTGACCAACATGGTGAAACCCTGTCTCTACTAAAAATACAAACATTAGCCGGTGTGGTGGCACATGCCTGTAGTCCCAGCTACTCAGGAGGCTGAGGCAGGAGAATCACTTGAACCCTGGAGACGGAGGTTGCAGTGAGGAGGAGGAGGCCAACAGGCTCCAGAAGTGGAATCAATGGGTGACCTTATATACTGGTTATATTGACAGAAAAGTCACAATCCTGTCAGTGATTCGGAGGGAAAAACTCATGTTAGGAAATTAAAAGACAAGGCAATAATTACATACAGAAAAAACAGAGAAAAAATAAACTATAAAGGAAGTTTAATCATAGTACACTACATGGCTCAGCTGTAAACAGTATTTATATACTGTTAATAATATGATGAATATTGACTAACCAAAAGTTGTAATACAACCATACCATGAAGTTGGAAGAAGAGTGTGACTCCTCATCTCTCATACCTGGAAGTTAATAGTAATAATAATAGCACCAACACTTAATTGAGAGTTTATTATGTTCCAAGCACCGAATAAATACTTACATGTGTAAACTCCTTTAATCCTCACATGAGCCCTATGATGTAGGTACTATGATCCCATGTCATAGATAAGGAAACTGAGGCACAGATTAGTGACTTGTTCAGGGTTGCACAGCTAGTAAGTGGCAGCACTTGGAATTGAACCCAGGTAATTTGGCTCAGAAGTCAGCATCTTAACCATTATTCTGTGTAGCCTGTTAGATTTAAGACATTTAGGTAATGCCAAAAATGAAAAGATTATAAAATGGAAGCATAAGCAGGCTATTGAGAAATACAGCAGTAAATATCAGAACAGCTAAAAAGGATAGCAAGTTGTCACCTCTTGGGTGTAGCAGTTGGGCGTGGGAAGGGGTGGGGTAGGAAGTGGTTGGGTTTTTTTGTTTGTTTGTTTTACTTGTAGCACTCTGACATTTTAAAAACTATTTGCATGTGTCTTAGTCCATCCAGGCTGCTGTAACAAAGTACTGTAAACTGGGTAGCTTATAAGCAAAAGAGAAATATACAACAGAAATTTTATTCCTCACAATTCTGGAAGCTGGGAAGTCCAAGATGAAGGTGCTGGCAGATTTGGTGTTCCTTGAGGGCTGGCTTCTTTTTGTGTGACCCCACATGGTGGAGTGAGGGAGCTCTCTGGGGCCATGTTCGCGAGAGCAGTAAATCTCATCCTAAAGGCTCTACTGTCATGATCTCATCACCTCCCAAAGCTCCTACCTCCTAATACCACCACCTTGGGGGTTAGGATTTCAGCAGAGGAATTTGGGGGTTGGGGGGAACACAAACATTCAGAACTGAGCAGCATGCATTATCGGATGAAAACGCAAATCAAATCGAGAAAAGGGGATTCCAACAGTAAAAGGAATCCCCATTCCTCTCTCCAGTGGTCACCCGCTGGTCAGCTTCCTGGGCGTCGCCCAGAGCTTTCAGACCCATCTGTGCTCTCCAAGGTGGGTACCGCACACCATACACGGGGCTCCCTCTTTCCTCTATCCCCCAATAGCCTGACTTGGAGATGGCTTCCATCAGTGCATCAGAGTCTCTCCCTAGTTCCCATTGCATGGCTGTGCCTCATTATCAAGCAGGGGCTCCCAGCTGTGGGGGCCTGTGTGAGCTCAAGGGCCCTCATGAGGCCAGCCACAGATGCAGGACTAGAGCCACCGGGCCCAGGGGCCTCTCCTCTCAGGCAGAGCTCACAGCCTTGGCACCCAACCCAGAAGGAGATGCTGCTGCCCTGGCCACTGTCCACCAACTTGCTTTTCAGACAGGCCCAAGTGGGGATCTGGGGCGGGGTAAGAGCCTCGCTGTCACCCCCTTCCTTTTCTTTTCTTTCTTTTTTTTAGAGGCAGGCTGGAGTGCAGTGGCATGATCCTAGCTCACTGCAGCCTCAAGTGATCCTCCCACCTCAGCCTCCCAATTAGTGCCTGTAGACTACAGGCACATGCCACAGTGCCCAGCTAGCTTTTATTTATTTATTTATTTTTCTGTAGAGACAGGATCTTTCTGTGTTGCCCAGGCTGGTCTCAAACTCCTGGCCTCAAGTGATCCTTCAGCCTTGGCCTACCAAAACGTTGGGATTCCAGGCATGAGCCACTGTGCCTGGCCCCGTCACTCTTCTTTTTTATGGATCATCTGGTAACTGTGACCACCTCATCCTCTGACTTCTGTGTGCCACAGAGACACCCCATTCCTTGATCAAAGGCCATCCCTCTCTGGATGAATGGGGCTTTGGGATATCTGGTCAGCCCCACTCCCACCCTGCCCCAGGAGACCTTTCTCAGGAGCAGGCAAGCCCCACTCCCTCCTCCATCCTGAATGGCTCCATCCCTCCAAACTGAGGTGGCTCAGTGAGGGGGTGGCTGAGTCTGGGTGAGGTCCCAGGGTGCCCACTCGAATCCAGAAAGAGGAGCACTGGGGTGGAGTGAGCTGAGTTTCCTTTCTATTTAAAGAAAAACACAAGTCAATATTTTTAGGTGCCAGCTAAGTTGTTTCCTTTGCAGAGGGTCTGTTGTGTGGCCAGAGGTTGTGGTTGACCTGGTTGCAGAGTTGGAAGAGGGAGAGGAGGAGGACAACGAGGGGGAGGGGGAAGGAGGAAGGGGAGGGGGAGGAGGAGGGGAAGGGGGGAGGGGGAGGACAAGGACGGGGAGAGGGAAGGATGAGGGGGAGGAGGAGACAAGGAGGAAGGGGAGGAGGGGGAGGAAGAGGAGGAAAAGGAGGGGGAGGGGGAGGAGGAGAAAAGGAGGGAGCAGGGGCCTCTGTCTCCCTGGGCTGGTTCAAGACAGATGCTGACATCTGGTTTTAAGTGAGGGGTCTGTTATTTTCCGCAATCAACTGGTGGGTTTGCCCAGAGCTCTAGAGGAACTTTCAGGAAATTGGTGGCAATTTGAACCCCGGGCTCCTTCTGGCCTCTGGATTTCATTCCGATACCAGACCACCCAGGCAGCTGGCACCTCCCAAGAGTGGGCTGAGCTCTGTCTGGAAGCTGCATCAGGCCGTCAGCCTGTGCTCCTTGGGTCCCAGGGTGAGGACTGCAGGAAGGTGCACGGTGTTCTGCAGCTCGGCCGGGTCCCATCTGGCTCCTGGGCCAGCTGGGGAGGGCGCGGAGCTGCAGCAAAGGCCAAGAGAGAAGCTCTGCCTGCTCTCAGAGGGCCCTGGGACCCTGGGGCTCGGGCTGGGAGGTGGAGTGTGCAGTTGTGGCAGGACCCGGGCACGCAGGCAATGCCAGTGCAGAGGAGGCGTGCTGAGCAGGCCCCAGCCTGGGGCTGGACTGCTGCTAATCTGCCTCCACAGCCTTGATTCCTACACTGACAGAGCCCTAAGCTTTCACGGGCCTTCCAGGTTATCAAGTAGCAGGAGATCCTCTCGGCCCCTGAGAATGTCGTGGGTGTCACATCCCATCAGAGCCACAGGAACCTGAGAGAGCAGAGCTGCAAGTCCCTCTGCTTGTGGGTGAGGAGACCGAGGCTCAGAGAGGGGAAGCAGCTGGCCCCATGCCACACAGCAGGGCTTTCCTCATCTTTCTGCTCCCAGCCGAAACGTCTTTTCCATCAGGATGGAATGACGTTCTGCGCTGATCCCCAGGGTGGGCAGATGCCCCTGCCAGGCAGTCCCACGGCACACTCCGCATGGCCCAGCTCGGCCCTGGCCCTTGGGGCTGCCATCCTTTGTGCCCTTGTCTGTGTCCGCACCAGGCCAGGAGCCCTGGGCAGTGTCTTCCTTTGTGCTACCACCCCATGTATCCCAGCACCAGGCACAGTGCCTGTCACACAATAGGTGCTCAATAAATACTTGTGGTGGGATGTGAAATCAGTCTGTGGCATTTGTTGAACTTCTAATTCGAGGCCCCCACATGATGGCGATCTTTCCTGACTCCCTAACCTCCTTCCCCCACCACAAAACCACAGTCTCTGCCGAGAAACCTGTGGCTCCGACCCAAGTGCTCTCGCTACATCTGCCACCCCTGAGAATGCTCGTTGCCTGTCATTTCCTGAGTGCAGGGCCATGTCTTGGTCATCCTTGTAGAAGAGAAAGCCCTGGCATGTGGGAGCCTGCGGTGGGCAGATGAACAGGTGCACATGCAGACACATGGCCCTGCCCCCACCAAGTGGTGCTGCGGGTCTCTCGCTCAGACCCCGGGAGCTCATCGTGGGCCCTATGATAAAGTCCTCGCTGTGCGCCTCCTTTGTGGAAAGCAGGGTTTATTATTCAGTTTACAGAGGAGCAACAAGCTCACAGTGGTGAAACTGCCCTGTGCCACTCTCTCAGCAGCAGGGGTGGGATTTGAACTCAGACCTTTCTGACTCCAGAGTCCAACTCTTAGCCTCACAGGGTGCTGTCTTCTCCCAGGTATCCTGGAAAGGCCAAGGACAACAGGGCTCCTTCCAGGTGCTTGCTCCTTCCCGCCCACAGAAGGTAGAAAATGTGATACAGGGAAAACCCAGCACCCCTGTGTTTGGACAGGACTGGGGCTCAAAGGAAACCGCTCCATCTGCGAGTTAGGTGGAGCAGGGGTGTGGGCAGAGCGCGGGGCAGAGTGAGCACGCAGAGGCAACCCCTGGGCACGGGGACCCTGCAGCCGCTGCTGCTGATAAAAAACACATGAGGAGGAAACGCCCACAGGCAGCAGCACTCAGTCCAGCTGAGCCCTGACAACCGCGCGGCTGATTCAGTTGTTGACTCAGTCAACAAGCACTTACCCAGAGGGAGGCCATGGGATGAGTCCTGGGCCCTTGCCCGCTGCTGGGGGCGGGGCGGGGAGTGGGGGCGGGGCGGGGAGTGGGGGCGGGGCGGGGAGCACGGATCAATCACGGTCTGGAATGGAAAAGGAGGGCCTTGACTGCCATGTGCATGGCTGCCTACCCCACAGCTGTCATTTGCTGAATGAATGAATGAAAGGTTGACTCCAGGAGGAGCCGGCGCCCCTCGCCCAGCCCTGCCTCACTGACCATCCCCATGCAGCCAGGCTTGACCGGACCCCGCCCGAGGGAGACACCCTCTGATGATTGCCCAGTGCCCAGGACGCGACTCTCAAACTTTTCCCCAAAAGCACCTTCACCCACCTCAAGTGGGAATGGCTTGTGTTTTCTGTTTGAAAGGGATGGAATTTTGCATTCTGCTCTAGAACATTTCAGAGTAAAAATAATATTTCCCTTCAATTCTTGGGGTACAGTTTTTGTTCTGGGGAGATGGTGTCCCACTGGCCCTGTGGCTCCAAGTCTCAGGACTTCTTGGCTTGGTCAACTTCTTGGCTGACCTTCAAGGCCTTAGGGTCTGGCCTTGGGGAGTCAGGCCTCCGACAAGCCTTCATGCTAGCTCTCTCTCTCTCGCTCTGTCTCTCTCTCTCTCTCTCGCCCTCTCTCTCCAGGGTTCAACACAGCCCTCGGTGGGGAGGCTGCTGCTGGGACCCCGGCCCACAGTTGGCCTCTGCATGACCTGAGGCCCAACCCCTGGCACTTCCTGCCTCATGTGAGCAACCTTTCGGTGTCTGCAGAGCTCCGAGCAGGCCAGGAATGTCACTTGCTTCCTCTTCCCTGGAACGTCTACACTGCATTTTAGGACTTGGTGAAAAATCCATGCAGGAGCACATGAAGTCTTAATATTTACAAGGAATCGAACCATGGCTGAGACGGGAGAGGCCGCGGTGGCCCTGAGATTTCTGAGGCACTCGGGGTCATTTTAGCAGCCTGCAGTGGGGGAGCCGAGGAAGGGAAGCACTGCGGCCCATGCTGATTTTTGAGAGCAGGAAGAGGCTTCTTCCCCTCCCACCTCAGTCTCCTGCAAACTTTGCTCTCGAATGCAGGTGGGCGTTGGAGCCGACTGCCTGTGAGGCTCTGGTTATAAACACACCCCTCGGTGTGGTTTTCTTGGGGCATGACTTGCTTCTGAAATAACTTTATGATTAGAAAAACTTTTGGGTGGATGTTCCCTTCCCTGGTACATGGAATCACAACTGCTAAAGTTGTTTTGTCTGTTCACTAGGCCGTCCTCATTTCTATGGCCTGGTAGACGCTTAGTTACAAGTTCCGGGATCCCTCGGAACTTTCACCTCCAGCCCCTGCACGGATCTGTGTGGTTCTGTGCTCGGCATTTCCTTCTGGGAGCATCCCACCCAGGGCTGTGCAACACCCCAGGGGTGGACAACCGGTCCCCATCCCAGTCCAGCAAGTGATCGATTCAAACGTGAACCCTACCACAATCCCCATGGGGAGGGGCTCTGGGCAGAATCCAACTGTAAGAGAGAGCACAGCCAGGCTTGAAACTGCCTTGGCAGAGCCCTTGACAAAGACTGAGAAACTCTCAACCAGTCCTACCCAAGAATTGGTGGGGGAGGGAGGAGGCTGCTGAGGTTGGGGGAAGTGAGAAGCCACCCCAGGGGCTTCCCAATGTTGCAGCCACGGCATCCACGACAGACCCAGCCAGGACCTCCCTAGGGTGTCCAAGGCGCAGCCATGCAGCTCGATGGCCTCTCTTCCTCCGGCATCTTGGGCCATCAGGACGCAGAGAGCTGCTTGGAGCCGTTTTCCCTTACAAGAAAAGCCAAATGCAGGAGGCAAGAAAATGGCCGATACATACGGTGGAGTTGCCAGATAAAACAGAGGACACCTAGGTACATTTGGATTTAAAATAAACAGCAGATAAGTTTTAGTGTAAGTATGTCGCAAATGTTGCAAGGGACATACTTATATTAAAACTGTATTTGTTCTTTATCTGAAATTCAGACTTAACTAGGCATCTTGAAGATTGACTTGCTCAATCTGGCAACGCGAATGCAAAGGGAGCTGAACTCACAGTTTCCTGGCGGCGTTGCTTAACGTCCCTGGACCCAGCTCTGCTGAAGCTGTTTCCACCCCTGGGGCCTTCCAAGGAGAAGGGCCAGGACATTTCCTTTTTTTATTTTTATTTTTTCATTTTTAAATTTAGTTCGAGTTGGGTTTCTGTCCCTTGCAAGCAAAGGAGTCCTGGGAAATATAGCAAGTGATGGCCAAAATTCAGGATCAAAGTGAGGTGTGGCATGGAAATCTAGTGGCTTGGAGAGGGAGAGTTTAGAACCAGGCTGATATAGTTTGGCTGTGTCCCCACCCAAATCTCATCTTGCATTGTAGCTCCCAGAATTCCCAAGTGTTGTGGGAGAGACCCGGTGGGAGGTCATTGAATCATGGGCGTGGTTTCCCCAGTACTGTTCTCACGGTAGTGAGTAAGTCTCACGAGATCTGATGATTTCATAAGGGGTTTCCCCTTTCATTTGGCTCTCATTCTCTGCTTGCCTGCCACCATGTAAGATGTGCCTCTCACCTTCTGATTGTGAGGCCTCCCCGGCCACGTAGAACTGTGAGTTCATTAAACCTTTATTGCTTTATAAATTACTCAGTCTGGGCCAGGTGGGGTGGCTCACACCTGTAATCCCAGCACTTTGGGAGGCCGAGGTGGGTGGATCACTTGAGGTCAGGAGTTTGAGACCAGCCTGACCAACATGGTGAAACCCTGTCTTTACTAAAAGTACAAAAATGAGGCCGGGCACGATGGCTCATGCCTGTAATCCCAGCACTTTGGGAGGCCGAGGCAGGCGGATCACGAGGTGAGGAGATTGAGACCATCCTGGCTAACACGGTGAAACCCTGTCTCTACTAAAATACAAAAAAAATTAGCCGGGCGTGGTGGTGGGCGCCTGTAGTCCCAGCTACTGGGGAGGCTGAGGCAGGAGAATGGTGTGAACCCGGGAGGTGGAGCTTGCAGTGAGCCGAGATCACGGGACTGCACTCCAGCCTGGGTGGCAGACCGAGACTCCATCTCAAAACAAACAAACAAACAAAAAAATTAGCTGGGCGTGGTGGTGTGCACCTGTAGTCCCAGCTACTCTACTGGGGAGGCTGAGACAGGAGAATTGCTTGAACCCTGGAGGCACAGGTTGCAGTAAGCCAAGATCGTATGCCGCACTCCAGCCTGGGTGACAGAGGGAGACTCCATCAAAATAAAATAAATAAAATAAAATAGACAAAACACCCAATCTCAGGTATGTCTTTATCAGCAGTGTGAAAACAGACTAATACACAGGGGCTCAAGGTCTCTTTAAAGGAGGATTTTTGGGTCTGGTGTCATGGCCTCCAGCCCAGGGCAGCCTTTTCCTTCTCTCTCACTGTGGGTGCCCTGCATCCCTGCAGCTGCCTACATAACAAGTGACCTGGGGTTTATGCCTTTCTCCTGACCTAAAGCTTTTCTGGGCTCCACCTGTGCCTGGGCTATCTCGAGAGTCTTCTAAACCCTCCCTTCCTTTCTTTTTTAGGCCATTGGCTGTTATTGTGATTTAAATTATATCAGCATTTGTCTTCCATTACAAAGAAATTTGTACTTACTGGGTCATTTTATTTTTATTATTTTTTATTAGAATATTATATATACATATATATTTTATTTCAATAGCTGACAAGTGGTTTTTGGTTACATGATGAATTTTTTTGTTTGTTTGTTTGAGACAGAGTCTCACTCTGTCACCCAGGTTGGAGTGCAGTGGCGCAATCTTGGCTCACTGCAACCTCCGCCTCCCGGATTCAAGCAATTCTCCCACCTCAGCTTCCCAAGTAGCTGGGATTACAGGCGTGCACTACCACGCCCAGCTAATTTTTTGTATTTTTAGTAGAGACGGGGTTTCACCATGTTAGTCAGGTTGGTCTCAAACTCCTGACCTCAAGTGATCCTCCTGCCTTGGCCTCCCAAAGTGCTGGGATTACAGGTGTGAGCCACTACACCTGGCCCAAGGTAGTTTTTATACATAAATAGAAATCCAAGGGGAGAAAATTCACCCTTAACAAACTGCCTTCCCTTTGAGGTAGAAGTGAGAAGGCGGACAAACCTCGGCTATGTGCCCCCTATAATTAAATTCACAAAGAGAATAAAGGAAGAGGACGATAGAGCAGCCAGGCAATAAAAATAAAAGTTACCCATCTGGACCTGCTCTCAGGATTGGCAGACATTGTTCTAGTCTCCTAGATTTGGTGGCAGCCAGCAGGCCTTGGTGACAACTCCTGCCCCAACTGAATGACGTTCTCTGCTGTGGCACAGTAGGAAGACACTTCCCGGGGCAGAAGCCAGAGCCGAGCAAACTGCATCCCAGTCTTGGTTGGAGTCCTGACCTGGGGGCCCTGGGGGCCTGATGCAGACTGGAGATGTAACACAGCGTCCAGCAATGGGTCGGCTGCTGGTGGCTGGAGCTGCGGGTTTGCCCAGTGTCAGCTCTTCCTCTCCCTGGAGCAGCTGCCCCTAGTGTGACCTGCTGGTTAAGGGAGTGCACTAAGGGCTCGGGCAGACTCTAGCAGTGTTGCCACTTGGCAGCTGTCATCTCGGGCAAGATAGGTGACTTAAAGCCTTGGTTTCGCATCTGCAAACTGGGAGCCTCTTACCCGAGCTGTGAGTCAGCTGTTGTGGGAGTGGTGGCCTCTTACCCTCTTGTGGTGGCAACCTCCGAGCTGTGGATTTGTCCTGCAGGAGGGCAGTGGTGGCCTTTGAGATAGCGCCTTTATTGTCTTTAAAGTCTTTGGGTTAAAATGGTGAGAGCTGGCAGGGGCAGCAGAGGGTAAGGAAGACTCTTTTGAAAATGGATGGGTGAACCCCAAATAAGGGAGCAATGCAAGACTCAAGAGAACAAAAAGCATACGGCCCAGGAAGACGGGGTCTTGGTTCCTTTGTATCCCCTGGAACAGTGCCCAGCCCTGAGCCAGCAGTCAGCAGTTGTTAGGACCTGAGCCCCACATGCTGGGCAGTGCAGGGCTGTGTGGTCAGCCTGCCTGTCCACATGCGTGAGGGACAGATGGACACAGCCAGAATATGGGGCAGCCCTGGCCCCAGCAAGAGAAGGACACAGAGAAGAAGGGTGCTCCACAGGCAGGAAGACAAATGAGATGTGGTCATGCCTCCATCCTCCCGGACAGGAGACAGTGCTTGGAGTTTGGGCATTAGAAGTGGGAAGCAGCCAGGTAGGAGCCCACAGGAGGCAA
>NW_026652284.1:8458769-8597797 GCF_009828535.3 Hylobates moloch | reverse complement strand
AGTGGGGACGGGGCAAAGGAAAGGGTTGTAGTGAGGCCTTTCCAGGGGGGCAGAGCGGCCCTAAACTGTCGGGGCCCCCCCCCGGCTGCCATCCCTGCTGCAGCGTCCAGCAGTGGGCGCTGACCCTGGCTTTGCTCTCCATCAGCAGCCAGTGGGAGCTGTCAGGAGTGGGGGTCAGATCTTGCCCTGCTTCTGCGTGGCCCTCCTATCCCACGGTGCCAACAAGGGTGGTGGCCTGCCATGGTTGGACCACATCCATTGCACCCCTAGGCCCTGGCCCACTCTGGGCACAGGAGACTCATGTGCTTAGAACCTCCCTCCCCTAGAGAGGATGACACATGCCAGGCTCACTGCTGGCCCCACACCCGCTCAGGCCTCCATCCCTCCAGCCACCCTGCTGACCACTCTCTTTCATTATTGCCATTCACTCATTCATTCACTCACACATTCACTGTAGGGCGGCGTGTAAAGTACCAGAAACATGAAAATGAGCGGAACATGTGGAGTCTGCCTTCGTGGTCCTCAGCCCGACAGGTGAGTGGGAAGATGGGGGCAACAGAGGGCATGGGTGGAGCCGCATCCCCTCCCCTTCTGCTGGGAGCTGGGTGGGGAGGGGCGGCTGGCTGACCCCACCCGGGCTCTGGCTGTCTGTAAAGAGCTTGTAAGAGACCCTGGAGAAGGTGGACTCAGGCCAGCAGCTCTTGAGCTTGTCTTCACCACGGCTTCTTTTATGATTTGCGCAACTCTTCCCCTCCTGCCCTTCCATCTGTCCCTGCATCTCCAAAACTATGGTCTATCAGGAAAACAGTTCCAATTAAGCAAGAAGAAACCGAAGCTGCACAGCAGGGGCCACCCACACTGGACTGCTGAAACCCTGACCCCAAACAGAAGCTTCTGTCCTCTTGGTTCATGCGAATCACCTTCTTACTTAGGTCAGTGTGGGGTTTCTGCTGGGCTTCCGGAAATACGTAACACAGCTCCTAGCTCCAGTACCTATGAGGTTCTGCTGCTACAAGGTAGTTGAGGCACCCAGGAATGAGGCCCGCAGGCTGACTTCAGGAGACTGGAACCGGGTCCCAGAGACAGCCCCCGAAGCAGGATCCTGGGGCTCTCCTCTCCTCCATGCCGGCCTTGTCCTTAGGCCCTCACGGTGCTGAGATGGCTGCTGCAGCTCACCGAGGCCTGAGTCCAGAGAAATGCTGCCGCTTCAGCCTGAGTCCTCGGGGTCACTCTGATTTGACCAGTTTGGGCCCTGAGCTCTCCCAGATCCCACTGCTGCGGCTGTGGGCATTGGATGTCCTGATTGGCCAGCACTGGGTCACACGCCCCATGCCTGCCATCGGAACTCCCCAGAACACATGTATGGGAGGGTCCCCAAACGGGGGCTGGACACCAGCTGACCCTCCAGTGCGGCCCTCATAGACACTGGCTGGGACCCGCAGTCCTGCCCCGCCATGTTTCTGTGAGGACTGTGGAACCAGCAGCCATCACCACAGAGAAGCAGGGAGGGGACGCCCTGGGCTAACCCCCGGGAAGCAGCAGACCCCCCGCGCACCTCCTGAGGGACAGGCAGGGACAGTCACTGCAGTTCTGGTTTCTGGCCTTCATGACATCTTCCCTTGAAGGCTTCTGGGCATGTCTCACCGTCTCTGTCCCCTCTGCCGTGGGGTCCCTGCCCAAAGCTCACCTATTTCGAATGGGCACGCTGCTCCTTTTGCCACCTTGTGATGTCACCAAGCCTGCGTGGGTCCTGCATGCTGTTGGTGACAACCTGCAGATCTCTAACTCCTGTACCGCAAGTGGTCCTGAAATCCTATTTGACTTCCCCCAAAACACTTACATTCCTGGGAGTGTGACACAGCTTGGAGGTAGGACTCAGGCAGGGGACAGGAGAGAAGACAAATGAAGGCATCAGGCTCTGGTGTCCTCAAACATCCTCCCCTCCTGATATCTCCCACTCAGGGGTGAGCTCCTTCCCCTCTAGTGGGCTGCCGGGAAGGTTGGGAGACTCTTCCCAGACTGCTTGGGAGTATATGAAATGCGATCATCCTGCCCACCGCTGTCTCTCCCATGAGGCCCACAGACCCTCTTGCAAATGGAATGCACTGGCTTGCTCAGACACACTTACACTTGCAACGGGCACGCGGCTGTCCTCGGTTCAGGGCCCTCACTCACTGCAGCCCTCGCCTCCTCCAAGAACACACACAGCATGATGCTGGGGCCTACAAACCCCTACACCTCATGCCCCAAATAAAGAATTAAAGCCCAGATTTTGGCAAATCAATTTTATTGTTTAAAAAAATAAATGTTACATTTGACATAGAAAAAGACATCTTAAAAATGTTTTTAAAAGGTTTAAAAAGGCATTTGTTCTGGCCAGGCATGGTGGCTCCCGCCTGTAATCCCAGCACTTTGGGAGGCTGAGGCGGACGGATCACCTGAGGTCAGGAGTTCGAGACCAGCCTGGCCAACACGGTGAAACTCCGTCTCTACTAAAAATACAAAAATTTGCTGGGCATGATGGTGTAATCCCAGCTACTCAGGAGGCTGAGGTAGGAGAATCACTTGAACCCGGGAGGCAAAGGTTGCAGTGAGCCGAGATCACGCCACTGCACTCCAGCACTCCAGCCTGGGCGTCAGAGCGAGACTCTGTCTCAAAAAAAAAAGCATTTGTTCTGAATGTGCCTCATCATCCCAGGCAGGCATCTGTAAGTTTCCATTGTTTCCATAAAAACCAGTGGGGTTCCCCTCTCTGAAAAAAAGCATGAACATTCTTGCTGCTTGGCAGTGGGTGGCTCTCATGCCCACGCGTCTCCACCCAAGGGAACAGTCTCTCTGCTCCTCACCTGGCAGAAGCCCAGACCCTGAGTCCCTAGCGCGGGGCAGAGTGCAGAAACATGATCCAGATGCAGCAGGCGCCGCCCGTCTAGTTCTCCTGCAACAGCCTCTTAGCACTGCTCCAATCTGACCTGCCCGGCTGGAATCACAGTTCCCACTCCGGCACAGGTAAAGATGAGCTCCCAGGAGCCAGCAGGGGCTCTGCCCCTGGGATCTGCTGCCAGCCGGCTCTTCCCGGTGGACAGAACTAGGAGGGTCAGGCTGTACCCAGCACATCTCAGAAAGATGGAGGCAAGCTGAGTTCCTGATGATTTCCAGCTAATACAGGTCCTTCCTCCTGCATGCAGGCACCCCGTAACGCTTTATAACAGATGCCTCTAGACTTCTGTGGGGGTAAAGTGAAGGACCCAAAGTGACACAGGTAGTGTCTGTTCACACTTCCACTTTCAAAGCTAACTACTAGCTGTTCAAATATACTCCATACAGCTTTCAGCAAATCAAAGTGTTTGCCTCTCCCACACCAAGGGAAGAAAAGAAGCAGACTGCCTTTAAAGCACCTGACAGCAAGGCGAGGGTTTTAAAGATCAGCCTTGAGAATCAAAACAGCAGCAGAAGTGTCGTTACTCCAGTGCTCTCCCTTCCCATGTGTGGGTCACACAGAGAGAGGCACATCCCCAGTGCTTTGCAAACAGAAGCGCTCCCAAAAGTTGGCTAGAGGGAATGCTTCGGCAAAGACATCATCTTCCCCCTGGCTTGCTGGACTCTCGGAAATGCATCTGAAAGCCCTTGCCATCCTGTCTTGTGCTGATGACAGCATGAGCCCAGTTGCACCTTGCTCAGCAACAAGCTGCGAGATCCTCAGCTTCTCACTCATACCCCACCTCGAGCTGCTGACGGCGGCCCGGAGAACCGTGTGTGGCTGTTCCTGGATGACATCTGCTGTCACTAGTCTTCCCAGAACATTCGCTGCCCAGGGTTCCTGCTGCCTTCCCCGGTGGACAGATTTTCCAGGGAAGACTGAGGAAATCGGAGGGGGAGCTCTGCTCTACAGCGGAAGTCACAGAAGGTGGGCTTTTTGTTTTACAGGGAGACTTCCCAGTGCGCTGCAAAAGGAAAACCAAGAACAGGGAGTGCCCAACTCACCCCCTCTGCATGAGCAAATGAAGATGGACACTGGACTGCGCCGACTGACACCGGGACTCACACTTGCTGGTCAGTGGACAAGAGATAAAGGCAGGCAGGATTATCACAGGAATAAATCTGCACTTCCAACGGGGCAGCTCCCATGACTGAGTTACAATGCTTGGAGCCCCCGAGGGCAGAGTGGCACCAGGTGGGAGGTTGATACTGCATCACCGCTTCAGATGCCCTCGCAGGCTCTGATTCGCTGCCAGGTGCTGGTGAGGCTGGAAGAACTTTCTTCCTTCCTATGTACAATGCAGACAGCGCTGCTTCAAGTGCTACCCACACAGGTGCAGCCTCACGGGAGCTGCGGAGAGAGGGAATGCATTTAGTTCAGCCAGTGGACGGCCAGGAGTAAGCAGCCCCTAGTGGGTCACATGGCCTATGACGTCTGGAGGCTGCAGATCTTCACCCTCTGGAGTCTCATTTGCAGGGTGGATGGGTGCTAGGGTGTCGTCCGGTCACTGTAGCCACCTCACCCTCGTCACCACGGGCCTTTCCTGCTCCGTGCTCACTCTGACTCTGAGATGCTGCCAGGCAGTTTTTTTTTTTTTTTTTTTAAACCAGTGGAGTAAGTTCTAAGGGAGCCCCATGTGCTTAAGATAAAAACGTAGCTGGTAAAGTGGATGCAGAGGCTGCTTCTGTGAGGCTGTATATATCTTACAGGACAAAAAGTTTTGTACTTGAAAACCAAATTCTGGGAAACAGCCCTGCAGGTTTTTGGGAAGCTTCTCCCTCCCTGTCGTGAGTTCCACCTGGGCCCTCTGGGAGAACAGGGACAGGAGAAACGCAAGCAAAGCAGACAGGCCCGGAGTTGGAGCCTGAGCCCTGCATATTTTGGAATGGAACCCCTCGAGGGAATAGTCTGGAATAGTAGGCCAAACGGTAGGAAGCTTTGATTACTCTGCTAATTTGGGGGCCCAAGAGTAGGGCTAAAGCATTGTTTGCAGAGAAACAAACAGGGAAATTCAGTAAGAAAGGCCTATTTTAACTTGCAGTTAGCAGAAGAATTTGTCCCCAGATTTTGATCTAGTTTAAAGTCCCTTGATTCCTTCCCCTCTACAAATGGCAATCATGCTTGCCCTAGAGATGCTGACTGACAAGGTCTCCCAAAGGAGGGGCCCTTCTGCCATTTATGGGCCCCTAAGTGCACACGTGGGCTTCCATGCGGATGCAATCATTGGTCCCCACCAGGGAACCTGGACTGTGGGAACTGCCGCCACCATAGGACCCAAGGGCTTCCAGGCCAGGAAGAGGCAAGCAGCCTGCCTGGGAACACAGTGCTGGAACCTGGAACCCTACAGACTTGGGTTCTGAGCGGGGCTGCTCCCTGGGCTGTTGTCATCACTCTTTCTTTCCTTTTTTTTTTTGGTCTTTTCTGAGACAGGGTCTCACTCTGTTTTCCAGGCTAGAGTGCAATAGTGCAATCACACCTTACTGCAGCCTCAGCCTCCTGGGCTCAGGTGATCCTCCCACCTCAGCCTCCCGAGTAGCTGGGACCACAGGTGTGCACCACCATGCCTGGTTTTAAAACTTTTTGTAGAGATGGGGTCTCACTATGTTGCGCAGGCTGGTTTCAACCTTCTGGGCTCAAGTGATCCTCTCACCTCAGCCTCCCATAGTGCTAGGATTACAGGCATAAGCCACCGCACCTAGCCCAATTTAGTGAATTTTAAGAAGCATTTTTAAAAAACGAAAACTAAAAAATAGAGGATATCCGAGGTCCTAAGGGTAAGAATTTATGAAACTTGCTTGCAACACAGTTGTAAACAAATGGACTGACTTATGATGGAAGGCACGTTTCTTGCTACAGATCATGGTCTGAAGTCTGAAAGCCACCAGCCTAGAGGGTTCTGAGAACTTCTCCTTCCTAACACAGGTGAAGGGAAAGGGGCGGGCAGGCACGGAGGCACACGGACATGTCCAGGTTTGGACTTTTCCAGCGTGATTTGCAGAAGGCACTTGATTCTGGAAAGCAGACCTTTGGCATTTCGACCCTCACCCACACTCCCACACCCACTCTGCACAGATCCGTGGTGCATCCGAGGCAGGGCTGAGTTAGAACAGGACATCCTAGGCTCGGCGGCAGTGACTATTATTCAGAAATGGCGACATCAAGGGCCGGCCTGCCCTTCATCCTGCAAGGGTACTTGGGCACGCGGAGGCCCCTCTCTCTGGTGTTGCAACTGGAAAGGAGTCGGTTCCTGAAGAACAGATGGGAGAGTGCTGGGGCCAGGTACCCTGGGAGAGAGGAGGGAAATGAAAAGAAATCCGGCACAGGAGCTGCGGGGATCGGGGCATCAGGGGGCGGCAGTGCGGTGCAAGGGCTCCCCCACGCGGCCAGCTGTGGAACTTCCACCACGACTCCCTGCCCTCTCCTGAGCCCGCCCATTACGCTCAGATGCTGGGCGCCAGGAGGGTGGCTTCCCGGCTCTGGGCACTGTGGTTCTGTCCTAACGAGGGGCGCTCTCTGGGTATAAAAACAGATGTTCTGGCTGGGTGTGGTGGCTCACGCCTGTAATCCCAGCACTTTGGGAGGCTGAGGTGGGTAGACTGCCTGAGCTCAGCAATTCGAGACCAGCCTGGGCAACATGGTGAAACCCTGTCTCTACTAAAATACAAAAATTAGACAGGCATGGTGGCCGGCGCCTGTAGTCGCAGCTACTTGGGAGGCTGAGGCACGAGAATTGCCTGAACCCGGGAGCCAGAGGTTGTAGTGAGCCAAGATCTCGCCACTGCGCTCCAGCATGGGCGACAGAGAGAGACTCTGCCTCAAAAAAAAAAAAAAAAAAAAAGACATGCTCTGTCTGGCCTGGGTTGTTGGTGGCCAGAGTAAGTAGTCTGAACAAGAGCCCCAGCTTGGGAACCATGTCTCAGACTGGCATTGAAAATGAAAGCCAAGATTCCTTTAAATCCATAGCCTTGAAGTGTAAACAGTCCAGAGAGAAACTGACTTCACCATGCTCCCTCACCCAAGAAAGCCCTCTCTGAAAATGCGCTAGAAAGTTTGTATCTGCCTGATCCAGAGAGCAGGTGTAAGGTGCGGGAGAAGCCAGACAGAAGAATCGACCTTAACCAAGTGTTCCATCTCCCAGCCTTAAGTTGTTGGATGTTGAACAAACAAAACTACACATGTCCTGGGAATTTTGCTTTGTGGTGTTTTTAAAAAGAATGTCAGAGCCCTCCTTGTGGGTTTCAGAAAAGCAGGTATTGCTGGCCCATGGCTTCTCAAGATCACAGTCCCCAATCTATGCTCACCAAGAAGATACCCGCTTACTTCCCCAGTCTCAGGCAGAGAGTTAGTGGTGAAGTGAGAGGTGGCAGGAGAGACCGGCAGACAGGAAGCCACGGGGTCACCAAGGGGCAGGAAGAGAAGGCCTGGCTGCGGCCCTGTCACCCGCCAAGTGAGTCCCTGAAAAGGCTGTGGGCAGCCCCCCCGCCAGTGAGGCCTGGCTCCTGTCTGGTGGGAGCAGAACTGCCTGGATGGCCCAGTGTCACCTGATGCTCCATCTCTCTCTCCGCGCTAATGAGCTGTCACCTCAGTGGGTGATTTAACTGGATCTTTCCTGGTAAAACAAGAGGGGCTACTGAGAGCGGAAACACCCACCCGGGAGTCCCCTGAGATGGAAATGACCCTCTTAAATTGGGGCTCTCTGGAATGGCCTGATTATCTGCACCCAGTGTGCTTCATGGAGGAAGGCTAGCAGGACAGAGGAGCAGCAGAGGGCAGGGGTCCTCCCTGAGGAAGCTGGGGGAATGAGACCCCACCTCCCCACACAGAGCAAGTCATCAAATGAGAAACGGAGCTCCAAACAGCACTGAGATTTCTAGGGCTGGGTGCAGTAGCTCACACCTGTAATCCCAGCACTCTGGGAGGCTGAGATGGGAGGATCGCTTGAGCCCAGGAGTTTGAAACCAGCCTGGGCAACATAGCAAGAGCTCATCTCTGCAAATATTTTTTTTAATTAAGAAAGAAAAAAGATCTCTGGAACCCTTTCCACAGTCTAGTCTTTGCTGCTGTATTCCTGTTATCAGCCCTCATTCTCTATAAATGGAGTCTGAGGAACAGCAAAGACACAGGGAGGAGCCTGGAATTCCTGCTGCACAGCCAGGATGGAGGAGAGATGGATGGCAAGCGGGAGCAGGTGGAGGCAGTGAAGAGGAGGGCCACAGGCTAGATATGCAGAGGTTCTAGAAGATGGGGCAGCTGGGGAAGGAGGGGCTTGACCCCCTCAGGGTCTCAAGACAGTCCCCAGTGCCCCTGCTTTGCACGGGGCAATGTACTCCCCTGGGTGCCTCTGCACCCTTCTGTCCACCAATCATGCTCTGAATGTTCCCTGGGAGGCAGTTCAAGGATCACCTCCCCCAGGAAACCTTCCCTGATTAACCTCAGCCCACCACGTCTCCTCTTGTGAACGCCGGAGTTTGGGCGCCATCCTGTGTTGTGCTGGTTGATGTGAATGTGTAACTGCTGGAGGGCTTTTCTTAAGGCTTCTCTCCTGGCCTGGATTTGAAGCTTCTCAGGAGCAGACTCTATTTCTTCCTTGTTTCTGCATCTATCCACCACTACACAGAGCTGCCTGTCAAAGGCATCGGGACAAGGCCTTGTCCTGCCCTCTCTGGGGCCTGACTGTGGGACAGAAGGTTCTGGAGAGCCAGAGCATGCTGGGCAGGTGGTGGGGCCGAGAAGGCAGGGAAGACACGGGTGAAGGAAAGCATAGGAGCGGAGCAGGCAAGGGGCACAGGCGCCCTCATCCCAGGAAGGCGTCGTAGTCCATGTACCACACCAGCTGGCCGGAGTGTGGCAGGACACCCGAGATGGGCCACTTCTTGGGCTCATGGCCCACCCGGCTCACCAGCGTGGTGATCTCACGCTTCATCCTGCCCATGACCAGGACTGCCACCTTCTTGGCGCGGTTGATGAGAGGCAGGCTAAGGCTCATGCGGCGGTGTGGCTGGGAGGGGCTCGTGGTCAGCACGACCAGCTGCTCGCCATCCAGGCCGGTGGGCGACTGTGGGAAGAGGGAGGCTGTGTGCCCGTCAGCACCCATGCCCAGCAGCACCAGGTCGAAGCTACTGTTGGCCACCAGGGCTGAGATCTCCCTGGCATAGATCTGGGCGCCCTGGTCCTCCTCGGCACAGAGCCGCTGCTGCAGGTGCACAGGCATGGGGTGGATGTTGTAGTAGGGGATCCGGACGTGCTGCAGCAGGTGGGCCTGCAGGCCCTGGAAGTTGGACTCCGGGTCCGAGAGTGGGACACAGCGCTCGTCAACCAGCCATAGGTGCGTGTGGGCCCAGGGGAAGCCATAGTGTGCCGTGGCCAGCTGCTGGAACAGGGCCACGGGGCTCGAGCCCCCCGACAGCGCCAGGTGGAACTGGCCAAAGCGCCGCACGGCTCGCACAGCAGTGGCCTCGATGTCGTTGGCCAGCTTTGAGATCAGCTCCTCGGACCAGGCGGAGACCAACGGGCTCTCTCGGTACTTGGCCCTGAGGACCTGGAAGTCACTGGGCATTGGGGCCGGCCCTGGCCCTGGCACCAGCTGCTCCGGCTGCTGCTGGGAAAAGAACAACCGGCCGCTACTGAACTCAAAGTCCAACAGACGGCCGTTCTCAGCTCCTCCAGGGTAGAGGCGTGGGGCCTTATGGGCCAGGCTCTCCAGCAGAGGGGTCCAGAAGTCCCAGGAGGCCAGCAAGTTCTCTGTGGTGATGAAAGAATCCTTCCGGCCATGGAAGATATGGGATAAGAGGATGGAGTGGGCGTCCCGCTCCTGCACAGGGCTGTAGGCGTAGTAATCGGACAGAGGGCTGCCGAAAAGGCGGAGCCCAGGTGGGCCCTCCATTTCCTTCCAGCTGGAGGGCAGCGAGGGCCTGAACAGGTTCCTGCTGACCAGCACGGCGGGGCTGCCCAGGTCGCCGTGGCCGATGTGGAAGATGAGCTGCCGGGGCAGGCACTGGCTCTGCGCCGCGGCCCAGTGCTTTTCGCTCTGCACACAGCAGGCCTGGTTCTTGAACAAGATCCGAGCGTAGCCCACTCTCTCATCCAAGGCTTTGCCAGACATCAGGATGAAGGGCACGCCCTCCCAGCGAAGGTTGTCGATGTGCACTAGGACGGCTGGGGCGAGGGAACAGCAGAGGGTGACTCTCTGGCACAGACCAGGACTCTCCAGCCAGCCCTCTCCTCTCCTTGCTGGCCCCTGTGGGCGTCCCCCTGCCTCAGGGAAGCCCCTCACCTTGCCATGCTCACCCCTCGCCTTGCCATGCTCACCCCTCGCCTGGCATCTCTTCCATGACCTTCTCTTCCCAGTCCATGTTTGAAAACCGGCCTCTGGGGCTATCTCTACGGCTTTGACACCTGCCTTCCTTGAGGCCCGTCTTAGAGTTATGGTCCCCAGCAAAGGAGAACTGGGCTGAGAGCATCCAACCTGGAGACTCTAAAGGATGCCCCACAGTGGGGGCAAGTGGGGTGGGGGACCCTGACTCTTAGGTGTGTGAGGGGTCAGGGGGTCCTACAGAGAAACGCGCTCCCCTCCTGTTTGTGAAGCATTCAGGATACACCCGACGCAGGGTCAGAGGGGTGGGGTGGGGAGACAGTCACCAAGCAGAGGTCCGTGGGTGGGGTGTTGGCGAGGAGGGGCAAGGCCTGGTGGCAAGAGCCAGGGGCTGACAGTATTCCATGCCCAAGTTCCAAGCCTGGTTCATTTTGACGACTTCACCGAGCCTTACGTTTCCTCACCTATAAAACGGGGCTAATGGCCTCTGCCTCGTGGTTGGTGCGTGAGGCTTGTGCGAGAGGCATCTATAAAGCACGTGGCATACGGCGCATGCTCAGCAGGCAGCTGTGGCTCTTACTGCCTGGCTGCTACCTGGTGAGGAGCCAGCCTCTCCCAGAAAGCCCTGGGCCTCTGGAACTGCCCAGAGGACAGCCCTGGCATGGCACTTGGCCGCGGAAGTGTCTCCAGCTGTGGCCAGGCAAAAGGCTTGTGGCCTCACTGGGGAGGCCCTATGAGGCAGGAACCAGGTCTGTCTGAGCCTCGCACAACAAACCCTTGGGAAGCATCTGGGACTGAACTGGGGCTGACACGAGGCCATGGCCATCGGGATGTCCTTCGCCCTGAGGGCACCACCAGCTGGCCTGCCGCTTTAGGCTAGTAGGAGGCCAGGGAGACAGGGGAACGCCATCCTTGCCTCCGAGCACCCTGGGGGAAATCCCACCTCAAGTCCCCTCCACCCCACCCAAGGGCATCTGCATTTGGAAAGCTGCTCCTGGCGAAGTGGGCAGCCCAGTGCCCCATGCCCGGCCCCAGGGCCCACCTGCGAAGGTCGGTGTCAGGCTGTGGAAGCTGTCTGGCTTCTGCAGCTCTCTGCGCACCTGCTCGCTGTAAGACTGGTACTGGCCCACGATGGCACTGCCCCTCTGCAGGCCCCGCAGCGCCTGGAAGACCTGAAGCTTGTGCCGCAGCACAGCCTCCGCATTGCTGACATTGTGGGGCAGCTCCATGGCTACGAGGGTGAGGACCTCCGTCAGATGGTTCTGGAGGACGTCGCGAATGACACCGTACTCCTCGTAGAAGCTGGTGCGGCCTGGTGGAGGGAGGTGGAGAAGTGGGGAGGATGTAAAGAGAGGCCACAGCATCAGATCTCCCCCAGGTGCACCAAAACCCCAGCCTGCACATTCATCCTGCATCCTCTTCCCCCAGTCCACAGGGCCTATAAAAATGGTGCACACCAAAGCCAACCTCACCACGAGAAGGGAGGGAGGAAGTCTTGAAGCCACCTCTGTCAATGAGAACTACTGTAAGAGAAGGTGTCAAATCCGTGAGCCTCTATGGAAATCCACATCAACAAAGCTCTATTCCCAGCAAAGGCCAGATTGCCTCTGCAGATACTGGCCAGCCCCCTGCCCCGCCCTGCCTGGCCACTGCCAGCAGAAGGCTCGGCACTGTGGGGGCTATGGCACCATGGCGGGGGCTGGGGCCCCAGAGTATGACTGCCACTTACTAGCATGTGATCTTGGGTAAGTTACTTGACTTTTGTTCCTGCATCTTGCCCTTGGATGAGACTAACAAGTGCCGCCCCAGTACCGGGCGCACACCTGTGCCAGGCAATGTGCAGGGGAGTGGGAGGGAGGGAAAGTGGGAAGAAGAGAAAAGGAAGTAAACAAAATTACAGAGCAGTTGTGACAGAGAGTAATGAAAAGGCCCCTCCGAGACCTGAAGAGCCAGCCTCGCAAAAAGCCAAGGAGAAAGCATCTCAGCTGCAGGGACCCTCAGGTGCCAAAGCCCCGAGGCAGGAAGGAACTTGGTGTGCTGGGGGCCAGATGGAAGTAAGCAAAGAGCGGGGAAAATGGTGAGGCTGGAGAGGAGATCGGGGTCTTGCAGGACAAGGCGAAGAGGCTGGACTTTTTTCTAAGATCAGTTGTAGGGGGGACACTGGAGGGTTTGAGGCAGGAGAAGACGAGACCTGACCTATATTGGGGATCGACCCCTGGTCTTGGGGGGAGAATGGGTGCAGATGCAAGGCAGGCAAGGAAGAGGCTGCAGAGCTGCCCAGCAAAGATTACTGGGCCTGGACTAATGGGCAGTACAGGAGCTGGAGGAGAGGGAGAGGCACCCCAGAGTCAGGATTGACTGGACCTGCTGACAGATGGGGTGGGTGTGAGCAAAATGGAGGCCCCAAAGATGAGCCCTGGAAGTGGGGCCTGAGCAGAGGGACAGGCAGTGGAGGCGCTCACAGACATGGGGAGGCGGAAGCAGAGGGGTTTGGTGGAGGGTTTAGGTGTGTTTAGGCTGAAGACCCCCAGGTGCAGATGTCCAGTTGTCAGGTGTACGGGGTAACTGTGACGATAAAAGGGAAGAACACCTGGAGAACATAGAGCAGCATGCCCAGCATAACAACAGCAACATAATAACACTAGCCTAACAACATAACACCAGCATAACAGCAGTGCAACAACACCAGTGTAACAACATAACAACACCAGCATAACAACGGTAACATAACACCAGCATAACAACATAACAACAGCAGAGTAACAACAGCAACGTAACAACACCATTGTAACAACAATATAACAACACTGGTGTAACAACAGCAACATAACAACACTGGTGTAACAACAACATAACACTGGTGTAACAACAGCAACATAACAACACTGGTGTAACAACAACATAACAACACTGGCATAACAACAGCAACATAACACTGATGTAACAACAACGTAACATCAGTGTAACAACAACAACAACAACAAAACAACGCTGGCATAACACTGGCGTAACAACAGCAAAATAACACCGGTGTTAACAGCAATGTAACAACACCAGCATAACAACATAACACCAGCTTAATGACAGCAATATAACACCAGCATAACAGCAACGTAACAACACTGGCATAACAGCAACATAACACTGGTGTAACAACAACATAACACCAGCATAACAACAACATAAGAACACTGGCGTAACAGCAACGTAACAACACTGGCATAACGACAATGTAACAACACCAGCATAACAACATAACACCAGCTTAATGACAGCAATATAACACCAGCATAACAGCAACGTAACAACACTGGCATAACAGCAACATAACACTGGTGTAACAACAACATAACACCAGCATAACAACAACATAAGAACACCAGCATAACAGCAACGTAACAACACTGGCATAACAATGTAACAACACTGGCATAACAGCAACATAACACTGGTGTAACAACAACATAACACCAGCATAACAACAACATAAGAACACTGGCGTAACAGCAACTTAACAACACTGGCATAACGACAATGTAACAACACCAGCGTAACAATGTAACAACACTGGCATAACAGCAACATAACACTGGTGTTAACAACACCACCACCAATGTAACAACAACATAACAACACCAGTGTAACAACAACACAACACCAGCATAACAATGGTATACAACACAGGTGTAACAACAACATAACAACACTGGTGTAACAATAGTGTAACAACACCAGCGTAACAACAGCAACATAACACCGGCATAACAGCAATGTAACACTGGCATAACAACAGCAACATTAACACTGGCATAACAACATAACAACACTGGCATGACGACATAACACCAGCGTAACAACAACATAACACTGACGTAACAATAGCAACATAACACTGGTGTAACAACAATGTAACAACCCTGGCATAACAATACCGGTATAACAACATAACAACACGGGCATAAAGTAACAACAGCAACGTAACAACACTGATGTAACAACACCAACATAACACCACCGGCATAACAACAGCAACATAACAACACTGGCATAACAACACTGGTGTAACAACAGCAACATAAAAACAGTGGCATAACACCAACGTAACTGACACCAGCATAACAACACCAACGCTGACAGCAGCCCCGGCCCGCGCTGGGCCCGCACCACTCCTCCCCATACTCACAAAGACCCTGCACGCAGGCACCGTGATCACTCCTGCTCCGTGAGTGAGGAAGGAGGCAGGTGACCAGGCTGGGGCGGGGGGGCAGAAGCAGACACTGCTTAACCACGAGCTCCACTCCACTCCCTCCTCCGAGGCTCAACCCCAGTGAGCACTGATTATAGGTGACTCCAATATACAGGACAGTCCCAGAGCTCAAGGTTCCAACGCATACCACCTTGCAGGAGAGTTCCAATGCCCAAGTCTCCTCACAAGCTCACCTACAGAGACAGCCTGGCCTCATGACACGAGGAGCCATCGTTTCTCAAAGGCTTCTGCATGCAGGACCCCTAACCTGGGATTCGTTTGTTCACCCAGCAAACTCCCACTCATTGTTAAGGGCTCAGCTTCTAGGAGCTTTGGCCTACCCCTTCTGAGGGGCCCTGGCTTCTCCTAGCCCAGCTGACTGTAATTCAGGCCTGTTTCTCTTTCTTCCCCGCTACAAGGGAGGGGAAGAAAGGCCTGTTTCTCTTCCCCACTACGAGGGAGGCTCCATCTGAGCAGTATCTGCCCTCTGCTGCATCCCTAGCCCCTAACACGGCACTACGTTCAGACAGTGGACAGCAGAGAAAATGAAGATCCACACATTGTCACAGATAAACCTCCAAAACGTAATGTGGTGAGAAAGCAACATGATTACGTTGATAAAATAAAAATTAATTTGAAAATAGGATATAGGCCAGGCGGACTGGCTCATGCTGGTAATCCCAGCACTTTGGGAGGCCAAGGCAGGAGGATCACTTGAGCCCAGAGTCCAGGAGTTCAAGACCATCTTGGGCAACAAAGTGAGACTCTGTTTCTACAAGAAATTAAAAAAAAAAAAATTAGCCAAGTGTGGTCTCAACTATTTGGGAGGCTGGGGTGTGAGGATTGCTTGAGCCCAGGAGGTCAAGGCTGCAGTGAGCTGTGATCGTGCCACTGCACCCCATCTGGACAACACAGCATGAGACCCTGTCCCAAAAAAAAAAAAGAAAAAGAAAACAGGATATAAAGTGACCAAAATAAACAGAACTTCAATAAATGAAAAATATAATTGGAAACTAGAAATTCAGTAGCTGGGCCTTACAGATGAAAAACAGCTGTAAAGAGTCAGCTAGCAGAAGACAGAGCTGAAGCGATTCTCCCAAATGCTGGACACAGAGACAAAAAGATCCATGCTCGGACACATACAGGATGACTCTTGTTCAAAATTAAACAACAGGTTGTTTAGGGAACCAGGCGTGCATGGAAACAGAAGGAGAAGCGAGGGAATAATCTATCCATAACTCGTTAGTGTAAGATGAGGAAATAGGTCAGAACGTGGGGAGGGACACGCATGAGAATAAAATTCTTTTTTAAAAACGGGTGGTAGGTGTATTGCCGTTTGTTATACCATAGTTCTGTATCTCTTCCATGCATTCTGTAAACTTTAAATTTACCTAGTATCTAGTTAACATTTAACTCCAACAGACAAAAAGCAGCGGATTCTAAGTTCAGGCCTGCGGAGCCCAGCATGCTCCCTCCCAGCAGCCACTCTGGGTCCACGGCGCCAGTCCTGAGCACCTGCCCTGACCAGGTTGGTCGTGTGCACTCTCGGGCCAACTAGACAGCAAGCATGTCCAGGTCACGGCTGGGGGAACAACCTGCCCTGAATCCAGCCCAATATGCCATTCCCGACAGCAGCACCAGTGTTGGGGGGCAAGAAATGAAGCCGGCAGCCACTCATAGGAAGGCACCCTGTCCCCGGCCATAGCAACCAGGAGCTGGAGGGCGCAGCTCTGTCCAGGGATACTAAACCGTGAAATGAGCAGGAAGTCCAGCCCAACTGTGCCAACCAAAATGCCAAGAGTGGTCCCCACTGGGAAAACAATGGCTGAGTTCCCCCAGCTCTGTAGTGTTGTGGCCTTCAAAGTTCTTGTGCTATTGTTGAGAAGACATCCAGAAAAAGAGAAACTGATGACAGCAATGTTTGTGGATCAGTCCATTTATCCTCAGAGTAACAACATATAAGGAGGCCCTTGTATTTCCCCTATTTTAAAATATAAGGAACCTGAAGTTCAGAGAGGTTGGATAACTTACCCAAGGTCACACACAGCTGGTAAAGAGGTAAAAAAAACAGCTTCAAACCCAGGCAGTTGGCCCCAGAGCCTGCAATTCTTAACACCAAAACATTTCCCTTTTAATTACCTACTACTCAACCCTACAACAGAACGGTGTGAAGTTGAGTGGCATGGGCACCACTGGCCTTTAGAAACAGAGCACGATGAAGACGCCGGCTGAGCTTCTGGAAGGAGGGGTCTAGGGCAAAGCTCAGAGATTCCAATGCCTACTGGGGCCAGCAAAAGCGAAAAGGATGGAGTAAGGCCGGTGTCCCTCAGAGGTACAGTTAAGTACCTCAGCTGCATTCAGGTGGTGCCTCACAGGAGTGTGGGCCCAGGGTGACCAAATCTTCCAATTCTCCTTTTCGGGAGAATGTAAAAAGACAATTCTTCCCTTCCCCTCCAATAATAGAACAGGAAAATTAGGAATATCTTGTATTTGAAAGGGACCTAAGGCCTGGCACAGTGGCTTATGCTTGTTATCCCAGCACTTTGGGAGGCTAAGGTGGGCAGATCTCCTGAGTCCAGGAGTTCAAGACCAGCCTAGGCAACATGGCAAAACCCCATCTCTACAAAAAATACAAAAATTAGCCGGGCATGGTGGCATACACCTGTGGTCCCAGCTACCTGGGAGGCTGAGGTGGGAGGATCACTTAAGCCTAGAAGGTCGAGGCTGCAGTGAGCTATGATTGCACCACTGCACTCCAGCCAGGGCAACAGATCAAGACCCTGTCTCCAAAAATAAAAACTAAATAAATAAATAAGACTTCTTGGCCTCAAACAGTTAAACAGAGTCATGATCCTCCAGCAACCCCACTCCTGGGTTTATACTCAAGAGAAATAAAAATGCAGGTCCACACAAAAGCTTGTACATGAATGCCCATTGCAGCATTATTCATAATAGCCAAAAAGTAAAGACAACCCAAATGTCCACCAACTGGTGACTGGATAAATTATAGTTTATCTGTACAATAAGATATTATGCAGCAGTAAAAAGAAATGAAGTGCTGGTACATGCTAGAACACGGGTGAACTCTGAACACAGGATGCTAAGTGATAGAAACCACACACTGTATGATCCTATATGTACGAAATGTCCAGAATAGGCAACCCCACAGAGAGAATGCATTTCCGTGGTTGCTAGGAGTTAGAGGATGACAACTAAGGGGTACAGGGCTTCCTTTGCCGTGATGAACATGTCCTAAAATTGATTGTGGTACTGACACACAACTCTGTGAAGACACTAAAGCTCACTGGCCTGTCCACCTTGACTGGGTAAAGTGTAGTAGGATTTGTGAGTTACAGCTCAATAAAACTTTTTTAAAAAGGAAGCAGAACCATGAAAGAGGTACTTCAGGAAGATGAAGCTGTCTGCGACCTCCAAGATGAACAGGATGGGACTGGTGGTAGTGAAATCAACGAGGCAGCCTTTGCTGCAATCGAAGGAAGTAACAAAGGTAGGAGGGAACGAAGTCACAGTGAACTGCAAAGAAGTTATTACAGTAGATGAATACAAACTACTTGGTGACTGGCTGGATCCTTGAATGGTGGTACAGAGCTGTGATCTGGAGTGTGGTCTCTGGAGCCAGGCTGCTCCAGTTTATCTTATTTTATCTTATCTTATTTTGTTTTATTTTATCGGAGATGGAGTCTCCCTCTGTTACCCAGGCTGGAGTGCAGTGGCGCGATCTTGGCTCACTGCAACCTTCGCCTCCCGGGTTCAAGCAATTCTCCTGCCTCAGCCTCCCGAGTAGCTGGGATTACAGGCACACACTACCATGCCTGGATAATTTTTGTATTTTTAGTGGAGATGGGGTTTCACCATTTGGCCAGGCTGGTCTTGAACTCCTGACCTCAAGTGATCCACCCGTCTCGGCCTCCCAAAGTGCTGGGATTACAGGTATAAGCCACCGTGCCCAGCCTGCCCCGGTTTAAATACCAGCTCTGCCATCTTTCAGCCCTGTGATCTCCAGCAACTGACGTCACCTCACATGCGAACAAGCAACAATCCCCACACCTCCCTTGCAGGGCTTCTGTGGGCCTGAAGGAGTTAATATCCACACAGGGCTTGGAACAGTGGCTAGCACACAGGAAACACTGATAAAGACTGGTTGGAATTTTTCTTATGACAGATGCTGTAAAAGAAGGGCTACCAGCCTGGTCACTCAGAGAGCACTGTTCCCATTAGAAATAAAGAGGTTAGAAAACGCAGTTGGTATTTCATGAGAAAAATGCAGTGATGGTTTTCATTCTAAATCTGCTGAATCTGAAGGGATGGTGCAACACCCCGTGAAACGATCTAAAAGGCGGCTGGAGGTATAAACTAGGGCCTGGGGAGACAATGCACACTGGAGATAAACTGGATTTCATCAAACCTGAAATGCCGTCAGTGGCGGAAGCATTGCTGTTTTATAACCCCTAAGAAAGAAAAGGGTTTCCTGTTCCACTATGTCACCCCATTAAGGACAAACCCAACTTCAGAGACGTCCAAATATGAAAAATATATGTCTTCCAATCAATGAATTACAGTGGATTTATATGTCAACAGCATAGTTAAAGCTTTAAAAACAGATGAATTTTTGATGAAGGGAACACAACAGAGTCCCTAAAAGCCCTGTTATCTGCTTACTATTCATTAATGTAGCAAATCCCTAAGCGGCCCCTTTCCTATTTTTATCCTCTCTCAATTCTCAAAAAGAATGCATTCCACGGGTTTACTACCTGCTGGGTAAAAGAGAGCTTCCTTTATTCCTTAATTTCAAGCTTCAGGGGGTGCGCCTGTGTTTAACACGGCCTGTAGATTTATGGACTTGGCCTGGTTGGCTCCGTCTTTTCAGAGTTTAATGCAGTGACCGGGACCGTGGCCTGGCACCTCCCGGGGAAGAGGCCATGCAGCTGAGTGCAAGGACAGGAGGTGAGGGGCTGGCCCTCCTGCTGATGTTGATCTTTTCTAGTTACTGCCAGTTATTGTGGACTGATTTCTCCTAAAAATGATCTATATTGGCTCCTAGTATCTTTTCCTGGGTTGAAAGTTGAGGGTTGAAACCCATCAGTATATGAAAAGGATAGAGAAATGCATAACCAGGGTGGACACTGGGAGGAAAGACCCCCTGTAAACTTGGCTCCCGCCTGTGCACATCCAGAGCTCGTCCAAGGTCAGAGGATGACAAAGCAGGGGGGCCATGGCTGCGCCTGCCGGCTGTGCTGCTCAGTCTCAGAGAGTAACAGCTAGAAAGCACTTCTCCCCTTTGGCCCCGTCGTTCCACTGCCGAAGTATATACTTAAAGGGAATACGTTTTTTAAAATGCTCATAAATGTTCTCGAATTAGACAGTAGTTGCATAACTTTGTAAATATACTAAAAACCACTTAATTTTATATTTTAAAAGTGTAAATTTTGTGGTATGTGCATTGTATCTCGATTTTTAAAAAAGCTCACAAAGTACTATCTAAGATAGAAGCCAGGGGAGGTGGGGCGCTCCTGTAGTCTCAGCTATTTGGGAGGTTAAAGCAAGAGAGGATCACTTGAGACCAGGTGTTCAAGACCAGCCTGGGCAACATAACAAGACTCCATCTCTAAGATAATAATAAAATAACAAAAAACTAGAAACAACCAAAAAGCTTAATAAAAGAGTTTATAACACATATTCTGTGGTATGAACAGAACTGAACAGAAATATAAATATTAAAAGGTATATATTGTGCAGACTGCTAATACATAGAGATTTAAATACGTATACAACTGTGTGTGTATATGTGAGAGAGAAATATGACATAAAGAATGGACATGAAAGTATGACAGGTCAATTATAGGATTTACATAATAATCCAATATAAGTCATGTGGAACTCAGACACACTGCAAGAACACTGCCACTGCCCCTCCTGGCAAACTTGGAAGAAGAACAACACTTCCATTTGTAATGTATTTCCGTGTGCATTATCTGATTTAATCCTCAAAACTACCCGAGAGAGAGAGGTACCGGGGCTATCAGCATTGTATAGAGGTGTGCTGAAGGTCATAGCCTTCAGAACTGGGACCAGAAACCCCCTCCTCGTTGCTTCCACATTGTGGGAAATCCAGGTTTTCTCAACAAAAATAGATTAAAACAAAAAAAATAGACAACTAAGAGCCAGCTGCAATCCCGATCAACACCTTCTGGGATTACTAAAAATAAAAAGAGGTGAGGGCCAAGGAGAGCACAGTGTGCTGGCTGGTGCTCTCTCTGGACAGGAGATCCGGCAGCTGCCCTGGGCTCACCTTGCAGACAGCTCTGCAGATGGGGCAGGAAGGGGAACCGGCCCTGCTGAGCGAGCTCCTGGCCCCTTCTGGCACACCAGGCTGGAAGGTGGGACAGCTGGTGTGTGCCTGGAAGGACCCTGGATGCCCTGGTCCCTCGGTGAGAGGCACTGAACGGTTACTCCAGCTCTCAGAGGTGGGCAAGCATCAGGCTCCTTTCCCCATGTCAGGACAGGGACCCTCCCAGCAGTGACATCCTCAGGAAGTCTCCCTCCTTCTTTCTAACAACAACAACAACAACAACAACAACAACAACAACAGGCCTTCTACACAGAGGGGAAACTAGGGCAGCAGGGACACTGGCCCGGAGTGCATTCCAGCAGGGAGACCAACTGCTGATGGCCTGGCCAGCTTGGGAGGCTGTGGAGCTCAGTGGTTAGAGGCTTGGGCTCTGAGGTGCCAGAGACCTCAGTTCCAATTCCAGCACTCCCGACAGAAAAGGCAGCCAGACCCAGACAGCTGAACACAGCCCATTAATCACATGGGCCCGCCTGTCTGCAGAGCCCTCCCGATGCCATGATGAGGGCCAGCCAGGGTCATCTCTGGGATGAAGGAGGCTCAGTGACTCTCCTTTTATGGCCCATGCTGCTTCGAGACCCCAGCCAGGGTACCCAGGGTGGCTGTGACTCTCAGGGGCTCACAGACTGGGATGCACAGGAGGAGCACCCCAGGTCAGGCTGAGAGGGAGCTGGGTACCAAATCGCGTCTTCCTTTCCTCTTCCCCACCCCCTCCGGCCTGTGCAGCAGCCTTGACTCTGCAGCAAACTCCTCTGGGCCAGAGGCTGCAGCAGGAAAAGAAAAACAAAACAAAACACTCACCCAGCATGGAGGATGGAGGGAGCCGGGGAAGCCGGCTTCCACCCACTTAGATGTGTGTGATGCGGGTGGGGGAAGACATCCAAACGACCTTGCAGCTCAGAAGTCCCTTTCCTGGGGCCTGCAGCAGCTCTGGACCAGGAACACTCCATTTCTCAGGCCTGGCTTGCAGCCCCCTCCCTTCCCAGCACTCAGGGTGCTGGCTTGGGTTACGCAGGTGCCACTCCTGCCTAGGAGTCAGCTAGGGTTGCACCACTGCGGGGGTGGAGGGCAGCTGGGATCCACCGGAACCCTTGGCAGGGCAGAGCACAGGGTAGGGAGTCAGGGAGAATGGCCTGTAGTGTGTGTGGGGTGGGGAGTGGGGGAGAATGGCCTGTGGTGTGTAATGGCCTGTGGTGTGTGTGGGGTGGGGAGTGGGGGAGAATGGCCTGCCATGCACTTTGCCCCTCTGCTTAGCAGTCAGGCCTCGGGGCTTTGAATCCTGCCTTGAAGACGTTCTGCCCACGCTGAGCCCCACTGCGGCGGCACTCGCCTGCCAAGTCCACCAAACTCCAATAGGAGGCAGCATTTACTCCTGCCTGTTTCCCGCCCTCACCCAGGGCAGCACTGGCAGCCTAGGCCTTGCTGTGCTGGGCACAGGGCTCCTGGCCATGCTGGGGTGCGCTGCAGGTCTGAGGTGCCTGTCCCCTCTCTCCAGTCTGAACCACAGGTGGGAGGCCCCTGAAGGACTGGCTCCAAAGCAGGACCCAGAGAGGACACCACAGAGCAGTGCTTGGGCCAGCAGGGCTGTACCAGGCCACCTTCTTGGGATGCAGAAAGAATGTGTCCTCTGGCACGCAGGCACACAAAATTGAGAGAGACAGCAAGCAAGCTCATTCTGTTGCCAAAGCACCCTGTGTCCAAGGCCCACTTGCTGGGGGGCTGGGCTCAGCAGCAGGCAGTCCCTCCCTGCTACGAGCTATCAAGGATCTGTTTGTAAATGGCAGGTAAACAAGCCAACCAATGAGGCCCAAACCCCAGGACAGTTGCTGTCCTGCTGGCCACCTCTGACAAGGAGCGTGGACTGAACTAGCCCCACTCTGGCCTCACCGCGACAGGCTGCAAGCCTCCAGGACTAGTGGATCTCCCACTGCCTGTCCTGCGCTGAGGCTCCCTTTGCCCCTGGGCTGAAGGTGCAGGGCCCAGCTGTACTAAAGGCCGTGGACTCTGAAGCTTAGGAGCGGTGGATCCTCCCCCAGAGCCCCACGTAGCAGGCAAGACTGGGCCTCCTTTAGTCCCCGCAGCTGTGACAACAGGGCTCCAGGTGCCTCTCCCTCCTGGACCTTGAGGACAGCCAGCCCAGGCTGTTGTGTTGCTGTTCAAACGCAACATCCTCAGACTGTCCCGGCAAACAGACCTGCCCAGAGCTCCACCTGTCTGTCTTTCATATCTTCCATGTTTCTTTCTTCAAAATCCAAAAGTACCTTTGCTAGGATAATCAGGCCTGCAATCTGCCTGGTCCCTGGCTCCACGGGACCTACAAACAACCCACAAATGACACGACATACCAAGAAGGAAACAGGGTGGCAGGGCTGGAAGAACTAAGAGGCAACAGCACCAACAGGTAACTCCAGGCATCATGGCTCTTCCCCAGCCCAGGGCGGGGATAGGAAGGAGTTGCCAGAAAGGGGAGAGGAGTCCTGGTCTCCCAGCCTCGCTGGGGATGGGGCCAAGTCCAGGTAGAGAAGTGCAGGCGCCAGCCCGCTGGCTTCAGCAGGGGCAGGACCCCCTCCCATTCTGCTCCAGGCTCTCTGCACCAGGTGCAGCTCACTTCTCTGAAGATGAGGCAGGCATAGGCCCAGCATACATGCCTGCTGGGATATCAGGCACAGACAGGCACGGGGGGAAGCCCATGGCCGGCGCCCTGGCTGAGGACTGGGAGGGAAACTTGGAAGGGCTGGAGGGCGATTCCCTGAGACCCACGAAGGCTCATTGCAGGGTGCAGGGCCTCTTTTCTGCTGTGGCTTCTGGAGTAGAGAAACCCAGTGCCTTCTCGAGCCCAGCAATGTCCTTCAAGGCCTGGCTCGGGAAGTCCTGCCTGGCCTCCTGCCCACCCCCCACATCGTCCCCCCACCACACTGCCTGCCTGCAACACCCATCACCCATTTTGTTTTCTTTTTCAGAGATGGAGGCTCACTATGCCACCCAGGCTGGTGTCCAACTACTGAGCTCAAATGATCCTCCCATCTCTGCCCCCGAGTAGCTGGGACTACAGGTGTGCCACTGCGCCCAGCTCCATTTTGGAGTTTGTCCCACCAGCCAGTGTGATGAGATCATCACCCCCCACAGCACCGGTGAATCTCGGCAGTATTAGGGAGCCATATCTGAGAGGCTGAGTTTTGTACCTCATTGTGGCATCTCGGACCCGCAGAGAGCTTCTGGCACTAAATACACAGTCAGAGAGGAATAGAGAAACAGCTGAAGACAGAAACCAAGGGGCGGGGGAAAGAGAAAGAGAAAATGGCCCAGAGAAAGAGCAAGGTAGAGAGAAAAAGAGGAGAAACCTCCTGGCCCATCCCTGGGTCCAGGGCTCTGGGCCCTGCCCTGTGGCGGGCACGCACTGCGGGGGCTTGGGGGGGGCAGTGGCCTCGGGTGCTCCCGCTGCAGCTGCAGAAAGCGGCCACGGGGATGAGCTGGCCACTGACGCAGCGCTGGCAGCACAGGGCGGCGGCGCCAGGCCTGAGTGCTGGGGCCAGACTGTTGCCCCCAGCATCAGGCTCCACCACCTTCTACTGTGGGGCTGTGGGCTCGCCACCATCTTCATCTGTAAGGAGGCCAATAACAGCGCCCACCTCACCTGGCGGCTGGGGACCGGGGACACTGTCAACTTCAGCTCTTATCATTACTGGGCAAGAGCCAGTGCTTTACATCTTCACGGTCAATGCTCCAAAACTTTGCTACCATCACAGAATGCCAGGTCCCAAAGGGACCTTAGCTGTCCTCATCCACAAGACATGCTCATCTCACAGCTGCAGGGAGTGACATGCTGAGGCCACCCAGCTGAAGGCAGCGGTGGGCGTGACACAGGGCCTCCCGCCTCCCGGGAGTATACTCAGTGTGTCTGAGGTGTGTGGCGGTGCGGGAGAGGCGGTGTCCTCCTGCAGCCTACAGGCTGGCAGGAGAGACACGGTGGACAAGGACGAGGCAAGGGGAACACTGTGCAGGGCAGGGGAGGGAGGTGTGTGGCGCCATGAGGGTGAGGGGAGTGGGCCTGCAGGGCTCAGAAAGGCTTCCTGGAGGGCCATGGAGCTGGGAACTAACAGGCGAAAGAGGGGTCAGGAGGTGAGGGGGACGCGAGGGGGAGTGCCCCAGGGAGGGGGCGCCACGGCTGCAAGCACCACAGTGGGGGAAGCCCTCACGCAGCTCCCATGGTCTCTACGCATTCAAAAACTTGGGGGACCTCAGGGGGACTCCAGCCTCTACCGCGTGCCAGTGGTTTCCTGCCTCTGTGCCAGGCCTACTTCTCTGGACCATACGCTCCCCACGGGCAGCAATGGCTACTTGGGCTTTGCCAGCCGGCACCCTGGGATTTAGCCCGGTTCAGAGCTGGGCACACGGCAGGCTCGAAGGGAGACTACACGCCCACAGAAAACCTCCCTCTGAGAAGCGCCCATGCCTCACAGCAGACAGCGGGCAGGCAGAGGCTGGGGGACCGAGCGCGCAGGGTCACTCACACACCTTCGGCATCCACGGTCTCTTTCATGATGATCTCCACCCGCTCCACATGGTGCCGGTTCCAGAGGCTGTCCAAAGCCTTGCGGTTCTGGTCTCGGAAAGGCAGGATCTGTGCCACAGCCTGTCGGGGGGAAGACTGGGCGTGCTGCAGGATCCTCTCACGATGAAGGAGGAACCCTGACTCCTGGGAAGGGCTCTGACCTCTCTATTCCCTGCTCAGAGCAGAAGATGCCCTCTGAGCAGTAGTTCTGGACTTCACGATCTCACAGGCCAGTAAAGGTTCCAAAAACTTGCAAGTGACCTCCAAAGGGTTACCAGATTTGTATTTTGCCAAGAAAAAAATAGTTAGAATTACCTATCTTCTATTACGATCCATTTTTAATAAAATAAAGATAGGTTTAACACCAAAAATGTAGCAAGAAAAGCTTCGAATTGGGCACATTCTGTATTTCTTCTCATCTTGCCATAAACAAGCGAAAACCTCCCCAGGACTGGCCCAGTTCTGAGGACCACTATTTAGGAATCCTACGATGGGCAACTCCAGGCAGGGTGGGATGGAAAGCCATGTCTCTGACCTCAACAACTGCCTATGCCCCCCTGCACCACATACCGGAACACAGGGCTGCTGCGCTCTCTGCCGGGGTTCCTGGGATAGGACGCCCCCAGGGGCCTCCAAGACATTTTGAGTGAACTGGTCAATGGACACGTGTCACCCAGGAGGTTACCCCATGCTCCTGCCCAGGGCTTAAGGTCCTACTGCTCCCTGGTTTAAGCTCTTGTTGCCAATCTTCTGGCTCAAAACAGAACTCAGGAAGAAAAACATTTTGAAAAAAGGTAGACGGGGCAGGGTGCGGTGGCTCACGCCTGTAATTCCCAGCACTTTGGGAGGCCGAAGTGAGCAGATCACTTGAGGTCAGGATTTTGAGACCAGCCTGGCCAACATGGTGAAACCCCATTTCTACTAAAAATGCAAAAAATTAGCCGGGCCTGGTGATGCGCGCCTGTACTCCGAGCTACTTGGGAGGCTGAGGCGGGAGAACTGCTGGAACCCAGGAGGCGGAGGTTGCAGTGAGCCGAGATCATGCCACTACACTCCAGCCTGGTGACAGAGCAGACTCTGTCTAAAAAAAAAAAAAAAGGTGGTGGGTGCAGAAGAAGAAAGCTCGTTCTAATTCCCACAGCACACCCAACAGGAAGCCAGATCCAGACACCAGAGTTGCTGAGCCACCTCTACAGAGGATGCAGGGCAACCGTGAGAAGCCAGAGCCCAGACTGGGGAACAAAGAGAACGGGGGCTTTGCAAAGGACAAAAGAGGCCAGACACATGGACAAGGACCCAACAGTCCTGCCCTGCTGCTGTCTTTCCTTTACCCCCTCACCTCCTGCCCACCTTCAAGGAGACCATGGGAGCTCTGAGTTCACAATGCCCTGGGGCCTAGCTCCACAATGAGCAAGTGGCCTTGTTGCTGGGGTCTACCAGCGCCCAGCTCACCCTAGCCCTGGCAGGCTCCATGCTGATGCTCACCTGCTTGCCTAAGTAATGGTCCACCCGGTACATCTCCTCCTCCTGGAAAAAGGTCCCGAGTTCTGTGGCCAGCTGCTGGGCTGAGAAGTGGTCATGGCCAAAGGGTTTCTCAAGGACAACCCGCAGCCAGGCGCCCGGGCCTGGCCGGCAGCTGCTGTTGATGTTGCGGGCAATGTCTTCATAGGCGAAGGGTGGCACCGAGAAGTAGAAGATCCTGCCAGCCTCCCGGAGGCCTGCGTGCTGGAGCTGTGCCTCGATGTCCTTGTTCAGGGCCTGATAGTCCTCGGCCGTCTTCAGTTGGCGGTACCGGCTCAGCTGCAGGAACTGATCCTTGTGCTCTGCACAGTGACTGGGTGCCATGTCCTTGGGGCAGGAGAGGGATTCCAGGGCCTTGGCCATGAGCTCTTGACCCTGTTTGGGGGCTGTCAGAGCAGCTCCATGGAAGCTAAAACTGTGACCCCTGCCCGCTTCATCCAGGTACAGCTGGAACAGTCCCTGCCATAAGTACTTCTTAGCCAGGTCCCCAGTTGCTCCCAGCAGGATTATGGAGACATGTCCCTGGAGCTCCTGGGCTTGCAGGCAGCCCAGAAGGGCCAAGCACATCGCCACTATGAGCATATTCCACATGCCTGGGTGCCTGGGGTGCACAGAGAGACAGACGAGGAACAAGGAAGGATCAGACATGGTTCAGGTGGCTGTGATGTGGAAACAAACACTTCCTGCCTGGCAAGAAACCACCACGTGTTTCTTAAGAAAATGTTATAGGCCCACAGCTCGTCCCTCCCTCCTGACAGCTTGGCTTCTGTTCCAGGAAGTCAGTGGGTAGGGAGCCTGCCCTGTAGACAGGGACTCTGCCTGGGAAAGTTAGAGGCCACTTGCTAAAGATGAACCACTTTGCTGCCAGGAGCATAGGAAAGTGGCAAAGGCCACCAGGGAGGGCCGCAGGCCTGGGAGTGGAGCTGTCCATTTTATGACCAAGGCCAGTCTCCTCCAGGAGCATAGGTCACCTGGACAAGCAGGGCAGCCCCAGCCTAGGTATAGTGGCAGGTCCTCAGGCAACAGTTGGAACAGTGAGAGGGTAGGACCACCTCCTCTCACCTCTCACTTGCCTCTTCCCCATGTCTACTGGGCTCCAACTACCAAATGATGACTAATAACTGCTACGGCATAGTGACAGAAAACATGGACTCCAGACTACCTGCCTGAGTTTGAATCCCAGCTCAACCCCTTAGTAACTGCACAATTATTTAACCTGGCTGTACCTCAGTTTTCTCACCTGAAATGGGGGTAATAGTGGTACCTACACCACAGAGTTGTTATAAGGATAAAAGGAGTTCATGCCTGTAATGAGCTGAGGCCTGTACCTATCACCTGTTAAGCACCGAATGGTAGGTGTTATCCTGGAAGAGTGATACCAGCAAACGCTTAGTGCTGGCACTAAGTACTTATGTGTATTAGAGCTCAATGAACCCAGACAAGAATCCTGAAAGAACCACATGGGGTGGGTTCTGTGACAGTCCTCCCATTCTGCAAATGGAAAAGCTGAGGCTCGGGTCAATGAAGGTCCCAGGGTAAGAAAGCAGGGGAGCTGGGACTGACTGTGCAGCCACTGCATGACACGCCCAATGACCTCTCCAGCACCGCTATAGAAGGGACCAAATCTGCCTCTTGACCCTGACGTCAGACCCCCTCCTCCCACCGCCCCCTCTGCCTCTTTCTCATCTCTCTAAAAATCCATGTCCAAGAGGTTCCTAGTGAGTGACCAACCCAAGGTGAGGACCAACAACAGTGTCTGAGCCAGTGGCTACAACCTCCCCCAGGTAAGCAAACCGCCTGGGCTAGTGTTCAGCCTAAACTCAGGCGCTCACATGCATGAGAAGTAGAGGCCTAGGGTGGGTCACAAACACACCAACTATTTGTTTGTTCTGGCCTTCTGTTCTAACCAAGGTTGTAGGGCTTCCTGCGCTGAATTCTTCCTCCACAGCTCTCTGGCTCTCTAGTTTCCAACCAAGGCCAGTGTTGGAGGGAAGGGAAGAAGGAAGTGAGGGGGCAAGTCATCACAGCTGCCATGCCCATGGGAACTAATCAGAAATCCACAGTGGAAATGGGGTTCAGCCTGCAGGTGGGAGCAGTGACGAAGGAACTGAATGGCTGATTTAGCGCCTATTATATGACAGGCATTTTACCAGGTAAAAGATTAACAAAATCATTAACAACTTTAGGAAGCTATAATCTGTTAATACAAATGGGGAAGTTGAGGTTTAAAGAGATAACTTACAAAAGGCCCCACAGAACTGGCCCAATGACCTCTTCACCATCCCTATACAGAGGGGACCAAATCTGCCTCTTGACCCTGACGTCAGACCCCCTCCTCCCACCCCCTCTGCCTCTTCCTCATCTCTCTCAAGATCCATCTCCAAGAGGGTCCTAGTGAGTGACCAACCCAAGGTGAGGACACAACCACAGTGTCTGAGCCAGTGTCTACAGGACACACGATGCGTCCATCACTGGAGCTTTAACTAGAGGATCGGGGCCACACGGGTGGCTCCCTAGCCTTCCTCCCCCACTCTCCCTGTATCTGCCCTCACCCCTAAATACACACATGGACCACAGGACCATTCTGCTTTTTCCTCCTGCTTTCCAGTCCCTGTCCTTGGCCCTTCAAGCATTTTTTCCTCAACCGGCAATCGCTCGTCTGGAGGGAAGGAGAAGCTGCAAGGTCAGTGCAGGAGAGAGGCAGCGAGAAATCTGAAGCCCAGAGAACAGCCTGGAGAAGGAGGAGCCGCCAGCTGGCAGGCTGCGCTTCAGAGCTGCTGATCAGATCCTGGTAGCCAGGGCTCTGGACGTGCCTGGTACAAAGGGAGGAGCTAAGCCTCCAGAGTGCTGGCATGGGCAGGTGGGGGAGCCCCAAGGGCCAGCACCTCTGCCCCCACCCCAGAAGACTGCAGACAGCTGTGACGGATGGCCACCTGGCCTGAACTGACTCCTGGCCCTCTCTTTAATCCTGTTCTGACTCTGAGGTTTGCCACAGTCCTCCCTGACCAGTCCTGTTCTGGGTCCCCGGTTCTCAGGTTGGCCTCCCGTATCTGTTGTTGCCAGCACTCCTTTAAACAAATCCAAGATATTGGGTATTACAACATGATTGCTTACTCTGTGGTTGCAAAACAACTAGAAAACAACTATTTCCTAAATGGGTGTGGGTAGTATGTGTGGGTATTCGTTTTTTTATTATATGTTTTTTTAACCTTTACAGTGTTTCTCAAACTTTAATGAGCATTTGAATTTCCTGGGGATCTTTTTAAAAGGAGATTCTGATGCAGAAGGAAGGGGACCTGAAGTGCTGACAGCTGGTCCAAGAGCACACTTTGAGTAGCAAGACTCTGGAATACTGAGCAGTGAGTACCAGAGCAACGATTCTCATCAAAGGAGGGCATCAGAACAAACACGCGGGCCTCACCTCCTGCTCCCTCTCTCAAGACACAGACATTCTGATCCAGTAGGTGTAGGGTGGGTCCTAACACAGGTATTTCGAAACAGTCTCAAATGGTTTCATGTGCCCATCCCCTTGTAAAAACTGGTTGTTCCTGAATCCAGTAATAATACCTATGTTAACCAAGTAGTCAGCGTGTGCCAGATGACTTAAACGCACCTTTCCAATCATTCCTCATAACAGTCTTGTGGAGGGGGTTCTGTGAGGAGTCTCATTCTACAGACGAGGAAACTGGGAGGTGAAGGAAACTGTCAAGCCACAAAGCCTGGACCCTCGGTCACGATGCTAAACAGCTTCCTTAGTCAAGCAGAAGAAGGAGGCATTTGGGTCCAAGGACCTGGGCTCAAGACCACTGCCTAGCTTCATGATCTAATTAAGTCAGCTAATTAGGCCAGGCACATTGGCTCACGCCTATAATCCCAGCCCTTTGGGAGGCCGAGGCAGGAGGATCACTTGAGCCCAGGACTTCCAGACCAGTCTGGGCAACGCAGCGAGACCCCCATCTCTACAAAAAATATTTAAAAATTAGCTGGGCGTGGTGGCACATGTCTGTAGTCTCAGCTACTCAGGAGGCTGAGGACTGCTTGAGCCCGAGAGGTCCAGGCTGCAGTGAGCCATGATCGCACCACTGCACTCCAGCCTGGTGACAGAGCAACATCCTGTCTCAAAAAAAGTCAATAAAATAAATAAATAAATCAGCTAATTAAATCAGGGAGATGCCCTCCACCTTTCCATAAGGGCGGGTAGGTGATTAGAGCCTTATCGTCCACATTTCTTCATCTACAAAACAGGGCAAATACCATCAACCCAAGGCGGGGGTGGGGGGAGGGGCAGTGAAGATTGAGATGATACATGTGACAAAAATGCTACACAAATGTTAATTAATTAATTAAATGCAAAGTTCCTCCTGGCCCCCAAGGGTGGTATAATACCATTGCTCTCAGGAAAAACACTGTGAACCTCCCTCCTCTCCTGGGGCTACAGAGCCAGGCCCTGCAGACAGCACTGGAGAACCAACCCCGGTTCCTAACTCAACACTCCCGACTAGTCTGGAAGCAGCAGGAGGGAAGGCTGGCTTGGTCATCCTCCCTGCTGCCCTGACAGGGAAAGAAGCAGGCCCAGAGAAGCCCAGTTAAGTCAAAGTCAGGGACAGGGGGACCCCAGCCTCTGGAGCAGAGGCACCCACGGCTCCAACACATCTCCTGGGCTCCAGGCCTCCTCCTCATGCTGCACGGCTCTGCTTCAGAAGGTTTTCTTCGGAGGCACTTCTCCCCTCTGCCTCCTTGCCTGCTCTGAGAGGAATCGGCTGTGAAATAAACCTTCCGAAATTACATACTTGAAGTTAGCCAAAGAGCATGGAAGTAGCCTTCCAAAGGCTTATCCAACTATGAATCACTTCTTTTCAAAAAATTAACAAATCAATGAGAAAATCTTTAGTGAAAAGTTTGAGCAGCTGTAAGGGGAGGCGGCATTAGACTGGGAACTCGAATGTGTGGTGGCTCTTGTCTGGGCCCTGCCTCTAAACAACCACATAACCTTGAACAAGTCATTTAGCCTGGCTGGGCCTCAGTTTCCTCATCGAGGAAATGGGAGGGTGAGATAAAGGATCTGTGTAATCTTTTAGTGTCCCTGTTTTCCGAGGAAAGGTGATCTGCATCCTATTATCCGGGAACTGCCCTCCACTTTTCTATAAGGCAAATGAGTGCTTCGAGCCTTGACCTCTGCAGCCAGGCAGGGAAACAGAGAACTAAAATATGAAGCCAAGAGCTGAGAACTGTGCGTCATTCAGCAGTTAAGACAAAAACTCTTGAAGCTATGACTTACGTGTGTGGAGGATGCAATTTCATTTACAATTCTTATTTAAGATACTTGCCAGAAATACACTCACTACGAAACAAAGTGCTGTGGGGGCATCCTGTAGGGAGGTGGAAAAGACCTTCTGATGGCTCATCTTAGAGCCAGGGCCAACTGCGGGCACATGAACCCAGTCCTGGGCACCCTTCACTGTCTCCAACTCTAATCCTGAGGGCTTCTACGAGTCATCCTGGGAGAGACTTACCCGTTAAAAGGCTCTGCTAACATCCCAGAAGGTGGGAGCCAGGGGGTTTGGATCAGAATCCAGGTTCTGGCCTTTGTTCTCACGCAAGTGGAAGAGGCATGCAGCTGTCCCCGAACAGACCCGGCACAAGCAGACCCAGCCTGTGCTGAAGCTCCAGCCGCAGAGCGTTTTCTGGTAAACCACAGGAGGAAGCAGTTCTAATCCTCTATGCCCAGCAGACAAGGGGTGGGAGAGAGGAGCTGGGAGGTAAAGGTCAATGTCTGCTGCTGCCCTGTTCCCTTTCCCGGCTTTTGACGTTACCCTCTGTGCGCCAGGCAGGAGGAAGGGAAATTTTCTTCAAATCATGACCCATGAGTTTGGAATTTTTTAAAAAGAACATGTGGGAGTAAAACAAAAGTTCAAACTAAAGATCATTTGAAACTAAAGCACAAGGTGATGTGCCTAGTCTTTTTACAACAGCCAACCCAAGGTTTTTGTTTTTGTTGTTTTTTTGTCTGTTTGTTTTTTGCACTCTTCCTGTTCTGGTCCATTTATGCTGAACCCATCAATGCAGATAAAAATCAAGCCTGCTATCTATGACCTCTGATCTGCATTCACTGCCCTCAGGGCCAGAATGGGGACAAAAGCTTCCAGATCGGGATCTGGGGCTCCTTGTTCCTCTCTCATCTCAGAGAATCCTCATTCCCATCTTTAGGTACCTGTCCTATAATCCCAGCACTTTGGTAGACCGAGATGGGAGGACTACTTGAGCCCAGGAGATCAAGACCAGCCTGGGCAACATGGCGAAAACCCGTTTCTACTAAAAATACAAAAGTTAGCTGGGTGTGGTGGCGGGTGCCTGTAATCCCAGCTACTTGGGAGGCTGAGGCAGAAGAATTGCTTGAACCCAGGAGGTGGAGGTTGCAGTGAGCAGAGATCGCACCATTGCACTCCAGCCTGGGTGACAGAGTGAGACTCCGTCTCAAACAAACAAACAAAAAAATCATTAAATAAATTAAAAAGGTAATAAATACTCAAAACTCATTTCTTCCTAATCATCTGACTACATTTCACTAATATCTATGCTCTTGATATTATTTATATCCACTGCATCTATGAGGTGAAGATATTCTATTATAGTGTATTTGAAGTTGGCCAACGTCAGAATATTTACACCACAGATATAGGCAAAGGCTATAAATCAGGTTCCCCACTATTAACCCCACCCCTCACAGTCAGTTGGTAAACATTACCAGCACACAACTGCCTAACTGTCCAAGTCTTTATTTACAGCCCGAACTTCCCCCAAACTCCAGACTCATGCAGTCAATTGCTATTCTGAGAGCATGAGTGGGATGTTTGCCAGACTTAATATGTACAAAACTGAACTGATTTCTCTCCCAATCTGCTTCCAATGTAGCTTTCCCCATTCTCAGTAAATGGCAACTCTATCTTTCCAGGTGTTCAGACCCAGAAACCTTGAGGTCATCTGATCTGTCAGCAAATCCTGTAGTTTCTATCTTCAAAATTTATCTAGAATACAACTGCTTCTCACCACCTTCCACCACTCCACTCCAGTGCCAGCCACCGTCATCTCCATCTGGATTACTACAGGAACTTCCTAATTGGCCTCCTCTATCTGGACCCTCTATGGCTGAGCCTCAACACGGCAGTCAGAGTGACCTTTTTATAGCTCCAGCTGGATCATGCCATTCCTCTGTGCAGACGTCTGCAGAGTCTACACATTCTGGCCTCCCACCCATTACCTCTTTGATCTCTTCTCTTACCATCCTGCCCGTCTAGGCTCTGGCCGCCCAGCCTCCTGCCTCAGGGCCTTTGCACTTGTTCTCTCCGCCTGGCCAACTCCCCCATGTCCCCCACCAGGTCCACGTGGTTTACTCCCTCACTAACTTCAGTTCTTTGCTAAAATGTCATCTTCTCAGTGAGGCTTACTCAGACCACTCTAAAATTGTAAACCGCCCACCCCCATCCTCCTCTCCTGCTTTATTTCTCCCCACAGTACATCGCTTTCTAATATACTGTATGCTAATTACATTCATTTTTCCTATTGTCTGCCATTCCTTTTCCCAAGAGTGTGCGTGCCAATGAGGACAGGGACTTTTGTTTGTTTTGTTCTCCGCAGTACCTCCAGTATCCAAAACAAGGCCTGGCATACAGAAGGTGCTCTATAAATATCTGCTAAATGAACAAATAAATCCCATTTGCACAGGACCACTGTCGTTTCTGCATTTGAAATACGGCACAAAGGAATATATCTCTAATGGTGACTTCAAGCACTGTGACACAGCACACATTAGCGGCAGCTTACTACTTGGAACAACACTTTTAATAAAAGAGCTATTTATGGAGTATTTAACTATATGCCAAATGCTAGGCTATCAGTGTGACATGCATCATACCATTTAAGTCTTGCCACAACCACGAGGTAGGTAACATGATTATCCCCATTTTAGCAAGGAGTAGAGAGGAAACTAAGGCAAAGAGAAGTCAAATAACATGGCCAGGCACAGTGGCTCACGCCTATAATCCCAGCACTTCGGGAGGCTGAGGCAGGAGGATCACTGGAGGTCGGGAGCTTAAAACCAGCCTGGCCAACATGGTGAAACCCCATCTCTACCAACAATACAAAAATTAGCCAGGCGTGGTGGCAGGTGCCTGTAATCCCAGCTACTTGGGAGGCCGAGGGAGAAGAATCACTTGAACCCAGGAGGTGAGCGTTGCAGTGAGCTGAGATCGCACCACTGCACTCCAGCCTGGGCAACAAAGCGAGACTCCATCTCAAAAAAAAAAGAGAAGTCAAATAACTTACTAAAGGTCGAGCAGCTAGAGGTGACAGGATTTGAATACAGTCTGGTACCAGAGCTAACCTTCCTGTAAAATGTGACTACATCCCTGAATGGCAAAATGTAAAACCCTGTATTAGTGTAGATACTGAACAGTGGTTTAAACCAGGCAGGCTGTTTCTCTGCTCCATGAAGTCAAGCTGTTCCGAACACTAACTGCGGTAACCAGCCTCGGCCTCCCGGATCCGCTTTGCCTTTCACAGTTCTTCCTTCTGACATCATGAAGACATCATGCATAAGCCTCAGTTGCTTTGTTGAAACCTGGAAGACCTTCAAGGGCTAGTTTTTGGAGAACTGGTTACATGAGAATATCCTGGATTCAAATCCCTGCCACTCAGTAACTATGTACCCTCAGACAAGTTATTTAACCTCTCTGTACCTCAACCACAGAATGGGAAAACAAATTGATGGGAAGCATGTAAGGCACTTAGCACAATGCCTGGCATACAGTAAGCACCCGAGAAATCCTAGCTGCTTTTTTTTTTTTTTTTTTGAGACGAAGTCTAGCTTTGTTACCCAGGTTGGAGTGCAGTGGCACAATCTTGGTTCACTGCAACCTCCGTCACCGGAGGCGGGGCGGTTCAAGCGATTCTCCTGCCTTAGCCTCCCCAGTAGCTGGGATTACAGGCATCCGCTGCCCCCATGCCCAGCAAATTTTTTGTATTTTTAGTAGAGACGGGGTTTCACCATGTTGGCCAGGCTGGTCTTGAACTCTTCAAGTGACCTGCCCGCCTTGGCCTCCCAAAGTGTTGGGATTACAAGTGTGAGCCACTGGGCCCGGCCAGAAATGTTAGTTTCTATCATTAAACCATTAGCATCACGAATGAAGTCCTTCTTGCTAGCTTCTTGAACTGCTGTTAAAACCAACTAACCAGCTGGGCGCGGTGGCTCACGCCTGTAATCCCAGCACTTTGGGAGGCTGAGGTGGTGGATCACCTGAGGTCAGGAGTTCAAGACAAGCCTGGATAACATAGTGAAACCCCGTTTCTACTAAAAAATACATAAAATTAGCTGGGTGTGGTGGCACGCGCCTGTAATCCCAGCCACTCAGGAGGCTGAGGTGGGAGAATCGCTTGAACCCAGGAGGAGAAGGTTGTAGTGGGCCGAGATCACGCCATTGCACTCCAGCTTGGGCAACAAGAGTGAAACTCCGTCCCAAAAAAAAAAAAAAAAAAAAAAAACAAACAACTAACCATCCACCACAGAAAACATGCCAAGGAAAAACTCAGAGAGCTTTTCATGACCTTCCAATCATAATGATGAAAAATTAAAGGGATATTATGCATAATTTAAAATACGCTGTCTGGGCGTGGTGCTTCACACCTGTAATCCCAACACTTTGGAAGGCTTAAGCAGGAGGTTCGTTTGAGCCCAGGAGTTCGAGATCAGCCTGGGCAACATGGTGAGACCACTGTCTCTACAAAAGGTTTAAAAATTAGCCAGGCGTGGTGGTGCGCGCCTGTGGTCCCAGCTACCCGGGAGGCTGAGGCAGGAGGATGGCCTGAGCCCAAGAGGTGGAGGCTGCAGGGAACCGTGTTTGTGCCACTGCACTCCAGCCTGGGCAACCAAGCAAGACCCTATCTTTTATAAAAAAGTAAAAAAATAAAAATAAAAAATATGCCCATTTGACACCAGTTTTCCCTCATCTGCTGCCTGTCATGAGCCATGGGCCTGTTGCGGGTGCAGGGGGAGTGGGCAAGGGCACTTCTTTCCAGAAGTTCTCACTTCTGGCTAAGCATTCAAGGTTGGGTGAGCTGATCTTCAGAGATCCAGAGAGGTTTGCCTCTGGAAAACCGTTCACTGGATCCGGGTACGGGAAACGCTATGTGAAACCCGAGGGCTAATCAATGCCAAAGATTAAGCAGGTCCCGGGGGAAAGCACGGAGTTCCCCCTCTCCTGGAACTCAGTTCCGGGAAGCCCAGGGAAAGGACAGCTCGGCCGCTCGGGGCGACCCTGGAGGGAGCCAGGCCGCCTCCTGAGCAGTCCCAAAGCCGGCAGCCCCAGGCTCCGCGGGGCTGGCAGCGCAGGCTCCGGGGCTCGGCGCGGCCTCGGGCCCGGCGGCGGCGCGGGTTGGAGGCGCCGGGGCCGGGGAGGTGGCGGGGGGCGCTTACTTCCTCTCGCGCGGCGGCGCAGGCCGCTCCTCCGGGATACGGCCGGGACGGCGCTGAGGGCCGGGCCCGCTCCCGAGGGCTCCCCTGCGCCCCGGGCCGCACCTTCTCTTCCGCAGGGCCCGTCACCCCGACAAGTGCGCGTGTCACGCGGTCACGCGCCTCACGACACTCCGATACCGCCTGCGGAGCCCGCGGCGGCCGCAGGGGAAGGCGCGATGCCAAGGCCAGCCCAGCCGCCACACCGCCCCAGACCTCAGGCCTCCACGGCCTTGCGCGCCGCGAGACTGGGGCCCCGGCCGGGGGCGCGCGCGGCGGGGGCGGGGCGGGGTCGCCGGCGAGGCCACGCCCCCCACTGGCGGCCGCCGGGGCGGGGCCTCGGAGCTTCCGGGGCGAGGCGGTGGGTCTGCTTCGAGCCTCCGCCCCCGCCCTTCCCTTCGGCCCCCTGACGGCCGTGCGTCCTAGAACTGTTCTGCCGCGTCCGAGACGAGCGCCGGACCCAGAAGTGGCCGAGGGACGTAGTTGTGTCGTTTAGGGGACCCGGGGTGCTGGCTGCTCCCTACGATCTGGCACCCGCTCTGGGACTCCCCAGGCCTTGCTTTTCCCATCTGTAGAATGAGCGGCTCCGTCCTTCCCGTCTTCAATATCCAGAGTAGGGATTTAGAAGTCGGAGCGCACGCGCTGGCCACGCCTCCGCGCACAGCTTCAGATCTCTGCCACCCCTTATCACTTGTGTGACCTTGAGTTCAGTTTCTTCATCTGTACAGTGGGGACAATGGGAGTACCTGCCTCCGGGGTTGTCTGGCACTTGGGTGCTTAGTAAGCGGAAGCTGGGACCCGTGTGGCAAATGGAAGACGTTTGCTAAGACATTGCTAAGAAAGACAGCAAATGGAATCAGGGCTTCTCTGTAGGGTGAGAGGTATTTAAGTGAGAAAACGGGATCAGCTGCCTCTCAGAGCACTCAGTCCCCTTCCTGTCCCCCACCATTATCAGGCAGTAGGTGGCCCTCACCCTGCTCCCCAACCTGCTCCCCACTTTTTCTTTCTTTTCTTTTTTTTCTCTTTTTTTTTTTTTTGAGACAGAGTCTCGCTCTGTCACCCAGGCTGGAGTGCAGTGGCGCTATCACAGCTCACTGCAGCCTCCGCCTCCCGGGCTCAAGTGATCCTCCCGCCTCAGCCTCCCAAGTAACCGGAATCACAGATGTTCACCACCACTGCTGACTAATTTTTCAACGTTTTGTAGAGACAGGGTCTCACTTTGTTGCCCAGGCTGGTGTCGAACTCCTGGGCCCAAGTGGTTCTCTCACGTTGGCCTCCCAAAGTGCTGGGAGGAGATTCTGACCTGAGAGAAAATGTGCTGCAGCTTTTTATTTCCTGATGGTTCCATTAGAGGTGGGAGCGTCTGGAACTAGCAGAGGGAACTTGGCAGTGGCCGGCAGGACTGAGTGGGGCCAACAGGCATGATTACCACACAGGATGTTAGGCAAGGGGTTCCGGGAAGGCTGGGAGCTGAGGGGGGCTGGGCCTCACTGTCACCAAGGCCAGGGGCCATCCGGGAGCCCGCAGAGGGCTGCCAAGCCTCGGCAAGGATTTAGGTCACACTGAGTGGGCCTGGCAGAGGGGGGAGCCAGGGAGCCAGGCACTCTCTGGGCTGCCTCCACAGCTGGAAGTGAGCAGGAAGGCTTAGGGCAGGACTGGGCCAGAGCAGACTCAAATGATGCCGGGACTCTTGGCCTAGAGCCGTTCCCATGTTCTGTGGCCCTGAGTGTGTCAGGCACCCACATAGCTCTGAAAACCGGGGCCCAGGAAGGCACAGATAGAAGTGGGCAGGTGTCCAGAGGCAGGACTAGGGGGTCATTTCCCACATCTCCATGTGGCCATCAGAGGGTGATCTGCTACCTTGAGGGCTTCTTTAAAAATAGCCCCAGGCCAGGCATAGTGGCTCATGCCTGTAATCACAGCACTTTGGGAGGCCGAGGCAGGTGGATCCCCTGAGGTCAGTAGTTCCAGACCAGCCTGGCCAACATGATGAAACCCCATCTCTACTAATAATACAAAAAAAAAAAAACAAGTGTGGTGGCGCACCTGTAGTCCTAGCTACTCGGGTGGCTGAGGCGCGAGAATCGCTTGAATCCAGGATGCAGAGGTTGCAGTGAGCCGAGATCGCGCCATTTCACTCCAGCCAGGACAACAGGGTGAAACTGTGTCCAAAAAAAAAAAAAAAAAGCCGGGTGCGGTGGCTCACTCCCGTAATTCTAGCACTTTGAGAGGCCAAGGCGGGTGGATCACCTGAGGTCAGGAGTTCCAGACCAGCCTGACCCAATATGGTGAAACCCTGTCTCTACTAAAACTACAAAATTAACTGGGTGTGATGGCGCATGCCTGTAATCCCAGCTACTTGGGAGGCTGAGGCAGGAGAATAGCTTGAACCTGGGAGGTGGAGGTTGCGGTGAGCCGAGATTGCGCCATTGCATTCCCGCCTATGCAACAAGAGTGAAGCTCGGTCTCAAAAAAAAAAAAAAAAGCCCCAAACTAAGTCAGTTGTAACCTGCTTACTAAGAAAACGTCCACCTGATTAGGTAATATTGGGGTGGGGTCTGAGGAGGGAATTAGCCTGGGGTGTCACAATGCCCTCCCAACCCTATGTCCACTCCCACACCACCCTGAGATGTTTCATTTCTCCTCCTGTCTTTCCTTGCCTTACCTTCACCTCAGTCTCATCCTGCCTCTGCACCTTCCAGTTTTCTCTGGGCAATCAATTGCTTTGCCTTCTTTCCATCATGAAGACGATTAGGTCGTGCTAAGCCCCAGTCATCCTGGTGTGAGAGTACTGCCACCCAAAACACAAAAATCGAAAACCTCGTCCCTATGGGCCCTGGCATTGGTTTCTGCACCTTTGCCTGTCTGAAGCTTTTCTTGTTTCTGTGCTGACCGCAGCTACAAGGGACCAGGTGTGTGCCCAGAACCCCGTGAAGGAAGCCGGGAGAGTGAAGGAAGCTGGGAGAAAGGAATGATGCCCCATGAGTCGGCCTGGGGGTGTCCTGTGGCCAGAATTCTGTCTGTGGTTTATCTCGTGCTTTAAAAGGAGCGCCCTGGGGCTCTATTTATGAAGTGGATTTTGGGGGATTTTTCTTCCTAGCCCTTAAACTGTGGGGTAGGCAGAAGTCAGGGTGAATTCAGCCTGCTTTACAGACAAGGAAAGTGAGACCCAGAGAGATGAATGACTCACAGAGATGCCTGTGGAGTTAGAAATAAAATCCCATTGCAGTTTCTATTTTCAGGTGTCACTCCCTAAGGCAGCTCTGCTGGCTTCCTCTTGCTTCTCGCAGGAGGTGGGGAGGGAGGGAAACAGGTAGAGATTTTTCAGCCACGAGTAGATCTTTTCATCCTCAGACATGAGGAGCCTCTTTTTAAAAATTTTTATTTTATTTTTTGAGATGGAATCTCACTCTGTCACCCAGGCTGGAGTGCAGTGGCACGATCATAGCTCACTGCAGCTTCAACCTCCCGGCTCAAGTGATCCCCCCGCCTTAGCCTCCTGAGTACCTGAGACTACAGGTGTACGCCACTATGCCTGGCTAATTTTTTTCTTTCTTTTTTTTTTTTTTTTGCAGAGCTAGGCCCTCACTATGTTGCCCAGACTGGCCTCTAAGGTATCCTCCCACCTCGACCTCCCAAAGTGCAAGTGTTACAGGCATGAGCCATTGTAACAGACCTTTTTTATTTTTTAAGATTAGCTTCCTAAAGTCCACATAAAGTAGTTATGTAATGCTTTCCATTGTTGCCATAACAATATACCACCATTTAGTGGCTTAAACAACCCAAATTTATTATCTTACAGTTCTGGAGGTCAGAACTTGTGTCTTACCAGGCTAAAATAATGGGTCAGCCTAAATTCCTATCTGGAGGAGCCATATCTGGTCAAAGCATAATTCAGTACCTTGTGGTTTTAGGACGGAAATCCCCCTTTCCTTGCTGGCTTCAGCTGAAGGGCATTCTCGGCTTCTAGAGGGTACCACACTCCTTGGCTTGTGGCCCCTTTCTTCCACCTTCAAAGCCAGCAATGGGAGATCCAGTGATTTCTTTCTCCCCTGTGCCCTTTTCAGGGTCATCTCTCTGACCCAGTTGGGGAAGGCTCTCTGCTTTTTTTTTTTTTTTTTCTTTTTTTTTTGAGACAGAGTCTCGCTCTGTCACCCAGGCTGGAATGCAGTGGCGTGATCTCAGCTCACTGCAACCTCCACCTCCCGGGTTCATGTTCATGCCATTCTGCTGCCTCAGCCTCCCGAGTAGCTGGGACTACAGGCGCCCGCCACCACGCCCGGCTAATTTTTTGTATTTTTAGTAGAGACGGGGTTTCACCATGTTAGCCAGGCTGGTCTCGATCTCCTGACATCGTGATCCGCCCACCTTGGCCCCCCAAAGTGCTGGGATTACAGGCGTTAGCCACCATGCCTGGCCGGGTCTCTGGCTGGGTCTCTGCTTTTAAAAACTCATGTGAGCCAGGTTTGGTGGTTCACGCCTGTAATCCCAGCACTTTGGGAGACCGAGGCGGGCAGATCACCTGAGGTTAGGAGTTCAAGACCAGCCTGACCAACATGGTGAAACCCTGTCTGTACTAAAAAACCAAAAATAAGCTGGGCGTGGTGGTGGGCACCTATAATCCCAGCTACTCGGGAGGCTGAGGCAGGAGAATTGCTTGAACCCAGGAGGCAGAGGTTGCAGTGAGCCGAGATTGTGCCACTGCACTCTAGCCTGGGCAACAGAGCGAAACTCAGTCTCAAAAAAAAAAAAAAAAGTTAGCAGGGTGACATGGTGTGTGCCTGTAATCCCAGCTACTTGGGAGGCTGACACGGGAGAATAGCTTGAACCTGGGAGGCAGAGGTTGCAGTGAGCTGAGATCACACCACTGCACTCCAGCCTGGGTGACAGAGCGAGACTTCGTCTCAAAAAAAAAAAAAACACTCATGATTAGATTGGGGGCATTTATATAATCCAGGATAATCTCCTTATATCAGGGTCCACACACTTAATCACATCTTGCAAAGTCTCTTTTGCCACTTAAGGTAACAGACACTAGTTCAGGCATCAGGGCCTGTTTTTTTGTTGTTGTTTTGTTTTGTTTTTTGAGAGAGTCTCACTTGGTCACCCAGGCCGAAGTGCAGTGGCACAATTATGCTTACGTGACCTCGTGCTCAAACAGCCTTCCTGCCTTAGCCTCTCCAGTAGTTGAGACTACAGGCACACATCTGATTTGCTTTTTGTAGTGACAAAGCCTTACTCTCTTGCCCAGGCTGGTCTTGAGCTCCTGGGCTCAAGCAATCCTCCTGTCTCAGCCTCCCAAAGTGATTACAGGTGTGAGTCACTGCACCCAGCTGGACTTTTTTTTTTTTTTTGAGGCGGAGTGTCTCGCTGTCACCCAGGCTGGAGTGCACTGGTTCAATCTCGGCTCACTGCAACCTCCGCCTCCTGGGTTCAAGCTATTCTCCTGCCTCAGCCTCCCAAGTAGCTGAGATTTCAGGCACCCGCCACCACGCCCGGCAAATTTTTTTGTATTTTTAGTAGAGATGGGGTTTCACCATGTTGGCCAGGCTGGTTTTAAACTCTTCACCTCAAGTGATCCACCCACCTTGGCTTCCCAAAGTGCTAGGATTACAGACATGAGCCACTGCGCCTGGTTCCAGCAGGACATCTTTAGTCATTGTTCTGCCTACCACAAATTATAAATTTGCAAATTCTCAAACCCTCTTGATGATCCAGGATTTTTATCACAGTTTTTATTTTTTTCTTGAGACAGAGTCTCGCTCTGTGGCCCAAGCTGGAGTGCAGTGGCACAATCCTCACTGCAACCTCTGCCTCCTGGGTTCAAGTGATTTTCCTGCCTCAGCCTCCTGAGTATCTGGGATTACAGGCGCCTGCCACCACACCCAGCTCATTTTTGTATTTTTTAGTAGAGACGGGGTTTCACCATGTTGGCCAGGCTGGTCTCGAACTCCTGACCTCAGGTGATCTGCCTGCCTTGGCCTCCCAAAGTGCTGGGATTATAGGCATGAGCCACTGCGCTGGGCCCACAATTTTTCATAATAGCTGTATTGAGAGAAAACTCACCTACTATGCAACCTACTCATTGAAAGTGTGCAATTCAATGGTTTTTAGTATATTCACGGAGTTTTGCAACCATCACCACAATCAAGTTTACAATATTTTTCACCCCGACAGGAAACCCTGTACCCATTAGCAGTCACTCCCCATTTTCCCCCCACCCGCTAGGCCCTAGGCAATCACTAATCTATTTTCTGTCCCTATGGATTTGCCTTTTGCAGACATTTCATCTAAATGAATCATACAATATATGGCCGTTTGTGGCTAAATATGTTATATATAGACACAGGCATATATGTGTGTCTGAGTAATGTTTTCAGCGTTCATTCATGTTGTATCGTGTATCACTGCCTCATTCCTTTTTTTTTTTTTTTTTGAGACAGAGTCTCGCTCTGTCGCTCAGGCTGGAGTGCAGTGGCCTGATCTTGGCTCACTGCAACCTCCGCCTCCCGGGTTCAAGTGATTCTCAGCCCTCAGCCTCCTGAGTAGCTGGGATTACAGGCATACGCCACCATGCCCAGTTAAGTTTTGTATGTTTAGTAGAGACAGGGTCTTGTCATGCTTGCCAGGCTGGTCTTGAACTCCTGGCGTCAAGTCATCTGCTTGCCTCAGCCTCCCAGAGTGCTGGGATTATAGGCGTGAGCCACTTCACCCTGCTGCTTCGTTCCTTTTCATTGTTAAATCATATTTAATTTTATGGATATACACCACATTTTGTTGATCCATTCATTGACTGATGAACATTTGGGTTGTTTCTGCTTTTTACTGTTATGAATAATGTAGTTATGAATATGTGTGTATATGTTTTTCTATAGATGTATGTTTTCATTTTTCTTGGGTGCATACCCATGAGTGGAAGAACTGGGTCAGCTGTTAATTCTTTTTTTTTGAGACAGTCTTGCTCTGTCACCCAGGCTGGAGTGCAGTGGCAAGATCTTGGCTCACTGCAACCTCTGCCTCTTGTGTTCAAGCAATTCTCCTGCCTCAGCCTCCCGAGTCGCTGGGATTACAGGCGTCTGCCACTATGCCTAGCTAATTTTTTTTTTTTTTAGTAGAGGCAAGGTTTCACCATGTTGGCCAGAACTGGTCTCAAACTCCTGACCTCAGGTTATCCACCTGCCTCAGCGCCCCCTAAGTACTGGGATTACAGGTGTGAGCCACCGTGCCTGGCTCTTCGGCTGGTAATTCTATGTTTAGCCTTTTCAGGAACTGCGAGACTGTTTTCCAAAGTTACAGCACCATTCTCTGTTCTCACCAACAGTGTACAGGGGTTCCAATCTCCCCACATCCTCACCAACACTTACTATTGCCTGACTTTTTTTTTTTTTTTGAGACAGAGTCTCGCTCTGTCGCCCAGGCTGGAGTGCAGTGGCACGATTTTGGCTCACCACAACCTCTGCCTCCCGGGTTCAAGCGATTCTCCTGCCACAGCCTCCCAAGTAGCTGGGATTAAAGGCGTGTGCCACCACGCCCAGCGAATTTTTTTGTATTTTTAGTAGAGATGGGGTTTCACCATGTTGGCCAGGCTGGTTTTGAAATCCCGACCTCAAGTGGTCCGCCTGCCTTGGCCTCCCAAAGTGCTAGGATTACAGGGTGAGCCACCACGCCTGGCCCCGACTTTTTTATTATAGCTATCCGAGTGGGTGTCAAGTGGGAGTTAATTGTCATTTTGCTTTCATGTCCCTGATGGCCTATGGTGTTGATCATCTTTTCATGTGTTTATTGGCCATTGAGTGTCTTCTTTGGAGAAATATCTAGTCAAATTCTTTGCCCAGTTTTCTTTTTTTCTTAAGAGAAGGAGTCTTTTTTTTTTTTTTTTTTTTTTTGAGACAGGGTCTGGCTCTGTCACCCAGGCTCAAGCGCAGTGGCGTGATCTCCACTTACTGCAACGGCAGCCACCAAGGGGGCTCAAGCCATCCTCCCACCTCAGCCTCCATGGTAGCTGGGACCTCAGGTGCGTGCCACCACACCTGGCTGATTTTTGTATTTTTTGTAGAGGTGGGATTTCGCCATGTTGCCCAGGGTGATCTGGAACACCTGAGCTCAAGTGATCCACCCACCCTGGCTTCCCAAAGTGCTGGGATTACAGGCGTGAGCCACTGCACCTGCCCACATTTTTCAGGGTTGTTTTTTTTTTTTTTGTCTTTTTAATTGTGTTGTTAGAGTTGTTTATACATTCTAGATACAAATCGCTTACCAAATGTACGATTTGCAAAAATTTTCTCCCGTTCTGTGGATTGTCTTTTCACTTTCTTGGTGGTGCCCTTTAAAGCTTAAGTGTTTAACCCCCATGATGTTCAGTGTATCTATTGATTTTTGTTTAACCCCATGATGTTCAGTGTATCTATTGATTTTTGTTTAACCCCATGATGTTCAGTGTATCTATTGATTTTTGTTTAATCCTGATGATGTTCAGTGTATCTATCTATTTATTTATTTATTTTTGAGATGGAGTTTCACTCTTGTTGCCCAGGCTGGAGTGTAATGGCGTGATCTTGGCTCACTGCAACCTCCACCTCCTGGGTTCAAGTGATTCTCCTGCCTCAGCTTCCCAAGTAGCTGGGATTACAGGCATGTGCCACCACACCCAGATAATTTTTGTATTTTCAGTAGAGATGGGGTCTCATCACGTTGGTCAGGCTGGTCTGGAACTCCTGACCTCAAGTGATCCACCTGCCTCAGCCTCCCAAAGTGCTGGGATTGCAGGTATGAGCCAGTGCACCCAGCCATCTATTGATTTTTGTTGCTTGTGCTTTTGGTGTCATAGCTAATAAAGGCTTTGCCCAGTCCAACATCATGGAGATTTATGCTTGCATTTTCTTCTTCTAAGAGTTCAGTGGTTTTGGCACTTGGATTTAGGTTTCTGATAATCTTTAGTTAGTTTTTGTAAATGATGTGAGGTAGGGGGTCCAGCTCCCTTCGTTTGCACGTGGATATCCCATTGTCCACGGGGACAGCCCAACAATGCAGGCCGTTCCGTGGTATACTCCAAGAGCCTTTGCTTGCATAGACATGCAACATGGTATGCCCAAAGTGCCTCCCTGGTCCAGAAGGTAGACCCTGGAAGACCAATGCTTGGCAAATAACAGGCCCTCAAAAACTGTTTGTCAAATGAACGTGCTGTAAGCTAGGGAGGCTGAGCCACCACCGAGTCCAGGTGCTGGAGTCTCCTTCGCTCTACAGAGGCTCCGAGGGACTTCAGCTTGGCCACAATCTGTTGGTGCCCCTGGGGAAAAGGGACAAACTGTCAGTGCTACTACTTCCTGAGCTGGATCTCAGGAGAAAAAAGCCTCAGATTTTTTTTTGAGGCTGCCTGGGGGAAGGAGAGTTGAGGGAAGAGAAGAGAGGAACTGGGGAGCAGCCGGCCTGGATATGAACCAGGACAGGGGACCTTGAGTAATGAAGAGGGAAGCTCCTGTACTCAAGGTCGATGTTTCTTGCCTTAAGCTTCAAGAGGCAAAGGCAGGGAGAAGCTCTTGGCTGGCAGATAAAATGAGAAGATAAAAGTGCTGGCAGCCACCCCAGACATCTCTGCGCCAGCAAAAGCTGCATCATCTCCTTCGGGCCAAGTAGAGACGCAGCCTGGGGACAGCCAGGCGATGGACGAGCCTGGGGTCTGGGGGAAGGACAAGGAACCCTCAGAGGGGAAATGTGCTGGTCAGCAGGACCTCACCAAACAGCCGCTGGCTTCCCATTGGCTTCTCCAGGAAGCAGGTGCTGTCTGTCTTTCCCCAGCCCTGACGCTGCAGTGGGCTGGTCTGGGGCCAGAAGTTTGGAAGCCTCTGGTGAGGCGGCAGTTCCCAAGTGGCTGCAGGGTCACAGCAGGAGACAACCCTGCATTGGTCCAGCCCTGGCACCTCTCTGCTGTCCAGTCCTGAACGAGGTAAGGCACCCCTCATTCGTGCAACCAACACCATGCACCAGGCATGTGCCAGGCTCAGGGGGCACAGCAGCAAACCAGGCCCCTGCTCTCAGGGAGCTCAGATTCTACGCCAAGTAGGCAGGCATGGTGGGGAGACAGACAATAAACAAGTGAATCGTGACAGAGAGTGGCAGATGCCACAAAGCACATAAAACCAAGTGATGGAAGAAAGTGTCTGACTGGGTCCTTAAGGGTGGCCTCTCCAAAAGGTGACATTTGACTGAGACTAAAGGGAAAGAGGCCAGTCGTGCAAGAGCTGGAGGAACAGCATTCTGGGTGGACAGAACAGCAGGTACAAAGGCCCTGAGGCAGGAACTGGCTTGGTGTCATTGAAGAACGGGAAGGAGGCCAGCACGCAGAGCACTGAGCTCAGCACCCAGGAGCAGATTGCAGGGCTGAGACCTGCAGGGCCTCGTAGACCACAGTAGGAACTGTGGGGTTCACTCTAATTTGTAACAGAAGGTTCTAGGGAATTTTAAATGAGAGAATGATGTGATCAGTTTTCACTTTAGAAGAGTCCTTCGGGCTCCTGGGTCACAGGCCTAGAGGAGAAGCACGTTAGTCAGGTGTGGAGGAGTCTCTGGGAGGGTCCGATGGGCTTGCTGCACAGTGCTGCGGTCTTTTAAAGTGATGGCTTTATAGGCCAGATGCGGTGGCTCATGCCTGTAATCCCAGCAAGTGGGCAGATCACTTGAGGCCAGGAGTTCGAGACCAGCTTGATCAACATGGTGAAACCCCGTCTCTACTAAAAATACAAAAAATAGCTTAACGTGGTGGTGCACACCTGTAATCCCAGCTACTCCGCAGGCTGAGGCAGGAGAATCGCTTGAACCCGGGAGGCAGAGGTTGCAGTGAGCCGAGACTGCGTCACTGCACTCCAGCCTGGGTGACAGAGTGAAACTCTGTCTCAAAATAAATAAGTGAAGATTTTATTATTATTTAGGTTTGGCAAAGCCCAACAGATCAGGATACAAATGCCATTGAAGGATAATTGTTTAGACTCACAGACTCCAAGAAGAGGGAACACTCTTGGTGGGGCGCGGTGGCTCATGCCTGTAATCCCAGCACTTTGTGAGGCCGAGGCAGGCAGATCATGAGGTCAGGAGATCGAGACCATCCTGGATAACATGGGGAAAACCTGTCTCTACTAAAAATACAAAAAATTAGCCAGGCGTGGTGGCACGTGCCTGTAGTCCCAGCTACTTGGGAGGCTGAGGCAGGAGAATCACTTGAACCAGGGAGGCAGAGGTTGCAGTAAGCCGAAATCATGCCACTGCACTCCAGCTTGGTGACAGAGCAAGACTCTGTCTCAAAAAAAAAAAAGAAGAAGAAGAAGAGAAGGAAGAGGAAGAAAAGGAGGAAGAAGAGGAAGAGGAGGAAGAAGAGGAAGAAGAAGAAGAAGAAAAAGATGAAGAGGAAGAGGACGAAGGAGAAGGGGAAGAGGAAGAGAAAGAAGAAAGAGGAAGAGGAAGAGGAAGAAGAAGAAGAAGAAGAAGAAGAAGGAGAAGGAGAAGGAGAAGGAGAAGGAGAAGGAGAAGGAGAAGGAGAAGAAGAAGAAGAAGAAGAAGAAGAAGAAGAAGAAGAAGAAGAAGAAACGCCACCCTCAGGGAGTCCACGTGGAAAAGCACCAGCATGGGTCTCGGGGGTAGAGAAAGCAAGGGGCAAATGTGGCAGAGCCCTGATTGTGGTTCCTGTGGAAAGAGTGGGTGAGGCAGGGCAGGCTGGCCTAGGATTGGATAGTGTGGATGATTCCGGCAGGCTCTGGGCAGCGGGCTGTCCCCAGCCATCCGGTCCCTGGCCTGGGTTGACCAGGGCAGGGGGATGGGGGCCCTTCAGGGAGACCCTGATTAAGGAGGTGATGGGATGTGGGCTCTGAGTGGGTTGGCATGAAAGGTAGGCTCCCAGGCAAGGCCTTTACTATCTCTAGAAACTGGCCAGCCCTGGGAGGGGCAGTCCCTCAGGGTCAGCAAGACCCCAAAGGTCAAAGCATCAGAAACACAAGGTTAACACACAGAGGACGTCTGTGTTCTATGGAGAGAGGTTAGGGAGAGGAAATGGATGGGCTTTGCTGATGGATTAGATGTAAGTGACCAGGGAAGTGGTATAATCAAAGATGATGCCTTGGCTGGATGTGGAGGGTCACATCTGTATTCCCAACACTTTGGGAGGTTGAGGTGGTCAGATGACTTGAGGTCAGGAGTTCAAAACCAGCCTGGCCAAGCTGGTGAAACCCTGTCTCTACTAAAAATACAAAAATTAGGCCAGGTATGGTGGCTCATGCCTGTAATCCCAGCACTTTGGGAGGCTGAGGTGGACAGATCACGAGGTCAAGGGATCGAGACCATCCTGGCCAACATAGTGAAACCCTGTCTCTACTAAAAATATAAAAATTAACTGGGCGTGGTGGCACACACCTATAATCCCAGCTACTTGGGAGGCTAAGGCATGAGAATCTCTCGAACCCAGGAGGCAGAGGTTGCAGTGAGCCGAGATCGTGCCACCAGGCCTCCAGCCTCGGTGACAGAGTGAGACCGTGTCTCAAAAAAAAAAAAAAAGAAAAAAAATTAGCCAAGCATGGTGGTATACACCTGTAATCCCAGCTACTGGGGAGGCTGAGGCAGGAGAATTGCTTAAACTTGAGCTGAGATGGTGCCACTGCACTCCAGCCTGGGCAACAGAGCAAGACTGTTTCCAAAAAAAAAGAAGAAAAAAGAAAAAGAAAAAGATGCTATCTGGGCTTTTGGCTCAAGCAGTTGAGTCCTCCCATTCTTTATTTTTTATTTTTCATTGTTGTTATTTATTTTGTGTCTTTTTGGCTCCTCCCAATTCTTGAAGCATGTCTCGGGGAGCCAGGAGACATGGCTATGGCCAGGGAGCTTCACCTCTCACAGAGGAGCCCAGCTTCAAGTGGAGCAAGCAGGCCAGGTGAGGCAGCGGCGTTAAGCTCCGTGAAGCATGAGTGTACCTTGCCTTAAATAACAGATACGTTGTTAAAACGTAATGCAGAGTGCAAAAATTCATATTCACCATTTAGAAATACTATTTCCCCTATGTACTGAAATTATCATTTCAGCAACCGTGATTTCTGGTTAGCATTCCCTTATCCAAAGCCCAGGACGCTGCCATGATGAAGGTCTCTGTTACTATAGCCCAGGAATCGAATGCTTCAGGAAACAAATCTTATTTGTGTTAGAGGATCTCTTCATAGGAATTTAAGACAAGCCTTTTAAAAATATAGACTCTTTGACCCTGTAAATTATTGCCTTCTAACTTTTTTTTTTTTTTTTTTTTTTGAGATGGAGTCTTGCTCTGTCGCCCAGGCTGGAGTGCAATGGCGCAGTCTCGGCTCACTGCAAGCTCTGCCTCCCGGGTTCACGCCATTCTCCTGCCTCAGCCTCTCCGAGTAGCTGAGACTACAGGCGCCCGCCACCACGCCCGGCTAATTTTTTGTATTTTTAGTAGAGATGGGGTTTCACTGTGGTCTCGATCTCCTGACCTCGTGATCTGCCTGCCTCGCCCTCCCAAAGTGCTGGGATTTCAAGCGTGAGCCACCGCGCCCGGTCCATTTTTTTGTTTTGTTAGTTTTTTTTTTTGAGACAGAATCTTGCTCTGTCGCCCATGCTGGAGGGCAGTGGCACAGTCTCAGCTCGCTGTAACCTCTGCTTCACAGGTTCAAGTGATTCTCGTGCCTCAGCCTCACCAGCAGCTGGAATTACAGGCATGTGCCACCATGCCTGGCTAATTTTTGTATTTTTAGTAGAGACGGGGTTTCACCATGTTGGCCAGGCTGGTCTCGAACTCCTGACCTCAGGTGATCCACCTGCCTCAGCCTCCCAAAGTGCTGGGATTACAGCATGCCCAGGCCTGTTTTGTTAGATCTCATTTTATTAAATTCAATTTTATGTAACAGTAAATAACTGTTACCATTTTTTTTTTTTTTTTTTTTTTGAGACAGGGCCTTGCTCTGTTACCCAGGTTGGAGTGCAGTGGCATGATCACAACCCACTGCAGCCTTGACCTCCTGGGCTCAAGTGATACTCCCACCTCAGCCTCTTTAGTAACTGGGAGTAAAGGCATGCGCCACCATACCCAGCTAATTAAACAAAATTTTTTGGTTTAGACAGGGTCTTACCATGTTGCCCAGGCTGAACTTGAACTCGTGGCCTCAAGTGATCCTCCCGCCTTGGCTTCCCAAAGTGCTGGGATTACAGGCATGCACCACTGCACCCAGCCTATTGATGTTTTTAAAAATCAAGAATAAGAAAACAGAGCACCAATATAAAACACAAAGTAGGTGCTCAATAAAAAATGTTTTTGTGATTTGTTTTGATGGCACAGCCTCCACAAAAGGCAGAACTGGTGATGTTTTTATTAAGTCTATTGAAAAGCCACAAAAGAGCTCCCTGCCTAGAACATAACACTGACCTGGTGAGAGAGTAAATGAACTGGGGATATTACAACACCTAAACGTAATGCTCTTGAATTCTTGCTAATTAAGAGGTCGCGCAGCACCTACTGTGTGGATGGAGCTGTTGATTGCTGGTGAGAAATTTGGTTGTGCGGTTTAGGGCAGGTGAGGAAGACCTTGGGGGCTTTCTCTGATCAGCCTCCTTGTACATTGGAGCATTCTAACCCGTCAACTGAAATTCACACACACACAAAATGGTCATATGGCACCTACAAACATCATTGTTACTGTTTTTCAGCCTTTCTTTTTTGTGGGGAGTTTCTTGTCAACTAGACTGTAAACACTTTGCAGGCAAGATGTCTGGGAGCTACTATCTTTTTTTTTTTTTTTTAGAGACGGGGTCTCGCTATTTTGCCCAGGCTGGTCCCGAACTCCTAGACTCAAGCAGTTCTCCCACCTCAACCTCCCATAGTGCTGGGATTACAGATGTGAGCCACCACGCCAGGCCAGGCTACTGTATCTTATTCGTAGAGCCCTCCCCAGCACCCAGCACCAGGCTCTCCTTCTACATGTTTGTGGGTTCAATGGGTGAATGGATTAATACCGCATAGTTTTCACCTAGCCGATCTTTATCAGATCAGTGATTATTTTTTACATATGCAGAAAGTCACATTTGGTTATGCGTCAAAAGACACCATCAAGAAAGTGAAGAGACAACCTGCAGACCAGGAGAAAATATTTGAAAGTCATGCATCTCATAAATAATTAATATTCAGAATATATAAAGAACTCCTACACCTGAACAGCAAAAAAACCAAACAACCCAATTCAAAAACTGGCAAAAGACTTGAGTAGACTTTTCCGAAGAAGATATACAAATGGACAATAAGCACATGAAACGATGCTTAATATCATTAGTCACTAGGGATATGCAAATCAAAACCACTAGGAGACACCACTTCATACCCCTAGGATGGCTGTGATAAACAACAACTAAAAGAAAATAACAAGTGTTGGCAAGGACGTAAAGAAAATGGAAACCTCCCGCATTGCAGATGGGATAGTAAAGCAGTATAACTGCTGTGGAAACAGTTTAGCAGTTCCTTTAAAAGTTAAATATAGGCCGGGCTTGGTGGCTCATGCCTGTAATCCCAGCACTTTGGGAGGCCAAGGCAGGTAAATTACCTGAGGTCAGGAGTTTGAGACCAGCCTGGCCAACATGGCGACACCCCATCTCTACTAAAAATACAAAAATTAGCCGAACATGGTGGTGTGTGCCTGTAATCCCAGCTACTTGGGAGGCTGAGGCAGGAGAATTGCTTGAACCCGGGAGGCAGAGATCATGCCACTGCACTCCAGCCTGGGCGATACAGCAAGACTCCATCTAAAAAAAAAAAAAAAAAGTTAAATATAGAATTGCTGTGTGATCTGGCAATTCCAATCCTAGGAAGAATTGAAAACATGGACTCAGATACTTGTACATTAATGTTCATAGCAGCGATATTCACAAAAGAACAGCCCAAATGTCTGTAAATGGGCGAGGATAAACAAAATATGGTCTATCCATACAATGGAATATTACTCAGCCATGAAAAGGAACAAAATTCTGACACATGTTACAACATGGATAAAACTTGAAAACATGATGCTAAGTGAAAGAAGCCAGTCACAAAAAGACAAATATTGTTTGATTCCACTTATGTGAGATACCTAAGATGGGCAAATTCATAGGGACAGACAGAAAGGTGGCTACCAGGGGGCTAGGGGACAGGAAATGGGAGTTAGTGTTTAATGGGGACAAAATTTCTGTTTGGGAACATGAAAAGTTCTGGAGATAGATGGTGGTGATGGTCATTTACCACTGTAAAAACACCACCACTGGCCGGGAGTGGTGGCTCACACCTGTAATCCCAGCACTTTGGGAGGTTGAGGTGGGTGGATCGCTTGAGCTCAGGAGTTGGAGACCAGCCTGGGCAACATGGTGAAACCACGTCTCTCCCCAAAATATGAAAATTAGCCAGATGTGGTGGCACATGCCTGTAGTCCCAGCTACTCTGGAGGCTGACTGGGAGGGTTGCTGGAGCCCAGGAAGTTGAGGCTACAGTGAGCCGTGATAGCGCCACTGCACTCCAGCCTGGGCAACAGAGCGAGACCCTGTCTGAAAATAAAATAAATACATAAATAAAATAAAACACAAATAAAAATAAAACAGTGCCATTGAATTGTACACTTAAAAGTTATCAAAATCGTAAATTTTATATTTGCATATTTTACCATAATAGAAAAATTACTAAAAAGAAAAGACAAGCCAGGCGCGGTGGCTCATGCCTGGAATCCCAGCACTTTGGGAGGCCGAGGCGGGTGGATCATGAGGTCAGGAGTTCGAGACCAGCCTGACCAACATCATGAAACCCCCGTCTCTACTAAAAATACAAAAATTAGCTGGGCATGGTGATGCGCGCCTGTAATCCCAGCTACTCAGGAGGCTGAGACAGGAGAATCGCTTGAACCAGGCAGGCAGAGGTTGCAGTGAGCCAAGATCACGCCATTGCACTCCAGCCTGGGTGATGGAGTGAGACTCCGTCTCAAAAAAGAAAAGACGATGGCCGGGCGCGGTGGCTCACGCTTGTAATCCCAGCACTTTGGGAGGCTGAGGCAGGCGGATCACGAGGTCAGGAGATCGAGACCACGGTGAAACCCCGTCTTTACTAAAAATACAAAAAAATTAGCCGGGCGTGGTGGCGGGCACCTGTAGTCCCAGCTACTCGGAGAGGCTGAGGCAGGAGAATGGGGTGAACCCGGGAGGCGGAGCTTGCAGTGAGCCGAGATCGCGCCACTGCACTCCAGCCTGGGGGACAAAGCGAGACTCCGTCTCAAAAAAACAACAACAACAACAACAAAAAACAAACAAAAAAAGAAAAGACGAGTCACGGTTGGGGCCACATCCCATAAATGAGAAGCTACATGCCACTTGGCTGGTGCAGTGTCATTTAACCCAGGATCCTGTCTGGCCCTCCCGCCTCCTGGGATTAGGAGGAGCCCAGCCGCCAGCTGGCCATCCTTCTGCATTTGTATGGGAAGGGTTAGACACACGGAGGTTTTAATCACCGTGGCTGACACCTACCAGAGCTGGGACGGCAGCCAAGTCCACACGGTGAAAACAGGAGCCTCTTCAAGAGCTCAGGTCTCGTCTCCATTTCTGTATCCCTCTCAACGGCTCAACAACACCTGTCTCATCTGCAATTTACTGTAAAGGGTAATTATGTGTCAGCTTAGGTCAGACACTTGGCCTTCATCACAAGTCCAGTATGGGAGAAGGTTAAGAACATTTAAGCCGGGCACGTCTGTGGCTCACACCTGTAATCCCAGCACTTTGGGAGGCTGAGGCAGGTGGATCACTTGAGCCCAGGAGTTCGAGACCAGCCTGGGCAACATGGCGAAACCCTACAAAAAATACAAAAGTTAGCCAGGTGTGGTGGTGCATGCCTGTAGTCCTAGCTACTCAAGAGGCTAAGGTGAGAGGATCATTGAGCCCAGGAAGTCGAGGCTACAGTGAGCTGAGATTGTGCCACTGCACAGAGCAAGACCCTGTCTCAAAAACAAACCAAAACAAACCAAAACAAAACAAAAAAACACTTAAAAGGCATATGGCCGGGCGCAGTAGCTTGTGCCTGTAATCCCAGCGCTTTGGGAGGCCGAGGCAGGTAGATCACCTGAGGTCAGGAGTTTGAGACCAGCCTGGCCAACATGGTGAAATCCCGTCTCTGCCAAAAATACAGAAATTGGTCAGGTGTGGTGGCACACACCTCGGAAGTCTGAGGCAGGAGAATCACTTGAACCTGGGAGGTGGAGGTTGCAGTGAGCCCAGATGGCGCCATTGCACTCCAGCCTGGGCGACAGACAGAGACTGTCTCAAAATAAATAATAATAATAAATAAAATAAAAATAAAAGGCATATGAAAAATTCAAATGCATGCCGAGGTCTGTTCCCAGAACACGTGCAATTGGGTAGCATGCCAGTGATGTTCTCCTAACTCTTCTAGAATTAAGCACCCCACAGATGAGGCCCCAAATGGGCGCATCTGTACTAAGTTCCAGGACACTGGGTAATGTTAGTGTGAGGTTCCCAGGTACCTGAAACCCACATCACAAATAGAACATTAATGAGCGCTACAGTTAGAACTGGCTCCACACACGCAGGTATTTAGAAGTGAGACAGGAAGTGTAAATGGAGCCCTAATGAATGGATGTGCTAATTGTGCTTCCCTGAAACTGGGAGATTAAACCTGGCATATTTTTAAAGCTTTTTTATGTAACTGGTACATTGAACAAGTGGGACTCATTGGGTGCAGAAAACACTTCATCTTCCCCCCACTGCCTGGTTCAAACCTGTTCAAATGCTCTTATTCATGCCTTGCATGAGATCTAAGGCAGGCCCTTGACTCTGCTGGCCCCTTTCTCCAATCAGGATCTACAAGGTGCAGTCCCAGGCCAGGCACGGTGGCTCACGCCTGTAATTCCAGCACTTTGGGAGGTCAAAGTGGGCGGATCACCTGAGGTCAGGAATTCAAGACCAGCCTGGCAAACATGGTGAAACCCTGTCTCTACTAAAAATACAAAAATTAGCGAGGCGTGGTAGCATGCACCTGTGATCCCAGCTACCTGGGAGGCTGAGGCACGAGAATCGCTTGAACCCGGAGGCGGAGCTTGCAGTGAGCCGAGATCATGCCGTTGTACTCCAACCTGGGTGACAGAGCAAGACTCCATCTCAAATAAATACATAAATAAAATAAAATAACGTGTAGTGCCATGTAAGTGCCAACCCCCCCAAATGACAGCTTCTCCCCACCCCCAGCTCCTGGTGGGGAGGCGGCTGGGCGTGGGATACTGTTTTCCCTGTGGGGCATCCCTTTGCTTGCTAGCTGCACTTTCTGGCGGTTTCCTAGGCTTACAGTGGAGAAGGAAGAAGACACAGGGAGAGAACAGGTGCGGTGTAACTGGACGCATAGGTCACAGGCTGGCTTTGCTATCCCCTGGGTTTGATAGGAATTTAAACTTGTCACATGGGAGCTCTTTCGGGGTTTTTGTTTTTTTGGTTTTTTTGGTTTGAGATGAAGTCTCGCCCTGTCGCCCAGGCTGGAGTGCAGTGGTGCGATCTCCCCTCACTGCAACCTCCACCTCCCGGGTTCAAGCAATTCTCCTGCCTTAGCCCCTGCTAGTAGCTGGGATTACCGGTGTGCACCACCACCACCACACCCAGCTAATTTTTCTATTTTTAGTAGAGACGGAGTTTTGCCATGTTGGCCAGGCTGGTCTCAAACTCCTGACCTCAGGTGATCTACCGCCTTGGCCTCCCAAAGTGCTAGGATTACAGGCATGAGCCACCGTGCCCGGCCTCTTTCTATTTTTTTTATTGAGATAGAGTTTCACCCTGTCGCCCAGGCTGGAGTGCAATGGCGTGATCACTGCAACCTCCGCCTCCCAGGTTCAAGCAATTCTCCTGCCTCAGACTTCAGAGTAGCTGGGATTACAGGCGTGCACCACCACGCCTGGCTAATTTTTGTATTTTTAGTAGAGACAGGGTTTCACCATATTGGCCAGGCTGGTCTGGAATTCCTGGGCCTCAAATGATCTGCCTGCTTCGGCCTCCGGAAGTATTGGGATTACAGGCGTGAGCCACTGCACCCGGCCCTCAGGGTCTTTCAATACTCCTTTGACACAAGGATCTCACAACTGCTGTTCTTTTGATTCCGGTGAAAACACCTCCTGGGGCTGGCCTTTTATTTGCAATTCCACCTCCAGCTCCTGGAGATGAGGTGTTAGAGTACAGAACTCTTCCTCTAAATTCTCCTTTCGTTCCAGGTGGTCCGGTTGGGAGGATCTCAGGCTCTCCCAGCCCCGCACCTGGTCCACAAAATCTCCCACCTTGGACGGGCTGTTGGGGAAGGAATGTGACCACCCGGCTGCTTTAGCCAGGAGCCTCCTCTCCACCTTCAGGTCTTTCGGGTGGGAGGTGCAAGCCGGCCATTTTGTTCTGGGCCCAGGGACATATGCCTTCTCTCCCTGGGGACCCTTAGTCCTTCTCTCCATGGGGACCCTTAGTCCTTCTCTCCATGGGGACCCTTTCTCAGCTAAGCGTAAAGGGGAAGCAACCCTCCCCATCCCACTCTGCTCCTCCAGGGTTGGGGGAGGCATACTTGCAAGACACTAACCACTTTCTGTAAAACCACTTTCCCTAATCACAGACTTTCTGGGATCTTTTTTCTTTATCTTTCTTTTTTTTTTTTTTTGAAACGGAGTCTTGCTGTCACCCAGGCTGGAGTGCAATGGCACAATCTCGGCCCACCATAACCTCCACCTCCCAGGTTAAAGCGATTCTCTTGCCTCAGTCTCCTGAGTAGCTGGGATTACAGGTGTGTACCACCATGCCTGGCTAGTTTTTGTATTTGTAGTAGAGATGGGATTTCGCCATGTTGGCTGGGCTGGTCTTGAACCCCTGACCTCGTGATCCGCCCATCTTGGCCTCCCAAAGTGCTGGGATTACAGGCGTGAGCCATCATGCCTGGCCTTTTTTTGAGACAGGATCTCACTCTGCTGCCCAGGCTGGAGTGCAGTGGTGCAATCATGGCTCATTGTAGCCTTGACCTCCCAGGCTCAATCAGTCCTCCCACCTCAGCCTCTTAAGTAGCTGGGGACCACAGGCACATGCCACCGGGCTAATTTTTGTATTTTCTTGTAGAGACAGGGTTTTGCCATGTTGCCCAGGCTGGTCTTGAACTCCTGAGCTCAAGCAATTCTCTTGCCTTGGCCTCCCAAAGTGCTAGGCTTATAGGCTTGAGTTACCACGCCCAGCCATCTGGATCTTTTTTCTTTAAAGTGGTTGTTGAGCTAATAGATGCAAAACTGTCCTTTGACCCCTCCTTTGCACATTTGCCTGGTTGACCACACCTCACTCTGGTACTACTGGGAATAGTTGGTGTCTAAAGTCTGGGCCCTCAACTGAAATGAAGCCCAAGACCCCTGTTAACGCCCCATCACACACGCTTTGCATGACCCATGGATTAAGTTGCAAAGCAAGGATTTCTTTTTTTCATATTTTCACAGTTTGTTTGGCCTAATACTAAATCTAAAAGGTGAAATATTCTCAGCAGAACCCAAGGGAACCAGGTGAGTCACTAAGCAACTTCAGGAAGCCCAGAAAATTGCTCAAAAACACAAGTCACTGTTAAGACTCCAGCAGCAAATAAAGGTCTTTACGGCCCCCATGGTGAATCGACAAAGCAGAATTCTCCTCCGTTGGATGAGTTTTGTCAGCAATATTCGCCATCTCAGGGGTGCCCTGCTTCTAGGCACTGCAATGCAGGTGCGGTCTCTTTCCTCACCTAAACTAATTACGAAGGACCCTGGCACCTTCTCGGAGCGTCTCAGCACATATTCATCACCTCGGCAAGCAAGCATGACAGGTACCCCTTACCCATCACTTCATCCTCACGCCCTAGCATGGTGCCTGGCTCATGGTAGTATCTAGACAAAGTCCGACGTGAATTACAGCCTAAGGATGAAGTGGGGAGATCCTCAGAGACCAGGAATTTATTCTTCAAGGACTTTACTCTTCTCCTTACAAACATTCTTCTTAATTAGATTTTAGATATAAAAAAATCAATCTGCTGCTTTATTTTATTACTCTTCTGTTATATTAGATTGTGCTCTTGGTGGCTTAGAACTATAATGAGCGGAGTCAATAAAACAAAATAGCAAGCACATTAAAATTGCCTATATTTTTTAAAGAGTGGGTCCCTAACATCCTCCATTAGAAAGGGCCAGGCTTTAGGCCGTTGTGGTAGCTGACACTTGTAACCTCTGGGAGGCTAAGGTAGGCTTGAGTCCAGGAGTTCGAGACCAGCCTCGACAACATGGCGAAACCCCTTCTCTACCAAAAATGCAAAAATTTGCCGAGTGTGGTGGTGTGCACCTGTAGTCCCAACTACTCCTGGGGCTGAGAGGGGAGGATGACTCGAGCGGGGGAGGTGGAGGTTGCAGTGAGCTGTGATCAGGCCACTGCACTTTAGCTTATGCAACAGAGTGAGACCCTGTCTCAAAAAAAAGGGGGGACCAGGTTTTCTAATCTACAAGGTAAGAGGACATTGCATTTTATTGAGGCTACTTGCCTGGCCAATATCCATTCTCCTGTTATTTAGTAACAGACCCTTGATTTTATTCAATGTGGCAATGTACATAGTTATAATCCTACATTTCCAAGCTTCTGTTGCAGCTGAGAGTGGCCATGTGACTAAGTTCTGGATAGTAAATATAAGCAGAAGTTGTAAGATAGAATTTACCAAAAAGGGGAGAGATGGCTGACACGTGCTTTTTTTAATAGTCTTCTTCCCCCTACTGCTTTTTGCTTGGGATGCTGATGTGACAGTTGGAGCTCCAGCAATTGCATTGGCTCATGAGGCAACTGTTAAGGTTAAGGATGGTAGAAGAGAAAGGTAGGAGGAGTCAGGGTCTCTGACGATGCTGCAGAGCCACCATAGCAGTCAGGGACCTCTAACCTCTGGAATATTTTTATGTGAAAGAGAAATAAACTTCTATTTTGTTTAAGACTTTATTTGTGGCATCTCTAATTTATAGTTCTGACTGGTTACATCTGTTACAAAGGGTCATTTAGGCATGACCCATTTTTTTTTTTTTTTTGAGATGGAGTCTCGCTCCATCGCCCAGGCTGGAGTGCAGTGGCGCGATCTCGGCTCACTGCAAGCTCCGCCTCCCGGTTCACGCCATTCTTCTGCCTCAGCCTCCCGAGTAGCTGGGACTACAGGTGCCCACCACCACGCCCGGCTAATTTTTTGTATTTTTAGTAGAGACGGGGTCTCACCATGTTCGCCAGGATGGTCTTGATATCCTGACCTCGTGATCCACCCGCCTCGGCCTCCCAAAGTGCTGGGATTACAGGCGTGAGCCACCGTGCCCGGCTGACCCATTTTATTTTACCTGTTTTGGAAGGATGTCTCTCTAAAATGCATGGCATGCTCTCTTGGTCCCTTAAACCAGGCGTAAAGTGGGCATTGGGTTTCAGGAAGCAAGAGAGCGTGGCATGCATTTTAGAGAGACATCCTTTCAAAATGGCTAAAATAAAATGTGCCATGCCTAAATGATCCTTTAGCCTACAAGGTACCCAGTTAAATTTTTTTTTTTTTTTTTTTTTTTTGAGACAGAGTCTCACTCTGTCACCCAGGCTGGAGTGCAGTGATGCGATCTCGGCTTACTGCAACCACCGCCTCCCAGATTCAAGCGACTCTCTTGCCTCAGCCTCCTGAGTAGCTGGGATTACAGGCACATGCCACCATGCCCAGCTAATTTTTATACTTTTAGTAGAGATGGAGTTTCACCATGTTGGCCAGGCTGGTCTCAAACTCCTGACTTCAAGTGATCCACCTGCCTCGGCCTCCCAAAGTGCTAGGATTACAGGCATGAGCCACTGTGCCCGGCCTAAATTGGAATTTGAGATAAACAACAAATAAATTCTTAGTAAAAGCATGTACCAAATATTTCATACTTGTTCTAAAAAAAAAATCAGTGCTTATGAAATTTGAATTTAACTGGGAGTCCTATAATAATATTCGCTACATCGGCCAGCCCTAACTGAACAGATTCTTTTTCTGCGGTGTCCTACAGTCCTGTGGCAGTGATATATATGGAGCCTGTAAAGGTATATACAGCGCTTAGTCCTTATATGAAAAGGACCCAGATTGCCATGTTTTTCATTCTTATATTTGTATTCTGCCCTTTATTATGTTCCTGTCTCTTCCTTGGTCGTTAGTTTACCAATTGCCTCATGTGCTGAGGCTCGAAGGGTGCCAGCCTGCCTGTTGCCCCCTCCCCATTTGTGACATGCCCTGGTAGTCTGTGGTTGAGCAGTGCTCAGAGCTCGTGCCTGGAGCTGAAGCCCAGGTGGACTCTGGGTCCCCCGCTTTCCGCTCCATGACCTCGGGTGAGTCATTTGACCTGTCTGAGCTTGGGTTCCCTCCCATGTAACAGGAGGGAGAGTCAGAGCTGCCTCGTGGGTTACGTGAGGGTTAAATATGTTTAATGTGGAGAATATGGCCAGACAGTGCTTGGCCCTTAGTAAGCACTGAACCAATGGGAGCAATTGACCTGCGGTGGGCTTAGCAACCGGATACCAGGCTGCATAAACAGGATCTAAGGAGAGGTCTCGATGAGTACAACATGAGCAACAGGGAGGTTGAGGTCCCTGGGAGGAAGGGGTGGGAGGGAGGCTGAGAGCTGGGCCCTGGAATCCAAGGCCAGCGGAAGAGTGCAGTCCCAGCCAGCCCAAGACGGGGAGGCGGTGGGGGCTTCCTTCCTTCCTTCCTTCCTTCCCTCCTTTCTAAGTGGATTGCATGGGGCTTGTTAGGGGCTGAATTATGTCCCCCCAAATTCATATATTGAAGCCCCAAATTCACATACTGAAGCTCCCAAATTCATTTATTGTGTCACCTCAGTATTCACATATTGAAGCCATAATTCAATATTGAAGCCCTAACCCCCAGTACCTCCAAATGACTCTACTTGGAGATAGGGTCTTTAAAGAGGTCACTGAGCAAAAATAAGGTCGTTAGGGTGAGCCCTAATCCAGTCAGACCGCTGTCCTCATAAGAAGAGGTGATTGGGGCACAGACATACGCAGAGGGAAGGCCCTGTGAGGACACAGGGAGAAGGTGGTGTCTGCAAACCACGGAGAGGCCTCAGGAGAAACCAGCCCTGCTCACACCTTAACTTGGCTTTCCAGCCTCCAGAGCTGCGAGGAAATGAGTTTCTGGTGTTCCAGCCCCCAAGTCTATGGAACTTTGTCACAGTGGTCCTGGGAGACTCATACAGAAGGTGGTGGAAAGACAGCCACAGGCCAAGTTTCTGAAGCGGTCATTCATCCCCCGTATCCAGCAGATATTACTGTTGTTTATTGATGCCAGGTGCTGTCTTGGCCACAGGTTGTTTATTGATGAGGGAAGCCGAGGAGGCCCTACCCTTACGGTGCTGTGTTTCTTTTTGGTTTTCTTTCTTTTCTTTTTTTTTTGGAGACAGGGTCTTCTCGCTCTATCACCTAGGCTGGAGTGTAGTGGCACAATCTTGACTCACTGCAGTCTTCACCTCCTGGGCTCAAGCAATTCTCCCACCTCAGGCTCCCGAGTAGCTGGGACTATAGGCACACACCTCCATGCCCGGATGATTTTTTAATTTTTTTTTTTTTTTTATTGAGACGGAGTTTCGCTCTTGTTGCCCAGGCTGGAGTGCAATGGCATGATCTCGGCTCACCGCAACCTCCACCACCCTGGTTCAAGCGATTCTCCTGCCTCAGCCTCCCGAGTAGCTGGGATTACAGGCATGCACCACCACGCCCGGCTAATTTTTTTGTATTTTAGTAGAGATGGGGTTTCTCCATGTTGGTCTGGCTGGTCTCGAACTTCAGACCTCAGGTTATCCGCCTGCCTCAGCCTCCCAAAGTGCAGGGATTACAGGCGTGAGCTACCGCGCCTGGCCATTTTAATTTTTTTTTTTTTTTTTTAATAGAGACAGAGTCTCACTATGTTGCCCAGGCTGGTTTTGAACTCCTGAGCTCAAGCAACTCTCCCAGCTCAGCCTTCCAAAGTGCTGGGATTACTGGTGTGAGCCACCGTGCCCGGCCTACAGAGCTGTGGCTGACAGAGGCACACGTGCATTGTTAGAGAAGCCAGAGTCACACACACACACAGCAGATGCTGCGGACAGGGACTGGCTGGGAAGTGGGATGGGGAACAGAGATGGCTTCTAGAGAAGACATCAGATGATGCCTGTCTGAGGAGGGAGCACTGGGCTGACACCTGGAGGGGACAGGGGCCAGGTGGACTTTGTGAAGGACCCAAAGGAAGCTGGACTTGCTGGAGCTGAGCGAGTGAAGGAGAAGGGGTCCCAGAGGAGGCTGTGGGCAGAGGACAGCGGGCAGCAATTGGACCTCTTAACCCCATGGCCTTGGGGAGGGGTCTGCGCTTCATTCTAAGACAAGGGGCAGCTCTGAAGGGGGCAGAATTGCAGAGGGGTGGGCTGCCCAAGTCAGCCCATCCACCCAGCCTGCGTGTCGGGAACGGCAGTGGCAACTTCTGTGGGCCGTGGTCTGGGGAGCTGTCATGCGGGCTGTGGGAGGCCAAACTGTCACTTAGCGGGGAATTAGAAGTCCCCCAGTGGGTGAGGCACAGTGGCTCATGCCTGTAATCCCAGCACTTTGGGAGGCCAAAGAAGGCAGATCACTTGAGGCCAGGAGTTCGAGACCAGCCTGGCCAACATGGCGAAACCCTTTCTCTACAGAAAATACAAAAATTATCTGGGTGTGGTGGTGGGTGCCTGTAATTCCAGCTACTCAGGGGGCCAAGGCACATGTATCACTTGAGCCCAGGAAGCAGAGGTTGCAGTGAGCTGAGATCACGCCCTCATCCTCCAGCCTGGGCCACAGAGCAAGACTCTGTTTCCAAAAAAAAAAAAAAAAAGGAAGTCCGCCAGTGGTGCAGACCATAGGGTTGCCTGGAATTGGTGAACAGTTTCACCAGGCACAGATGGAGAAGAAAGGGAACGTATGTCTTCCTTCCTTCATTTACAAACCTTTATGGAGCCTGACTACATTCTGGGCACTGTCCTAGTGCTGGGACAACGCAGGGAAGAGACAGCCAACTTCTCTGCCTGGGGGACCATTGTGTTCTCATGCAGGGAGGTAAATAATAATAAATTCCTTAAATAATCATAACTAAATATTTAAACAATAATAACTAAATAATAAACATAATTACTGTTTTTGTTTGTTTGTTTTTGAGACGGAGTTTTGCTCTTATTGCCCAGGCTGGAGTGCAATGGCACAATCTCGGCTCACTGCAACCTCTGCCTTCCGGGTTCAAGCAATTCTCCTGCCTCAGTCTCCCGAGTAGCTGGGATTACAGGTATGCCCCGCCACGCCCAGCTAATTTTGTATTTTTAGTAGAGATGAGGTTTCTCCATGTTGGTCAGGCTGGTCTCAAAATCCCAACTTCAGGTGATCTGCCCTCCTCGGCCTCCCAAAGTGCTGGGACTACAGGCATGAGCCACGGCGCCAGGCAACGATTACTGTTATTTTAATAGTGATAAGCAATAAAGAATAAACAGGCTGGGCGTGGTGGCTCATGTCTGTAATCCCAGCACTTTCAGAGGCCGACGGGGGGTGAATCACTTGAGGTCAGGAGTTTAAGACCAGCCTGGCCAACATGGTGAAACTAAAAATACAAAAAATTAGCCAAGCATGGTGGCATTCGCCTGTAATCCCAGCTACTTGGGAGGCTGAGGCAGGAGAATCGCTTGAACCCAGAAGGTGGAGATTGCAGTGAGCCAAGATCGTGCCGCCTCACTCCAGCCTGCACGACAGAGTGAGACTCTGTCTCAAAAAAAAATTAAAAAAATAAAAAAAAAAAGGAATAAACAAATAAGTATAATGTCAGGTGCTGACACACATACTTAGAAGAGAAAAAAGGCTGAGCAAGGGATAGGGATGAGAAGGAGCTGGGGTGCTGTCTTGAAGGAAGGACTCTGATAAGGGGATGTTTGGGGCTAGACCAAGGGATGTGGGCTCCATGTGCAGAGATGCTCACGGCTCATGTCATGACATGACATCCTATGCATGTCAGGGACCCCAGGAAGGCTTCCATGCAATGGAAATATTTATCATTTGGCTGCCAGGATCTGAAAATGCACCCTTCATTCCTTTGTAGTTAGTGTCTTCATTCTTCTGTTAAACAAGACTCCTTTGAGAAGAATCTCCACAGAAGTCAGTTACCCCCAGCATCTTAGCAAAGACACAGGAACAATCTATGCGGTGCAAGCAAAACTTTAGTTTGGTTCAGGGAAAAGGAGAAGCCAGCAAAGACTTCAATCAGCGTGGACTGAATTTGAATCTCTCCCCTGCTCTGCACATAGTAGGCACTCAACAAATACGTATGAAATGAACAAGTGAGAAAACCCACAGTGTGCAGATATAAGCTGGCCCATCTGATATTTGAACATTTATGGGTTTGCTAAATATCCCAAGAGCCAGATTGGGTGGATGGGAGGTTGCCAACCCGTGGCTGAGGATGCGGAAGCAAGAGGAAGAAAGAACGTGACTGCTTTGGGTGGAAGGGATTTTACAAATCATGAACTACGTTTGACTTTGTGATCTTCATAGCCTCACATGGCATTGCTTGGAGCAGAACGAACTCCACGCAGTGCAGTTATCAACATGAGCTATATAAGAGATTCAAGGCAGGGAAAGCCTTCATCTTCTATTGATAATGAAAGCCGCCATCTTGTTCCCCTCCCTGTGAACTGTGGTTTTGTGTTGGTGGAGAAGAGGCCAAGCACATTGAGGTCCTCAGAGAAGGCGTTACTCATCCGGAAAGAAGAGTCACCATGATGCATGCAACTTTCTCCAGTCCAGATGTTTCACCATTCAGAGGTCAGGGGACTTTTTATGATTTAAGACATGGGGACTCTCCTGAATAGAATGGCAATCTTGAGTTTATCTTGGCCAGCCCTCTTCTCCAGGCAGCACCATTTCCGGCCATTTGGGGGTTCTGCCTCATCCTTAAAAGGGAAAGACGGCCGTGCAGTGGCTCACGCCTAGAATCCCAGTGCTTTGGGAGGCTGAGGCAGGCAGATCACCTGAAGTTGGGAGATTGAGACCAGCCTGACCAACATGGAGAAACCCCATCTCTACTAAAAATACAAAATTAGCCGGGCATGGTGATGCATGCCTGTAATCCCAGCTACTCAGGAGGCTGAGGCAGGAGAATCGCTTGAACCCGGGAGGCAGAGGTTGCAGTGAGCTGAGATCGCACCATTGCACTCTAGCCTGGGCAACAAGAGCAAAACTCCATCTCAAAAAAAAAAAAAATAGGGAAAGACTGTGAGATTAACTCTAGAGGTAATATTTTAGAACAACTTCCAGACAGAACACTTTCCCTAGGTTTAACCTAGTTTTCTCCTGTTGTTACTGAAAATAAAAGAGACAGTGGGATTGTTGCATATTAACCCCACAAAAGGGACCCAAGGAAAAGAATGTAGCCGTATCTGCCTTCCACCCCTGTGTGTGCAAACTTCTCATCGCCACGATTGGAGGTGCAAACAGGAATTAGACTGTATGCATTTTTAAAAATCAAGACCTAAGTTGACAGGGGTATTTGCATGCCAAAGCTGTGAGGATTTAGGGGCTAAGAAGAAATCAAACATATGTTAGAATTTGCTCTTGAAGAAAGGGAAAGGATCATCAAGTTTGACAAAACATGGCTGGGAAAGCGGAGGTCGAAAGCAAAGACCTGCAACCTTGACAGTGTCCAAAAGGCTGCCAGTGTCCAAAAGGCTGCCAGTGTCCTTCAGTTTCTTTTTTCTTTTTGATTTAAAAATGAATGCTCATTTCCATTAATTATTGCTCCAAGAGACATTTTGTTAGTCACTCTCGCTAAGTTAGATGTGCAACAGCAAGTTTCCTCCATTCTTTTTCTTTCTTTCTTTCTTTTTCTGGAGACGGGAGTCACGCAATATTGGCCAGGGTGGTCTCTAACTCCTGGCCTCAAGGGATCCTCCCACCTCAGCCTCCCAAAGTGCTGGAATTGCAGGCATGAGCCACCATGCCCGCCATTCCCCATTCTTAGGATGACTTCCTGTGCTGATGCACAGGAGTAAGTTTGCTGAGTTTCCCCTGTGTATGCAAAGGCAGTAGAGACCATCTCTGGTAAGGACAGCAAAGGAGGATGCCCAAAGTTAGATCAGCACAGAGCATTCATCCAAAAACGCCCAATAAATATCAGCAAGAGACAAATCAGAGACCTGGGTTGGATAGAAAATCAATGGCGTAAAGTGGAGACAGAGAAGAATCTGCAGGCTTAGCATGATTAAGCAGAAGCATGGATAAGGGCACACATTCTGGAGCCAGATGGCCTAAATCCTGCCACCTACTAGTTATGTGACCCAAACCTCCTTATGCCTCAGTTTCCTCAACTGTAAAATGGGGGTGATCCTGATAGCACCTGCCTTGAGAGGGTTGTATGGGAATCAAATGTCAACACAAATGAAAAAAAAACTATAAAAGACCAAGCGTGAGGCTGGGTACGGTGGCTCACACCTGTAATCCCAACACTTTGGGAGGCCAAGGCAGGCGGATCACCTGAGGTCGAGAGTTCGAGACCAGCCTGACCAACATGGAGAAACCCCGTCTCTACTAAAAATACAAAATTAGCCAGGCATGGTGGTGCATGCCCATAATCCCAGCTACTTGGGAGGCTGAGGCAGGAGAATCATTTGAATCCGGGAGGCAGAGGTTGCAGTGAGCCGAGATTGTGTCATTGCACTCCAGCCTGGGCAACAAGAATGAAACTCCGTCTCCAAAAAAAAAAAAAGACCAAGCGTTCTATAGATGTAGCTATTAACTTCTTATAACCAAAGAGGTCCATATTATAACCCTTCGAAAAATTGAGATGGGTGGGGGCCAGGTGCAGTGGCTCACGCCTGTAATCCCAGCACTTTGGGAGGCCGAGGCGGGTGGATCATGAGGTCAGGAGATTGAGACCATCCTGGCTAACATGGTGAAATCTCATCTCTACTAAAAGTACAAAAAAATTAGCCAGGCATGGTGATGGGTGCCTGTAGTCACAGCTACTCGGGAGGCTGAGGCAGAAGAATGGCGTGAACCCGTGAGGCGGAGCTTGCTGTGAGCCGAGATCACGCCACTGCACTCTAGCCTGGGCAACAGAGCAAGACTCTGTCTCAAAAATAAAGAAAAAAAAATTGAGATGGGGTCGGTGGCCATCACATTTCACTGCTGTTTTCACATGAGACAGTTCTCATATGAAAATTTTTACTGGTTGATGTCGTGGATTGAAAGATGGCCCCAAAAAGAAACGTCCAGCTAGAACCTGTGAATGTGACTTTATTTGGAAAAAGGGTCTTTGTAGATGTAATTAAGGATCTGGAGATGAGATCATCCTGCAGTAAGGTGGGCCCTAAATCCAATGACCAGTGTCTTTATGGGAAGAAGACACACAGAGGAGAAGACACCACAGGAAGACAAACACAGGGACTGGAGTGATGTGTCTACCAGCCAAGGAGCACCAAGGATTGCTGGCCACTCCCAGAAGCTGGAGAGAGGCCTGGGACAGATTCTCCCTCTGATCCTCCGGAAGGAACCAACCCTGCCCATACCTTGAGTTTGGACTTTTGGCCCCCAGAACTGTGAGAGAATACATTTCTGTTGTTTTAAGCCACCAAGCTTGTGGTCAGTTGTTAGGGCAGCCAAGGAAACGAATGCAGATGACATTCTGGGTTTCAAAATTGGAGGAGACTAAAGAAACGCTTGCTTTGGACTTCAACCCTGTGCCCGTTCTCTGCCTCTGGCTACAAGAAAACGACTTGGTATTTTTCCCGGTTTCAGAGTTGAAATTCTTTGCCTTCGGTCTGCATGTCATCTATCACATCATCTATGGAGAGGAAACTGAGTCACAGAGCAGAGAAGTGATTGTCAAGGTCATATGAGGAAGCAGCAGAGGCAGACCACTTGCCCAAGAGGGTGTGATGACAGGTACAGTGAGAAAATCACAGGACAAAGAATCTGAAGGCCCACATTCTAATCCGGGCGCTGCATCTCACAGGCTAGGTGACCTTGGGTGACTAAGGCCCAGCCGTTTCTCACCTTTCCGTTCTTCCATTTGTGAAATGGAAGGACTGGGTTACATGCTTTCTGGGGTGCCTTCCCCACTATGACACCCCATGAGTCTGTGGTCTTCCCCCACCTCAGCCTGGGTGCAGCCAGGAGGAGGAGAAGGAAGACAGGCTGATCGCGGCTGGCCCTCGTCTCTGTCCGCCAGCAGAGCGCAGGATGCACAGCCTCACCTGTGTGCCAAAGCCCTCGAGGGAGGGAGGGTGAGGGCAGCCGCAAGACACTGTGCCCACGTTGGTTGTGGTGCACTGCAGCAGTGTGGCTGTGTCCCAAGCAGGATGCGGGCAGCAGAGCCTCCCCTGTCACTGCGTTTAGAAACAAGTCACACACTCCTGTCACTGCGTTTAGAAACAAGTCACACACTCCTGGTCTTACTTCAGTAATGAAATGTACACGGAATTGATGCAATTGGTCTTTCCGAACAGTTTATTTAGAAAGGGAGTTTTAGTCTCCCCGCTCAAACACACACACACACACACACACACACTTCCTCCTTTATTTTCCTTTCTTGGGCTCTGAGTTTGTGATAAACTCAAAACCTGGAAATACCTACATCCCTGACCACCTTCTACCTCTCAGTATATCTATTCTGCCTAACCCCTTGTGGATTATATTAGAATGCACTATCTTAACCATATCTGCATTTAAAGTGCTTCTCTCTCCTGGAATTTTCTCAATTAAATCCCTACCTCAATCTTAAAGAATATTAACTTTCACAGAAGCAGGAACGGGAATTTTAAGAATCACAGACCTGTCAGGACAAAATTGACACTTAGTGGCAATCTTGTACATTTCATGTGCATGAAAATTTTTTAAATGGGGTTTTCTTGAAGGAAAACAAAAACAGAGATTTCCCAAACTGTTGAGAATTTGCCAGTGGTTGGAGAGGAATTTTCCTCTTCACCCCGGGTCTACCTCTGCCCTTCTTGATAAAGCAACGGTGTCGACTTGTCTGGTGCAAAGCAGACTGTCGGCTCATCACCTCTGCTCCTTCCTGGGCATCAGGCTGCAATTCTCAAACTTCTGAACAAGTCCCGCCTTCTCCAGAATTAAGGATTAAAGACTCTGCAGAGTCTCAATCTTCTGTTTTTGTTTTTGTTTTGTTTTGTTTTGTTTTGTTTTGCAAGAAAAGCATCTTCAGGTGAACAAATCTGGGAGGTGGGGCAAAGCCTTGGACCTAGTTGTGTGAGAGCGAGGGGGAGGGAGGAGGCTCCGCAGAGAGGTGTCTGTATAGGAGTGAGCATCTTGCAGTGTCAGGGGTTTAAATTCAACCGGCGGGGGGCGGGTGCGTGGTGGGGGAGACCATCCCCGCCGCCTGCAGCGTTGACTCCCGGCACCATTTGGGTGCAGGGACCCAGCTGACACTTCTTATTTCGGGTCCTGCCTCTCCTGAAGCAGTCTGAACTTGCCAGCATCCAGGCAGGACGGCAGCGGCTGAGCAGAGGAGAGAGGTAACTTTCAGGGAGGGGTGTGTTGGTTTCTGGATGCTAGATCAGCTCATTGACACGCTCCTTGGATAGCCAGCAGAAAGATCCCCTTTCCTTTGGGTTTTAAAAAGCTTTCTCCTCTAAGAAGCTGGAGTCCTCTGCCTGCACTTTGCAGAAACTCTGGGCGCTAAGAACTCCATCCAGGTCCTTCCCCGATGGCTTACCGGCACAGCACTGCGGGGAGAGCTGAGTCAGTTGCTCACAGGAGTAAATTTTTAGGAATAATTTTTTAAATTGCTTTTTGAATTCTTTTTTTTTTTAAAGATTGGGTTTCTTTCTCATGTTGGTTTTATGTTTGCACCTTGTATTTTAATTAAGCTACAAAGAGTATAAGTTTGTGGAGGAGATTTTGGTGGAGGTTTTACGATTAAAAAAAAAAATCTACTCCATTGCAGTCCCGCTGCAGTCCCAGAAACCTGGTTTAACTGCAGAGGCTCTCACGGTACAGCCTGCTTCTCCTCTTTACCCTTGCCAGAGTCTGAGCATCTGGTTCCCACCTGTCTGACTTCTCCAAGCCCCCCATCCCCATCTCCTTGCCCACCTACCCTCTGCGAAGGACCCCGGTAAGTTGGCTGATGTCGGTGACAGTGGGGTTTGAAGGAGAATTTGGACACTGCAGCTTTAAGAATGCCGTACTGCGAAATCTTTCTCCTTCAAGTGACTGCAGACCGCAGCAGCGGCAGAGGCAGCAGCAGCAGAGGCAGCAGCGAAGGAGTCAGCTGGAGGAGGAGGAGGAAGAGGAGGAGGAGGAGGAGGAAAAGGAGGAGGAGGAGGAAGAGGAAGGAAGGGAGGAGGGAAGGAGGGCGGGAAGGGGATGCTGCACATTCTCGGGTCAGCTTGTTGGGTACCTCAGACCAGGGAGTGCTCAGCCCTGGGCAAATCCAAAGCACAATCAGGACGTTGACTTTGGGCTAGTTTTCCTCTCCCACATGCTGGGGGCGGAGACCCCGCGGACTTACTGATGAGCTGAGGCTTAGTCCTTGCCTCGGTCGCGTGCCATCCTGCCGCGTGTGTTTGCGTCTGGTTAGCTGGCTCTCTCAGCCCTGTGGAATTGGGCTGGAGAATGCGGGTCTGGTCTCTGTTGTGATCTTTCTCCAGCTTGGCTTGAAACCTGGGAATACTGATGCAGCCTTCATGGTCTTGTTCACTGGGGATTGAGGTTTTCTTCTTCCGGATTTACTGAGATGAGCTCTGGAGGGAAACTCGAAATAGAATGATTAGTGGCTGCCAGGGCAGAGGCTGTAGCATTTAAGAAGGGGATGGACCTCTTCTGTGTTGGTAGCAGGTGTTGAACGATGGGAGCATTGGGTGCCAGGCAGAAGGGGAGGGGGCTCCATAAGGGGCTCGTCTAGATGGGACTGCACAAAAGCAGCAGGAAGCACACTTGGGACAGTGGCTCTTTCTGGGGAAGTACATAAGCAGCCTGAGACATGTGAGCTATGGTCTCTGGGACCCAGACTCCTATGCACCCAGCCAAAGGGCCTCCCCAAAGTCATTTGCTGCTTCAGTAGGTGCCAGCTGGAGGAGCTCCCAGGCTGGCACTGCTGGAGTGGCATTCCCTGACACGCAGAGCTCAGATCAGGTCTGCATGGGGGGCAACATTATACAGTGCCAACAGTGGCATCTGCCCAGGTGGTCCTGGGCACTGGAGGGCTGAGCTCCTTGTGACCCCTCCCAAAGCAAAAGGGTATCTTTTTACAAAGAAATTTTAGATCTCACCATAAATCACTCAGAGGATGTGCAGCAAACCTCTCAGATATAAATTATCCAGGCAAACCCCTGAAACAGCAACCGGGCTCTTGGGAATGCCTGAGGCTGGTGGAGCCACATGACCCCTGTGGGTCCCTGCATTGTGTTCTGGTTCTCACTATAGACAGGAGCCTGAATTGAAAGCTCGTGCTTAGAGAACCTGCCTGTACCGTGGCAGGAAGCTGCTGGTGTTGAAGCTCCCTGGGGCATGCAAAGTGCTCATACCAAACACCGCAGTCATTTGGGGAAATTTGGGCTCATAGACAAATGTTTTATGAAGTCTTAGACCAAATCATCGCCTCGACTAGAAAAGCACTCTGCAGGCTGAACACAATTCCCTCCCCCAGAATTAGGAGCGACTTTCTACTGGCTGCTTTCGAAGTGTCCGTTCCCTCCTTGTAGCCCAGTCTCTTGCTCCATTTTAAAATACATTCCCTGTACATTGAAAACCATCTCTCCTTCTGTCCATCAATCTGCAGCAACTTAAATTTTCCAGACTAATGTGCTTGGCCACGAATGATTTTGAGCCCAGCACACCGAAACGAGTCACTGGGGTCCCACGCACCAGGGTCTTTTGAAGTCAGCATGGTAGGATGCTAAGGATGGAGACTCACCTGTGCAGCAGGCTGAACCGTAACCCACCCCAGCCTCTGACTCCCAACCCTGGAAGCTGTGAGAACCAGCTGTTTGTCTCTGGACTTTTAGTTTGCCCTCATCCATGGGACGGAGGTGTCTGTGACCTCTCCACCCTGGAGAGGGAGAGAACAGACCTGGCCTGCCCAGACACACTTTTCTGGTGTCTCCCTTCCCAGCCTGGATGACAAACGAGTGTCCTTCCTGCCTGGAATTAGCCAAGGGAGAGGCCTGCTGGTAAGGGCTGCAGAGCAAATGCCACTGTTGGTCCCCAGCACTCTGTCCCTGCCCACTAGTCTCTGGTTCCCTACGGGGAGGTCAAGGGAGACAGGAACTTCACAAATGGGTCCCCGGGAAGAACAGATGACTCCAGTGGGGCTTGTGAAAGGAAATATGCGGGATGAAATGAACAAGGGACGGCTGCCCTGGCATCTACAGTCTTCATATGGCCGGAGGCCTCCTTCCCTCAGGCAGCCACTATCTGGACCAAAGCCACCACAGGGTGTTTGGGAAGAGGAGGTGCAGCCGCCGAGGTGACATGAGACCCTCAGGGATGGGCAGGTGATGGAGGGATCTTAGCCTGGGACACCTTCATCTCTCAGGCAGCAGAACAGGGAAGCTGTCTTACTAGGAAGTAGCTAGTAAGACAAGAGCAGACCTGGGACGGTGGGGGCTGCATTTCCCAGGCAGCAAATCCACTGTGGCGAATGAAATGATGCCCACCACACCACCCAGTCACCCCCATGTCAGATCCACCAGCTTTGGGGTTGCCCTTGTCCCTGCCCACGTGTCAAATCCCCACGGCCTTGTCTGTGACACCACAGTAACATCTAGGGGGTTCCCCGGGCCTGGGTTGGGCTTGAAAGAGAATTCTGTCTTTCCATTCCCCCGAGGCCTCAGAGCAGGGTGCGTTACAGTCCATCATCGGAGGGGAAAAAATGAGGCTAGAGCTGGTTTCAGAATTAGATGGGGGTGCATGACTAGAGGGTGACACAGAGAGGCGTACGTTTTGGACACCCTGTCCATGCTGTGGGCCAGGCTCTCTGGGACACCTCCCAATGCACCAGTGCTGACTCAGGGGTATTTCTGCGCTCGCTGCCCTCCCACCCTTTGCAACTGCCCCAGCCTTGGCCAGCCCAGCCCTTGCAGCCGGCTTCTCCCGGTCTCCTTGCGCAGGGGCAGTTAGAACCCAAGCTGCAGCAGGCCCTCCCCCGCCCTCCCCGCCAGCCTGCCCGCCGCCCAGGCCAAGTCAGCAGTGCTGAGCGCTGCGGGGCTGCAGCAGCAGCGGGCGATGCGGAGACCCTGCACCACTGCTCCGGGCGGCGCTCGCGTCCCGACGGCCACCTCCTGGCGGCTGCGCGCAGCCGGCGCCGAGATCCAGACGGACGCACGGTGCTGATTGGTGCAGTGAGTGAGTCTCCGGCTTTATTTAGACCACCGTTTCTTGACGACTGTACTTCATTGGAGTTGAGGGCTCAGAGCAGCAGGCAGCCTTCCCCGTGGGAAGGATGACAAATGGGGAGTGCTGCTTCTAGGTGCTCGTACTAACTGGCTTCGTGCGTCCTGGGATGGGCGGTGTTCACAGGCGCTTCGGGGCTGAGCGCCCACCAAGTGTGGCGCGCGCTTTTGGGAAACTCCGTGGAAGACCAGGACGGACCCCTGGAGGGTTAGGAAGGCTTTGAGACCAGCCAGGGGAAGCCGTGTCCCGGGCCCTGACTGTGGATTCTCCTACTCTGAACCACGGACTCCAGTTTGGAAGGCCAGGCTGCCTTTCGGATTGGGGGGTAAGGAAGGGATCCCCAGCTCAGGCAGCCTTTTGGGCTAGGGCAAGGGGACCTCTGGGACTACATTTTTTAATGCTCCCACCCATGATTTCTGGGACAGCTACTGGAGACAAATAGAGTCTCGAAGGTGTCGGGAGAAAGGCTGTGTTCCTGATGTCATGTAGTTGAACTTGGATGTGGAGGAAATCCAGCTTCCCCTGCAGAGGAAAACCAAGCCAGCGAATGTGGGTGGGGGCCAGCAGCTGCCGACCCTCCTGGGTGATGTGATGCGCTTAGGTGGTAGGAGCCAGGGGCCTGGGGCCAGAGAGGGCTGCCCTAAGGGGGTCTAGACAGCACCTTCTGCCCAGAATGGCAGCCTTTGGTACAAGTCTTTATTTATGCCAGTGGCATGAAAATGTCGCCCGACGAATCCCCAGGGGCCTGTTCTTGGCAAAAGCCCTGTCTCCCAGCAAGATGGGAAGTGATGTCACATTGCACTCTCCAGCCCGCTCTTCTGGGCTTGTTCGAAGTTGTGAGATGGTTCGGTGACTGATGCCTCTCATTGTCGCAGACCTTGTGCTTCCACTGGGAGACCCTCCACCCTGGTGGCTGCTTTTTCCTGTCCCCACGCGTTAGCTTGAGCATCTCCACCGTGGAGGCTGTCCTTGGAGGCTGCACTGTGCTGGGAGGAGAGGGAGACTGGAGAGGGGGAGGAGGAGGAGATGGCAGGGGCAGTGGGGCCCTCAGAGCCTGTGCTGTACTGTGCTGATGTCATCACTTTCGGGGGCCTGCTGAGGCCTGTGGCTGCTCCAGAATCGACACCAGGAGCCTCTTGCTCAGCCTGGGACAGGCATAGCACTGCGGCTGCCAGTCTCCCTGACAAGGACAAGACCTGCACCTTCCAGGCAGAGCCAACTGGCCAGCTGAGGTCCTGCGACTCCTGCAGGGATGAGGGTATAAGGAAAAGATGAGGGCCACGAGAACCGGCAATGGGACGCTGGCGGGGCTCAACTGGCAAATTGGCAGCACCAGACTCCGGAAGAGAGGGAGCAGCAGGGAGACAGGCCGGGGACTGCAGAGAAAGGTGCCAAGGCACTGGCAAGATCCTAGCGCCTCAGCCCCAGATCCTGACCGTGGCACCTCCCCACCGACCATTTTCACTTTTCACCCAATGCAGTCGGTAGTTTGCTCTGCTCTTCTCATTCTCAGCAGTTCTGATTAAGGATCAGATCCCATTTTCCTTTTATGCCTTTAAACTTTAAGCCTGGCCACCCAAGACAAATGCTCTATTCAAAGCCGGAAGATACTTAGAAATCATCTGTTACAAGTCCCCAAGCTCAGCGATGAGGACAGTGAGGCCCAGAGATTAACCGACTTTCCCAAGGACACAGGAAGCTCAGGGCAGACCTGGGATTCCCTGGGACATGTGGGACACGGATGAGATCATCAGCGCTCAACCCATCAGGCATCCTGACTCAGACGCAGTAGGACAAGGTAAGGAAACTGGGGGCTGGGAGTTGACAGAGACCTGGCGCTCTGAGAACCATGGGAGGAACCAACAGCAGCAGGCAGTGTGCCCGGGCACTGAACGCTGCCTTCGAGTCGGTCTGCAGCACCTCTGATTGACAACCGTCACTGGGCAAAGTGCCAGGGGGAGAAAACATTCGGCTTCTTTTATGGTTCCTCTTCTTTTCAGTTCTGGAAAATCGGGGGGCACTTGAGCCCGGCGGCTGCCTGTTAGGTTATGAGCGCTGTAATTTAGGCTTCCTCCATCAGAGGGCTCCCAACGACACGGGAAGGAAACCGAGCTGCTTCCCATGGGGCGAAGTGGTTTGCAGAATGGGGTTTTTCATTTTATTCGATCCCAGGGGTTCAGGCAGAAAAGTTTTTCATTATTAGACTCATAGAAACAGAAAGTTTGCCGTTCGGCATTTGTGTCATCTCCTAGGTCATCCCACATTCCATTTTCGCAATACAGAGTGTGCGCTGTGGCTTCTGCTGCTGGCTCTCATTTCTTAGGGTAGGCCTGATTAGTCATGTGTGCATCTGTTATCTGAGGAAATGTAGCAATGTTCCCAGGAGGGGCCGACCATCCTTCAACAGGGTGGCTAAGGAGAGGTGACGGCGGCCCACCAGCAAGGATGAACTCAGCATTCTGATCCAGTTGCAAGATCTTGAAGCCAACCTTAGGTTTCAAGTCGGGCCTGGCGCCCACGTCTTGCCTGGGGAATGCTACTGATTGGCAGCACGAACCCAGACAGGAGTCCCCACGGATCAGCCACTGCGGCTGGGTCGCATCCTTCCCCCTCCAGCCTTTCCCTTTGGGATCTATCTCTGTGTCCTTGTTTGGGGCTTGCTGTTCACAGTCTCAGTGCACTTTTGTGTCCAGTGAGTTCCCTCTTTTCTCTCAAACGGTTCCACTTGTATAATGCATACTAATGACCTTCAGCTACTCAGAGATGAATTGCTGCGGTTATCCAGAAGACAGACCATTTTCTTGTACCAGGAGATGACCTCTCTTCTGCATGGTAAAATAGAGATCACACGGTGTCACACTAGAGGGTGGTGCTCTGGCTTAGGCAAGCATGAGACTGTGCTGTCAGCATCCGCGTGTGCGCAGCAAACTCGTCGGGAAAATGCTGCAGAGCCGGAAAGCTGCCAGGTCCTTCATGGAGATTTAGGTGGTGTCTCGGTCAACTTGACAGAGGTGGAGAAAGTTAGCCGAGAAATTTCACCAGGGTCGCCTCAAATGGGGCCAATAGGCAAAATAGAGGGTTTTTTTGACCCTCTGATGATGTAAAATTATATCTCCCAAATAATAATTTTTTTTTTGAGACAGGGTCTTGCTCTGTCACCCAGGCTAGAGTGCAGTGGTGTGATCTCAGCTCACCGTAACCTCAACCTCCTGGGCTCAAGCAATCCTCCCATCTCAGCCTTCAGAGTAGCTGGGACTACAGGCGCCCACCACCGCTTCAGGCTATTTTTCTGTACTTTTTGTAGAGACGGGGTTTTGCCATGCTGCTCAGTCTGGTCTTGAACTCCTGGGCTCAAGCAATCCGTCTGCCTCGGCCTCCCAAAGTGCTGGGATTACAGTTGAGAGCCATCATACCTAGCCAAAGAATTATTTTTCTTTTTTTTTCTCTTTTTTTCCTTTCCTTTCTTTTCTTTCTTCCTTTTTTTTTTTTAAACAGGGTCTCACTCTGTCACCCAGGAGTGCAGTGGTGTGATCTTGGGCTCACTGCAACCTCTGCCTCCTGGGTTCAGGCAATTCTCTTGCCTCAGCCACCTGAGTAACTGGGACTGCAGGTGTGCATCTCTATGCCTAGCTAATTTTTGTATTTTTTAGTAGAGACCAGGTTTCGCCATGTTGGCCAGGCTGGTCTCGAACTCCTGGCCTCAAGTGATCCGCCTACCTCAGCCTCCCAAAGTGCTGGGATTACAGGCGTCAGCAACTGTGCCTGGCTCAAAGAATTCTTGATAGCACCTTCTTGATAATTCAGTTCAAGCCAACAAGAATGTATTGGGCATTCACTGACATAAGAATCAGAGCCTGGACGCAGTGGCTCACGCTTGTAATCCCAGCACTTTGGGAGGCCGAGGCGGGCGGATCACGAGGTCAGGAGATCGAGACCACGGTGAAACCCCGTCTCTACTAAAAATACAAAAATATTAGCCGGGCGTGGTGGCGGGCACCTGTAGTCCCAGCTACTCAGAGAGGCTGAGGCAGGAGAATAGCATGAACCCGGGAGGCAGAGCTTGCAGTGAGCCGAGATTGTGCCACTGCACTCCAGCCTGGGCGACAGAGCAAGACTCCGTCCCAGAAAAAAAAAAAAAAAAGAATAAAAAGCGTTTTACTATAGGGGTGGCAAGAAGGTGGTAAAGCACTAAGATCCAGGGGACCACTTTTCAGTGACAGAGTTGATGGTTCAGTCTGTGCCTTTTTCTCCTTCCTCTTTGATGGAAATCAAGAATGAAACTTTGACCTAAGATAAAGAATGAAACTCAGACATTTTGCCAGCTTGCCAGATCACTTGTATTTAGAAGCATTGCTAGTTGACCTGTCCAATCCTGGGGCTCAGATTCCTATTGCAGGGCTTATGTCAATATCTGTCACTTATGGCCGGGTGTGGTGACTCATGTCTGTAATCCCAATACTTTGGGAGGCCGAGGTGGGTGGATTGCTTGAGCTCATCTGAGCTCGTAGTGAGCAGCCTGAGCCACATAGTGAGACTCCATTTCTACCAAAATCAGCTGGGTATGCTGACATGCACCTGTCATCCCAGCTACTTGGGAGGCTGAGGTAGGAGGCTAGCTTGAGCCAGGGAGGTGGAGGTTGCAGAGAGCCGAGATCGTGCTACTGCACTCCAGCCTGGGCAACCTGACCCTTCTGAGACAGAACCAGACTCTGTCTCAAAAAAAAAATAATTATCTATCTATCTATCTATCTATCTATCTATCTATCTATCTATCTATCTATCATCTATCTATCTATCTATCTATCTATCTATCTATCTATCTATCTATCATCTATCTATCTATCTATCTATCATCTATCTATCTATCTATTCTATATATCTGTCACTTGTTTTCTTGGGAGTGTGTTGCTTCAGGGTCTGTCTGCTGGAGGTGGGGCATTTAGCTGTGCTTTGTGTTCAAAGGGGCATTCAGATATGTTTATATCATTACTAGTAAATGGCACAATTATATTGTGTTGCAGTGTGTCTGTGTGTGTGTGTGTGTGTGTGTGAAAGCGTTCTATTTTTAAATTTTACATGTTTTAAAGCATGCATTCTTCTAACCTCTTATTTCTTCCCGTTGCAAAATCCCAGGTCCCCTAAAACATGGTGGTGGCCTGTGTGTCTCATGTTCTCTCAAAGACCCTGCCTTGCCCTATGCAAGCCATCACCACTTCGTGGTCTGAAGGTCACCTTGCCTTGTAGCCCAAATGTTGTAAATAGTCTGCTCAAGGTCTGAGAGACATCAGGTATCCTTCTGCGTAATAAATATGCTTATTTCACAATAGGGAATGGATCATGCATAAGTATTTTTTAAAATACAAATTTGGCTTTTCTTCAAAACAAGAGGGCTAAGATAGGGCTGGCTCACGATAAAATTGTGAAATGGGCTGAGTTTGTCTTTGGTGCTCCTCTGCTGTCCTCACTCCACTACCCTCCCAGGATCCCTCATAGGCTCAAAGCGGCCCCAGGTGGCCAAGAAGCCTCTGTATAGCACCTTCACTCAGCCTGGTGGCCTGAGAGCCTTGTTTGTGTTGTATCTGACCCATGTCTGTCTTCTCCCTTAAACATTTGCAAAGCATGTTGGGGATTCGGTGCACATAACATCTCTCTCTGCTAAGGCACAAGGTCTCTCAGGCATTTCCCAGTGTCTGCAACACTTTTAACTCAAAGGAGGGGGTTCCTGCCAGAGAGAGAAGGTTGGTGAGGGGCACTGTGTTTCAGCAGACCTGCCACATGCCCCACAAACTGCCTTGATGTGCACCTGGCCCTAGAATTGGTTTAGTTTTCATACCGCTTTGCCACTTGGCTTCTTTAGGTCCCCAGAGGCCAGAAGTTGCTGCCTTCCCAAGAGGTTCCTTCAAGGCAGTTGGGAAAGACACAGCTCCAGCGAAGTAGCTCTGTGAGTGCCCTTCCCTCTTCCAGCCAGGACTCTGGGTGCTGTCAACATGCAGTTTTCTGAGGGCTGTTCTGAGCTTTCTTCCTATTTATAGAAAGACATGGGTGATGCTGAGTGCACAGCTTACTACAGTGAAAGGAGTGACGGCTGCAAACATGTACAAAAACATGGCTGTGTCCGTCAGAAGGATTGAGGGCTTAGTGCCGGTGTGGCAAGGTAGAGAAGGGGTTCTGCTAAGGACAGTGACCTGCACCTCCCATGGGTGCTACCCTGTGGTCCTCATGTTGGAAGTATTTATATGTCCTAGGATCTGAGTGCCTTTCTTTTTTCTTTTTCCCTTTTTTTTTTTTTTTTGAGACAGAGTCTCACTCTAGTGCCCAGGCTGGAGTGCAGTGGTGCAATCTCTGCTCATTGCAACCTCTGCCTCCCAGTTCAAGCAATTCTCTCACCTCAGCCTCCCTAGTAGCTGGGATTACAGGTGCCTGCCACCACGCCTGGCTAATTTTTGTATTTTTAGTAGAGATGGGGTTTGACCATGTTGGCCAGGCTGCTGTCAAACTCCTGACCTCAAGTGATGCGCCTGCCTCGGCCTTCCTAAGTGCTGGGATTACAGGTGTGAGCCACCACGCATGCCCGGCCATGGGTGCTTTTTCTTTCTCTTTCTCTTGATCTCTGCCATCCTTTAGTGTAGATTGACCTTAGATGGGCAGTCCATTCCACCAATGACTGTGATTCTTTAACAAGAACTCTGTTTATTGAGGGTTCCACTGATCCCAGCATTTCTACACCCTTCTCCATCCCAGGACCTCAAAGCCCAGGCATGGAATTCTATCCAGCCCACCTTTCAGTGGGTGACCCTTTCTCCTATAGACCAATTCCTATACCCTGCTGGTATGGAGTCCTTTTTCTTTGCTTTTTTTTCTTTCTTTCTCTTTCTCTCTCTCTTCTTTCTTTTTTATTAATAGACTAATGTGGTTATCTGCATGAGAAATGAAGTGCTTATATTAACATTTTCTGAATTGGGAGGGGATGGTTACTGTTCCCCTCCAAGGGCCTTTGGCTCTAAGAGATGAGCACTTCCTTAGTACCGCTCCCGCTGACGTTTCCCTGGGGGCCCAGGATGGACACAGCCTTAGGTTCCGTGTCCTGTTGCTGTTACTGATGGCCACAACTAATGACGGTGGATGGCGGCCTCTCTCGCCCTAGTCTGTTTCATTCCTTTGGCTTCAGGGAGGGGAAGAGTTGCCTTCTTGGCAACTCCTTGTACGCAGGAACAAGAAGCCAAGGTAGTGGGCCCAGGAGGGAGGAGAGCCAGGCTTCTGGAGACGGGAACCAGGCCTTCTGAACCCACGGGGGCTCCACAGCCATTGCTTCTGAATGCTCAGGCATCTGACCTGCCGTTGTTATCTGATAGGTTCATTTGCCCGATGTGCCGCAAGCCAGTATACTGAGACATCTGGGACTGCAGCACAGAAAGAGTTTAAATCATAGGGCAGCCACATGAGAAGATGGGGGGAAACCTCAAATCTGCCTCCTGAGGAGTTTGGGTCCAGGGATTTTAAGGTGTTTGGAGTGGGCCAAGGTGTGGGGACCATTGACTGGTCGAAGGGTGCAGGGTGAAGTTAGAGTGGGGAGAACCTTTCAGGTGGAAGGTAAGATGAGCACAGGCAGAGAGGGAGTAGCCAATACTGGTTTGTTGTTCGTAAATGTTTCTGCAGCACTTACCAGGTGGTAGACTATTTTGGATGCCGAGATCCAGCAGTGGACAAAACTAAGCCATGCCCACATGGAGCTTCCATTCTAGTGGTTGCTGGGGGAGACAGACAATAAACGGACAGGCAGAATTCTGTTCTGATGGCAAATATGTGGACAGGCAGGAAAGCAAGTGCAGGTGGGGGTGATCTGAACAGGCCTTGTCAATTGGCAGGTATTTGATTAGGGAACAGGAGGAAAGGGGGAACAAGTCATGTGGGCATCTGGGGAGAAGCAGTCCTGGCCGAGAACGGCAAATGAAAGGGTCCTGACGTAGGTCCATGCCTGGAGCGTTCCGAGATCAGCAAGGAGGCGGGAACAGAGTGAGATGGCTCCTGGATACCATGTGGAAGATGGACTTTGGGAAGCAAGGGCCCTGGGAAACCAGCTAGGAGGCCAGGACAATCATCCAAGCAAAAGAATGATCATGAGCCAGGTGTGATGGCTCACACCTGTAATCCCAGCACTTTGGGAGGCCGAGGTGAGCAGATCACTTAAGTCCAGGAGTTTGAGACCAGCCTGGGAAACATAGCGAAATCCTATCTCTAAAAAAATTATCTGGTCATGGTGACATGCAATTAACTACTCAGGAGGCTGAGATGGGAGGATCACTTAAGCTCTGGAAGCGGAGGTTGCAGAAAGCTTGAGCTCTGGAGGCGGAGCTGAGATTGCACTACTGCACTCCAGCCTGGGCAACAGAGCGAGACCCTGTGTCAAAAAAGAGAACAATAGTAGCTTGGACAAGAGTAGAAGCAATGAATATGATGAGAAGAAAACAGAGAAGTGTTTGGATCCTGAGTGTTATTTTACAGACAGAGGCAGCAGGCTTTGCTGATGGATTGGATGTAGGCTAAGTCAGGAGCCAAGAATGGCCTGCAAGGTTTTTGGCCAGGCACTAGAAGGTTGGTGTTGGTACCTATGGAGATGGGGAAGACTTCAGAGGAGCAGTCTGGGTAGGCAGGATGCAATCAATACTTTTGTTTTGGAAACACAACTATGGAGATTCCTACCACACATCTACAGGACTTGGAATTGGCAGTTGGCTATCAGAGTCTGGAGGTGAGAGAAGCGGTGGCTGCAGATAGTAACTCGGGAGGCATCAGAGTACAAATGTTATTCAAAACTAGGAAGCTGGATGAAATCACCCGGAAAGGGAGTGTAGGTAGAGAGGGGGTCCAAGGACCAGGCCATGGGGTCCTCTAACACAAAGAGGGTCGGGGCTAGAGGAGGAACCAGCAGAGGAGACTGAAAAGGAATGGCCAAGGAAGTAGGTGAGAACCAAGACGGAGTGGCATCTAAAGATCCACAGTAGTAAAAACAGGAGTTCTAAAGATCTGGAGGGCGCCCACTGTGTCAAATTACATTGATGAGCCCAGCAGACAGTTATTGAAACTGACCATTGGATTTAGCAACATGGAGGTCAACTTGCGACCTTGATAAGATACCAGTAGAACAAAAGCAAGCTTTTATGCTGCCTCTCTCGACCCAGTGCCCAGAAAGGGAAGGATCTCTCAGACTGGGGCTCGTGGTAGCAAAACTGGGTGGCACTGGCTGGGCAGCCTTCAGGTTCTGTAGACCTCAGCGGCTCAGCGGAGGCCTGTTCCTTCTACCATAAGTTTCAGCAGCTGCAGGCCTGGGGACCTGTCCTCCGTCTCCAGAGAGATGCCTCCAGGCCCCTGGTCTCGGGGGCCAATGGAATCTAGTTCTAGTCCTTTTTTTTTTTTTTTTTTTTTGAGGCGGAGTCTCACTCTGTCACTCAGGCTGGAGTGCAGTGGTGTGATCTCAGCTCACTGCAACCTCCACCTCCCGAGTTCAAACAATTCTCCTGCCTCAGCCTTCCGATTAGTTGGAATTACAGGCATGTGCCAGCATGCCCTGCTACTTTTTTTGTATTTTTAGTAGAGACAGGGTTTCACCATGTTAGTCAGGCTGGTCTCGAACTCCTGACCTCAAATAATCCGCCCGCCTCAGCCTCCCAAAGTGTCGGGATTACAGGTGTGAGCCGCCGCGCCCAGCCGCTAGTTCTAGTGTTATTGTGAGCTGCCAGGTTTTCAGCGTCAGCTGTCCAGCACAAGTGACCCATCAGACCTTTCAGAAGATTTTGCTAAGACTCAGTCACACTATTGCACTTCAAATGTCTTCCATGTGCTCATATTCAGATTGCTGTATTATAATCAAAGCACGTTGGCCAGCTTTATATTAAAAGACCTTCTTCAGCCTTTAACTAGTTCAAAGGATGATTTGGTGACCAAAGAAGTCTGCATACTGTGTTGCATTTGCTTGGGGATCCCAGAGCACCAATGTGAATTGTCATGGAGACCCCTACCAATACCTACTGTGCTTCATGAATGAACGGCATTCAAGATCCCTAGAGTAAGCACAGCAGGTGGAGAGCGGTGTTATGGGGCTTTCTCTTGAGGCCCCTCCACGTAACCAGTGATAGCGAGCCTATGTGGGGTGCAGCCCAGGCTTGCAGCTTTCTGAGGCGCTGGCTTAACGCAGCAGAGACTTTAGATCTGTTTTGTCCAATACAGTAGCCACTAGCCAGGTGGGCGAATACAATGAGGAAATGAATTTTAAATTTTATTTAATTAATTCAAATAGTCACATGTAGTTAGTGGCTATCCTGTTGGACATTGACTGGCAGCCTTGGGGTAAGCTGGTGCTCCCAGGGTTCTTTAGGTGGGGGGATCCTTGGACAGGGAAAACGCCCTTCCCACAGTCCTTAGGAGTGGAGCTTCAAGTCAGTTTGGTCATTAAAATGAAATTGGGGCTGCACACAGTGGCTGATGCCTGTAATCCCAGCACTTTGAGAGGCCAAGGTGGGTGGATCACCTGAGGTCAGGAGTTCGAGACCAGCCTGGCCAACATGGTGAAACCCCATCTCTACTAAAAATTAAAAAAAAAAAAATGAGCTGGGTGTGGTGGCATGCGCCTGTAATCCCGGCTACTCGGGAGGCTGAGGCAGCAGAATCGCTTGAACCTGGGAGGCGGAGGTTGCAGTGAGCCGAGGTTGCACTACTGCACTCCAGCCCGGGCAACAGTGTGAGACTCTGTCTCAAAAAAACAAAAAAACACAAAAATTAGCTGGGCCTGGTGGTGGGCACCTGTAATCCCAGCTACTCAGGAGGCTGAGGCAGGAGAATCGCTTGAACCCGGGAAGTGGAGGTTGTAGTGTGCAGCTGACCTCCAGCCTGGGTGACAGAGTGACACTCCGTCTCAAAGAAATTTAAAAAATAAAAAATAAAAAAGTAAAAGAGAACTGGGCCTGTTTTGACCTCAAGCTGGAGAAATGGGACATACCTGTTAGATGTATTTATGAAACATGCAGGCAGCAAACAGACCTGGACACATCTCACTTCTCTGGGCTTGAGGTCAGGGGGTTTCCGTGCATTATGATGAAAATGCAGGAGTTTCTCTCTGTGCCTGCTGCGTCTGTGAAATGGTGCCCTGTGTGTTCTGTGGAGGCGCAGAGTGGAGGGGAGTGTTCACTGCCCTGCCTTTGAGGGTCCAAATCTCATGTCTGTTGCTTACACACTGTAGGACCTTAGACAGGGTCGTGAGAATGAAGCTTCACTGAGGCTCAGTTTATCATCTGCTAAATGGGCATAATACTAGGGATTTCACAGAGCTGTGGGGGGGATCAAAAGAGAAAGTCTGTAAAACATGTAACAGTGCATAACATATACAATACAGACTCGATATGACAGCTAAATAATACATCTTTATGTATTAAATATCATTCCATCTACTGAGTGTCGATCTCCTAAGAATAAATTGACCTCTCTCTGTCCTCAATTTAATTGGGAAAAAGGTTGCTTTGATGCATGAGCCAAGGAATGGTTTTAGGAAAATAAACTTCTGGAAAATAAACAGAACCTGAAGGCTACATTTGGTTAAAATGTCCAGTCAGCAAAGCAGTAAGTAAACACCTAAAAGTAATTTCCCCCTTTGTACAGTATTTTGACTTCTTGCATTTATTTGCCATTTTTAATCTGGTGGCAATTTCTTCACGAACCCAACAAATTGGGCTTCCTTATTGAGAGATGGGGACTTGTAAGTACTAGGTGGGTTCTTTGGAGCACCCCCAGCCATGTGGCATCACCCCCTGTCCCGCCACACACACACACACACACACACACACGCATACACGGTGGCCTGTCCATCACCCCACCAAGCAATTCTCTGATCTCACAGTGCAATGAAGAAAGCCCCTTCCTCTGAGACCCCTTCCTTCTGCAGGGTGCAGTCTGGGGCCCTGTGTCCCTGTAGTTCTGTCTGCAGGGGATGTAAGAGACAGGTTGCCCAGGCCTCTTGATGATGTGCCGCTGTGGCCACTACAGCCCCCTGCAGAGACCCGCTGCAGCCCTGGGATGCCTGATCTTGTGTACTCCCTACCGAAATTAGATCATCTAAGTTAGCAGAGTTGGTGTTTATCAAGAGTGCTGAGGCTTTCCGGTAACTAGCTGGGTTTATGCCATATATTTCAGGCAGTAAGGAAGAATGGGAATGGTGGCTTTTTTTTTTCTTTTAACTGAGATAAATCTACATACCATAAGTTTCACCATCTTAAAGTATACAACTCTGTAGGTTTTAGTATATTCACAAAGTTTTACAACCATCACCACTATCTAATTCCAGAACATTTTCATCCTTTTTTTTTTTTTTTTTTTATGAGACAGTTTTGCTCTGTCACCCAAGCTGGAGTGCAGTGGCACGATCTTGGCTCACTGCAACCTCCACCTCCCAGGTGCAAGTGATTCTCCTGCCTCAGCCCCCAAAGTAGCTGGGACTACAGGCATGTGCCGCCACACCAGGCTAATTTTTGTAAATTTAGTAGAGATGGGGTTTCAACATGTTGGCCGGGCTGGTCTCAAACTCCTGACCTCGGGTGATCCATCCACCTCTGCCTCTGGAAGTGCTGGCATTACAGGCATGAGCCATCACACCCAGCCAGGACATTTTCATCCTTTAATTAATTAATTAATTAATTAATTATTTTTTTGAGACAGAGTCTTGCTCTGTTGCCCAGGCTGGAGTGCAGTGGCACAATCTCGGCTCACTGCAAGCTCCGCCTCCCAGGTTCACGCCATTTTCCTGCCTCAGCCTCTCCAAGTAGCTGGGACTACAGGCACCCACCACCACGCCTGGCTAATTTTTTTGTATTTTTAGTAGAGACGGGGTTTCACCGTGGTCTCGATCTCCTGACCTCGTGATCCGCCCGCCTCGGCCTCCCAAAGTGCTGGGATTACAAGCGTGAGCCACCGCGCCTGGCCTAATTAATTTATTTTTAAAAATTTAAATTAATTGGTTAATTTTTAGAGACAGGGTCTCCCTCTGTTGTCCAGGCTGAAGTGCACTGGTGTGATCTTGGCTCATTGCAGCCTCAGACTCTGGCCTCAAGCGATCCTCCTGCCTCAGCCTCCTGAGTAGCTGGGACTACAGGTGTGCACCACCATGTCCGGCTAATTTTAAATTTTTTTGTAGAGATGCGGTCTCACTATGTTGCCCTGGCTGGTCTCAAGCTCATCCTCCTTTTTAAATTCTCACTTTTGAACAAGATGGAGCCATGGGCTCCCTGGAGATCCGCGCTCCTTGGGTTCCTTGCCAGGCTTTCCCATTGGCTTGAATCGAGATGTTTCTTTCCCAAGCACTTTACTGATTTCATTTTTCTCATCCGAGGTGGAAAGGTAATCTCAGAGCGGGAGGCCAGCAAGGCACAGTGGCTCAGGCCTGTAATTCCAGCATTTCGGGAGGCCGAGGCGGGTGGATCACTTGTGATCAGGAGTTCGAGACCAGCCTGACCAACATGGTGAAACCCCATCTCTAGTAGAAATTCAGAAATTAGCTGGGCATGGGGGGCGCCTGTAGTCCCAGCTACTCAGGAGGCTGAGGCAGGAGAATCGCTTGAACACAGGAGGCAGAGGTTGCAGTGAGCTGAGATCATGCCACTGCACTCCAGCCTGGGAGACAGAGACTCTGTCTCGAAAAAAAAAAAAAAAAGGTTGGGGCAGGCCGAGCAGGCAGTCACCACCACGCCTGGGCCTCTGGGCCTCTGTGGTTAAATGTAGGACTCAAGGAAAGGCTTCCTAAGGGACCGTTGTGCACCGTGTCTGGGGTTGTGGGCATCCTGCACCAGGGGTGGATAGTGGAGGCTTGTCCGTGCTACCTCTGTGGTTCCCTTTCTCCAAAGCCCTCTTGACTGTGGCTTGTAAGTTAAAGGTTAGAGATGTGGCTGTCTTGGTGCTGGGTGGATTCTAGAGGAGATATGGGTGGGTTCGGTGTCCTCACACCTGGCAGGGCTGGGGAGAAGTGAGACAGAATTTGGCAGACAGTGAGGCCTTTATAAAACATTCTTTGGCCGGGCCCGGTGGCTCATGCCTATAATCCCAGCACTTTGGGAGGCCAAGGTGGGTGGATCACGAGGTCAGGAGATCAAGACCATCCTGGCTAACATGGTGAAACCCCGTCTCTACTAAAAATACAAAAAAAAAAAAAATTAGCTGGGCGTGGTGGCGGGCGCCTGTAGTCCCAGCTACTTGGGAAGCTGAGGCAGGAGAATGGCGTGAACCCGGGAGGCAGAGCTTGCAGTGAGCTAAGATCGCGCCACTGCAGTCCAGCCTGGGCGACAGAGCAAGACTCCCTCTCAAACAAATAAATAAATAAAAATAAAAATAAAACATTCTTTGTCAACACAAAAATGTTTAAAGAAAAAAAATGCGGCCTAGACTTCGTACGGCCTCTCTGGATGGAAAAGTGGATAAGAATCAGGTTATTTCAATTCTCTAGCTGGCAGTCTGGTGTCTCTAAAGCAGATTCATCCCACTTTTAGCTGCCCAGGTCCAGGCATTTTGGTGGCTCTGAAAGGAAAGCAAGAGAAAAAGAGCCCACAATGGTGGGGACCTCCGAGGAGAATGCTCCCAGGTCTGTCTGCAAAGAACAGAGAACCAATGAGAACCAATGTTCCCTCAATGCCTGGAACAAAACAGGTGCTTCATAGAGATGTTTTAGAAGAGCGACTGCATGCATGAGAGGGCCTACTGTGTGCAGCCACTCTGTCTTGCACAGTCCTTATCATCACCCTGGGGGTAGGGAGGTGTGCATTCATTTCATTCACTCATTCATTCATTCATTCATTCATTCCACAATACTTACTGCATCCAGACTAGGAGCCTGATGCTGTCGGTGTATATGAGGACACACGCTCAGTGTGGGTAAGCAATTTGCGAAGTTGAGGCAGGATGGCAGGTACATGAGGAGTGAGGGCTTGGAGAACCGACGGGCGCCACCTTGGGTCGTGGGTCCACCCTGCTCTCCTCCCTGCGTTGGTTGTGGCCAACCCAGTCTTACCTTTCAGGTCCTAATTTCCTCACCTGTAAATGCAGCAGTCCTAGGACTTATCTCAAAGGTCTTTTTGAAGATTGAATGAGATTACTTGGGGGTGCAGGGAGAGGTTGGGAAGATGCTGGCACATTTCCCAGGCCATGTAGTGAGTCAGGGTTGGAACCCACTTTTGTCTGATCACAAAAGCAGACCTCGGCCAGGTGTGGTGGTTCACACCTGTAATCCCAGCACTTTGGGAGACCAAGGCGGTGGATTACCTGAGGTCAGGAGTTTGACCTCAAGTCAGGAGTTTGACCTGCCTGGCCAACATGGTGAAACCCTGTCTCCACAAAAATTAGCTGGGCATGGTGGTGAGCACCTGTAATCCCAGCTACTCGGGAGGCTGAGGCAGGAGAATCACTTGAACCTGGGAGGTGGAGGTTGCAGTGAGCCAAGGTCAGGCCATTGTACTCCAGCCTGGGCAACAAAAGCGAAACTCCATCTCAAAAAAAAAAAAGAAAAAAGCAGCCCTCTCCCTTGCCATGGGCTGCCTCTAGGACCCATCTGCCTCCTTTTATCCCTCTGAGTCTTTGAGGATCTGAGAAGCCCTTCACCTACCTGCCCCGTGGTGACAGGCACCCTGGACTGAGAGTGGGTGTAGGATTGCCCCCCAGCAACAGGTGTAGGAAAAGTAGGCCTGACCTGCAGCCATCCACCTGCACCTGGGCGTTCTCACCTGCCAGCTGGCTCACTGCTTCTCTAGGACTGTTCTAGAATCCCGGAGGAGTTTCGAAAACATGGGCTCATCACAGACATCTGTTGAGAATAGGCTCACCGCCCCTCCCCTGTGAGAATGGGGGCAGGTCACCCATGGCCTCCTCTCAGGCCCCCGAGGGTGCCCAAATGTGATTACGCACCTGGGTAGCATTCGCTTCCCTTTCCTCCTCCTAAAGAATCGTCTTCTCCCAGTGCAGGAGGAATGAGTCTCCCCTTCTCACCCCGGGGAGCGGTTGCCTCGTGAGTCCAAGGAGAATCCGCCCTTTCGTTTTGCGCAGGTGGAGATCTCGGGGGCCCAGTTCGGAGTCCTGCAAACTGTGAGTGTGCGAGGAGGGCTTGTTTCTGATGAAACCATTTCCGTCCCGTAACAACCCTGAGGGCAGAAACCCTTACAAAAGGAGGCACCGAGAGATTTGCTGTCCGCTTGATACCGGGGCGCGGTGGTCCTGGGGGCAGCTTGTCCTGGGGGCAGTTTGTCCCGGAAGGGCCGCAGGGCGCACTGTCCTGGATCTATAATGGTTGGGGCAGGAGGGTGGGTGGGGAGCCCCTTCTCCATGGCGGCGGGATGTCTTCGGCGCTGCACCTGCCCGTGCCTCCCTGCCCACCCCAAGGGCGCCCGACCGCGCGCGCAGGGCAGCGTGGAAAGGGTGGGAAATGCAGGGAGCGCGCCTCGGGGGCTGCCCCGTGCTCCCCCTTGCAGCTCCGCGCTCAGAACCCGCGTCCGACTTTGCGTCTCCGGGAACCTTTAAGGCCGGTGAGGGGGGTTGAGCCGCGGCCCCTCGGCTGAGCCAAGCCCTGCCCCACGCAAGGTCCCCGGCCTGGCGCACCCGGCTCCCCAGCGCCGCGCGCCGGCCGTGTGCCTTCCCACCCCAGCCCCCCGGGACCCGAGTGCCGTGCAGGGCCGAGCCTCGTGCCCCGAGGCACGCCGAGCCAAGTCACCCCTGCAGCCCGCGGCGCCGGAACCTGGGGGCGCAGTGAGTGGGGGTAGGGCGCCGGGCCGGCGGGCGGTGGCCGTGGCTGGGTGCCGGTTCCTGGCTTTAGAAGTCCTTTCGCATCTTGTTGAATCCGGGGCTGCATTGGCCCTCCCAGCTCTCCGGACTGGCAACGTCGCAGAGACAACAGGTCCAGACCCGGGACATCCCCCACACCCGCGTCCAGGACGTGGGTTTCTTCCCTCTTCCAGGCGAGAGGCCCTCGGACTGGGCGTCGCGGCGAGCCCCCCGTGGTTTCTGTTTGCTTTTATACCGTCCCGCGCCCCCTCACCCCGTCCCGGCCCCACCCGGGCCTTGGTCCCACCGCGAAGGGGCGAGGAGTCCCCGGAAGGGTCGTGATGGCTGGGGAGTCCGGGACCTCGGCTCTGGGTAGGCGCGCCCCGCGACCCAGCGGCGGCGTGGGCGAGGGGCGCTGCGCAAACTACGCGCTCTCGCTGGGGAAACGCCAGCCCAGGCGGGCGGCGGCGGTGAAGGGGATGAGGACCAGGACCCCGTGCCCGGCGGGACTGGCCCCGCACCCCAGGCCGTCCCCCTGCGGTGCGCACCGCATCTGCGCCCTAGGCCGAGGCCAGGCTCGGACCCCTCCCCCGCACCGACGTGATTCGGATCGCGCGGTGCTGGCGCCGCCTTCATGCGCCCCGCCTGGCCCCCACCTGGTCCTCTTTCCTTTTCAGGTGGAGGAGATGCCGCTGTCCCGTCGGTCTGGGGCGAGCCCAGCTCCCCGGATCCCGGGCTGGAGAGACGCGTCGCGGCCCCGGGGCCTGGTGGCACCAGCAGGAAGGAGGACCCGGCGGCGGGCTCTGCCTGGGCTTGCCTGGGCTTGTTCCGAGCCGAGCTGCTTCTCGGTGACCACGCAGATCGGGGGCATTTGGAGATTTTCTGGGAGTCCTGCAGCCCAGCTCCGGGGCAGGAGAGGCCTGGAAGCCCGCACTACCTGCTCGCCCCGGCCCAGCATGCACCCAGGTAAACGCTTGTGTTTCTCAGTCCGTGCGAAAGTTTGCAAAGAAGGAGGCGGCAACTAGACCAACAACTTTAATAATCATAGTCATAATAATGAAAACCCTGTTCAATTGTGTAGCCTCCGTAAGGGGAAGAATTTCCAAGAAGCAACTAAATGTTCTTTGATTTTATAATCTCTGGGGAGAAAGGATTCGTTTTTTGGGGTTTTGCTCGGCTAGTTCTTTCTTCCGTCCTCCATCTCCAGCGTGGGGCGAGGAAGGCTGACTGGCCCATGGGTGGCAGATGGGGACCCCGGCTCTCTTGCGCTGCTGGCCACGGTGATACTGCAGCAAATGCTCAACCTCCCCAGTTCCTCTCCTCACCTTGAAGGTGGAGGCATTGATACTAGCCACCCACGGTTGCAAAAAACTGACATGAAAGGGAAAGTTAAAGTGCTTCGGTCACTAAAGTAGCGTTGTCTAAGAGGTCAAGGCTTTGGAAGACTTCTGCTCTAGAAGAGGGGAACGGGAGAGGGGCTTTCAGCCAACCCGGCCCCGAGGTGAACGCGCGCGCCCCCTGCTGGCTGGAGCCCTGTCCAGCCTGGGAGCCGCCAGTGGGGAAGGAGACTGAGGGGAGGTGGTCCCTGGAGTTCTTTGCTCCTGGTCGGGAGCCCCAGGTGCCGGTGCTCCTGAGGCCCCCTCCCTCACGTTACGTGGATGGGGCCTGTAGCACCGACAGGGCACATGCTTCAGCGTCTCCCTGTTTCTGTGTCAGGTGGGGGACAGGAGCTAGGCTCTGCAGAAGGTTCCAGAGCCTGGGACTTCCTGTTGCATCCACACTAGGCTCCTGGAGCCGAGGGGTGGCTGGGCTCTCTGCATACATGCATGTGAAACTCTAGCAGATACCAAGTCACGTTAAGGGGGCTAAGTGGCCCACTGCAGTTATGTTAGCCAGTTCTGCCTCTGCCCAGTTCTGAGATACCTTTGGGACAAATGGCCACTCCCCTGAGCCCCTGTGTCTTCCTGCATGAGCCACAAATGCTGTGTAGTCATGGCTGAGAAAGAGGGAAGGTGCCTGTGCTTGCAAACATTCCCCTTGAAGGACTATCCAGGAGCAGAGGGAGCAGCTGGAGGCAGCATCCGTTGATACCCTGAGCCCATTGGCACCTACTGCCACATGGGTTAGTGGCCTGTCTCCTGAGCTTCCCCAAGCTGGCCAAAACTGGCCAGGACTGCCCCGCTCTCCCCTCCCAATCCAGCTTTCTCTTGGGCCTCCAGGATCCCTTGGCTAGCTGGCGTGGTGGCCATGAGGACTGCACTTTTACACCCCACCCCTGCCCTTGGCACACATTGCAAATCAATAATGCTAAACCTAGACAGGCCCCCAGGTCTTTCTCATCATAGCATCCATGCAGTGCTTCCCATTGACTGTGTCACCCAATTGCCACCCCAGCCCTACACCTGCCCTTGTAACTGGTCCCTGGGCTGGGGGTGTAGGAGGACTCAAGGATGAACAAGATGCTGCCCTTGGTTATAGGATGCACTACCTCCAGCTAGAAGTTATCGGATCTATGCAGAAGATAATAACTAGGCAGGACTCATTCATTCATGTGACAAATACTTACAGAGTCCTTGCTATACGCAATGAGTCATTGAGGAGAAACCTACAGAAAGATGAGGGGGAAGGCTTTTCAGGCAGAAGGGTTAGTAAGTGCAAAGGCCCTGTGTTTGGTGCATTGGAGAAATTGCAAGAAAGGCGGTGAGACTGAAGATCAACTCATGTGATACTTGGTAATGAATATCACGTGAAAACAAGGAAGTTTTCTTGTCTAGCCCTGAAATTTGCCTTGGTTGGCAGATCCTTCCTTCCCAGAGAGCACACATCAGTCCTGCAGCTACAGCTGTCTGTCTGACATACTTGTAAGAATGAACTGTTTAGTGCAGGCTCTGGGAGGCAGTGCCATGCGGGTCACTGACATACATGGTGCCAATCATTTTTCTCCATTCGTAAGGCACCTCAGGACCCCACTGGGGCCCCAGTATTCCAGTAAGGATATGGGTTTTGAGTTAAGGAGCCGCCTTCTAGCTCCGTCTCTGTCACTAGCTGTGCTAATTTGGAAATAGGACTTCCTTTCCTGGCTTTCGTTCCTCATCTATAAAAATTGCCCTTATGTTAGGACCTACGTGGTAGAGGCATGAGATAAAATAATTCAATAATGTGCATAAACCAGGGAGCAGGGTGCTGTGGCAACTGTTAGGTAGCATCAGTGATAAAGCACTTTGCTTTCATGGGTATTTTATGTGTTCACTAAATCAGAACTTTCCTCTGTGCTGATGTAGTCTAGTGGGGTCTGGGGAGTTTCTTGTTTGATTTTTGCATTGCAAATATTCATCTCTTCCCCTCCCTAAAAAACCACTGCTTTTTTTTTTTTTTTTTTTTTTTCTTTGAGGCAGGATCTCACTCTGTCACCCAGGCTGGAGTGCAGTGGCACAACCGTAGCTCACTGGAACCTGGAACTCCTGAGCTCAAGCGATCCTCCCGCCTCAGCATCCTGAGTAGTTAGCACTACAGGCATGTGTCACCATGCCCAGCTAATTTTTAAATTTTCTGTTGAGATGGGGTCTTGCTGTGTTTCCCAGGTTGGTCTCAACCTCCTGGGCTCGAGTGATCCTCCCGCCCCAGCCTCCCAAAGTGCTGGGATTACAGGTGTGAGCCACCTCGCCCGGCCTACATTTTTTTTTCATTAACTAGTATTGCAAATATTTAAATGGAGTAAAATGCCTTGAGTTGATGCCGAAAGGAAAAATAAGGGTCTATAAGGGGATCTGACTGAGGCATGACACGGTTTGAGTACACCCTGTCCTGTGTCCCTGGCTGTGGGTTACCGCACCTGGGGCAGGCAGTGGCACCTGGGGAAGGCTTGGTAGAAGCTCCTGCCTCTCGCGCTCACAGAGCTTTTGACCCACCAGGCTCACCCAGGGCCCCACTGTGACCTCCATGGCACCAGGTGACTCTTACTCTGCACTGTCATTTGGGGCCCTCAGCCATCCCACCTCACCTCACATGGTCCCAGCAGCTCCTGCCCGATTCCCATGCCTCCTCTGCACAGAGAGCCCACCCTCCTCTTGACAGATCAGTAACTCCTTATGAGGAAGATGGTTTCCATACTCAGTAGATGGGACAGTGGGGGCAGCAAGGGAGGGTCCGCCAGAGGAGACAGAGCTGGCCTGACAGTGGTGGGGGTTGGGGGTGTCTGTTGACTTGTTGAGCCAAATTGATTCCTAATCCTGGCATTAAACATCCTGCGAGGCTGTCACCTCATCTCAAAACAAGATTAGTTAAAATGGACTTGAATTAAAGGCGGATAAGACTACTGTCACTATCACCCCCTGTTACTCTGCAATCCACCACCAGTGAGGGGTGAAGCAAGTTTAAAATCCCAGGCCACGTGGTCGACCACTGATCAGTCATCCATGATCATCACAAGGAGAGTGGCGGTGAACTGGCTTCCCAAACCCCAAAGCAAATAGAAAGCCCTCACCTTCAGGGCTGGGTGCGGTGGCTCACACCTGTAATTCCAGCACTTTGGGGTGCTGAGGCAGGTGGATCACTTGAGGCCAGGAGTTCGAGACCAGCCTGGACAACATGGTGAAACTCTTGTCTCTACTAAAAGTACAAAAATTAGCTTGGCGCCGTGGTGCGTGCCTATAATCCCAGCTACTCGGGAGGCTGAGGCAGAAGAATCGCTTGAACCCGGAAGGCAGAGGTTGCAGTGAGCCATGATCATGCCACTGCTGCATTCCAGCCTGAGTGACAGAGCGAGACTGTGTCTCAGAGAAAAACACAAAAAGAAATACCTCACCTCCAGCCTGAAAGACAGAAATAGTTCTTGATAATTTGCTGAGAAAAAAAACGTTGTTTCCTGACTTTGTAATGATCGCCATTCTAACTGGTGTGAGATGGTATCTCATTGTGGTTTTGATTTGCATTTCTCTGATGGCCAGTGATGATGAGCATTTTTTCATGTGTTTTTTGGCTGCATAAATGTCTTCCTTTGAGAAGTGTTTGTTCATGTCCTTCGCCCACTTTTTGATGGGGTTGTTTGTTTTTTTCTTGTAAATTTGTTTGAGTTCATTGTAGATTCTGGATATTAGCCCTTTGTCAGATGAGTAGGTTGCGAAAATTTTCTCCCATAACAACAGGTGCTGGAGAGGATGTGGAGAAATAGGAACACTTCTACACTGTTGGTGGGACTGTAAACTAGTTCAACCATTGTGGAAGTCAGTGTGGCGATTCCTCAGGGATCTAGAACTAGAAATACCATTTGACCCAGCCATCCCATTACTGGGTATATACCCAAAGGACTATAAATCATGCTGCTATAAAGACACATGCACACGTATGTTTATTGCAGCACTATTCACAATAGCAAAGACTTGGAACCCCAACCCAAATGTCCAACAACGATAGACTGGATTAAGAAAATGTGGCACATACACACCATGGAATACTATGCAGCCATAAAAAATGATGAGTTCATGTCCTTTGTAGGGACATGGATGAAACTGGAAACCATCATTCTCAGTAAACTATCGCAAGGACAAAAAACCAAACACCGCATGTTCTCACTCATAGGTGGGAATTGAACAATGAGAACACATGGACACAGGAAGGGGAACATCACACTCCGGGGACTGTTGTGGGGTGGGGGGAGGGGGGAGGGACAGCATTAGGAGATATACCTAATGCTAAATGACGAGTTAATGGGTGCAGCACACCAACATGGCACATGGATACATATGTAACAAACCTGCACATTGTGCACATGTACCCTAAAACTTAAAGTATAATAATAAAAAAAATTTTTAAAAATGACATCACTTTGTATCCTATAAATATATACAATTTGTCAATATATAATTAAAAAAAAAATTGTTAAATTTATCACAACCTGGCCACCACCCAGCCACCCCCTGTCCTGGACACCCAGCCTCATAGTGCTGGGTGGAGGTAGAGAGACCCTGCTGGCATTGGAGGACAGCTGCGATGGTCTTTTAGGGAGAAGGTGAGACAGGCTCAAAGTAATACAGTCGAGCCTCTTTACCTGGGGGTTCCACATCGGCTGATTCAGCCAGCCTAGGGTCCAAAATGTTCGAAAAAGCAAAAATAAATAATAATAATAATACAACAATAAAAAATAATATAAATGGGCCGGCTGTGGTGGCTCATGCCTGTAATCCCAGCACCTATGGAGGCCAAGACTGGAGGATTGCTTGAGCTCAGGAGTTGGAGTCCAGTCTGGGCAACATAGCAAGACCCCTGTCTAATAAAAAATAATAATAATACAAATTAAAAAACCATGCAGTGTAACAACTATTCACACGGCATTTACGTGGCAGTAGATATTATAATAATCTAGAAATGATTTAAAGTGTGTGGAAAGGCCAGGAGCAGTGGCTCACGCCTGTAATCCCAGAACTTTGAGAGGCCAAGGTGGGTGGATCACCTGAGGTCAGGAGTTCGAGACCAGCCTGGCCAACGTGGTGAAACCCCGTCTCTACTAAAAATGCAAAAATCAGCCAGGTGTGGTGGCAGGTGCCTGTAATCCCAGATAATTGGGAGGCTGAGGTGGTAGAATCGCTTGAACCTGGGAGGTGGAGGTTGCAGTGGCTGAGATCGCGCCATTGCACTCCAGACTGGGCTACAAGAGCAAAACTCCATCTCAAAATAAATAAATACGGTGGCGCGTGCCTGTAATCCCAGCTACTTGGGAAGCTGAGGCAGGAGAATTGCTTGAACCCCGTAGGTAGAGGTTGCAGTGAGCCGAGATTGCACCACTGGAAGTGACAGAGTAAGATGTATGTGAAGGATGTGTGTAGTTATATACAAATACCACACAATTGTATAAAAGGGGCTTGAGCATCCTCAGATTTTGGTATTCACAGGGATCCTGGGACCAATCCCCCTGGGACATTGAGAGACAACTATATTTCAGACCAGATATAATTCTCGTTCGGTCCCTTCCCTTTTGGTCTCAGGCATAATACTTTGCCCGCTGCCCCACAGCTCTGAGCCTACACTGTGGGGCCTGGTAACTCTCCAGAACCCCTCAACTTTGACACCTAACAAGGACTGTCCTATCCCTTCAAATGCTGTTGAACCCTAAAATACTTCAAAACTTCCGTTCCCCTAGAGCCACTTATAAGCCACATCATTCCACACTGAATTTTTTAAAAAACAGCAAACACTTCCCTGCCTCTCATCTGTCCCCTTCACGAAGAATCACACCTTCTCCAAATGCTTCCAGATTCGCACGCTTTGATGGCACACACAGCACTCATTATGTTCATTTAAGTGAATTATTTCCAGTTAAGCCCAATTACCATATGAGAGGCTCACACTTGTGCTTGTCTTTAAATGTGGGTCAAATTAACTTTGTTAGAGGTTGTTTTTAAGGCAGTGGAGAAATATAAAGAACATTGTCTGGAAGTTAGTTGGTCCTTGTTTTTTGTTTTTTTGTTTGTTTGTTTGTTTGAGACAGGGTCTCCCTCTGTTGCCCAGGCTGGAGTGTCGTGGTGAGATCTCGGCTCACTGCAGCCTTGACCTCCCCTGGCTCAAGTGATCCTCCCACCTCAGTCTTCCAAGTAGCTGGGACTTTACATGTGCACCACACCCAACTAATTTTTTAAATTTTTTGTAGGGGTAGTGTCTCATTATGTTGCCCAGGCTGGTCCTCATTTTACCCCTTCATTATCTCAGTGGTGCATGACCAGAATATAACACCTCTCAATTCATTTTCTTTTTTTTAAATAAGAAAAGAATAATAATAATTTTAGGCCGGGCGCTGTGGCTTACATCTGTAATCCCAGAATTTTGGGAGGCCAAGGCCGGTGGATCACTTGAGGTCAGGAGTTTCAGACCAGCCTGGGCAACATGGTGAAACCCTGTCTCTATTAAAAATATAAAAATTAGCCAGGCACGGTGGCATGCATCTGTGATCCCAGCTACTCAGGGGGCTGAGGTAGGAGAATCACTTGAACCCAGGAGGCAGAGGTTGCAGTGAACCGAGACCACACCGCTGCACTCCAGCCTGGGTGACAGAGTGAGACTTCATCTCAAAAAAAAAAAAAAAAAAAAAAAATTTAAAGGTGGTATCTCACTCTGTCACCCAGGCTAGTCTCAAATTCCTGGCCTCAAGCAGCCCTCCTGTCTCAGCTCAACCTGTTTCCTTATCCTAAAATAAATCATTCCTGTCCTGCCTACCTCCCAGAGTCTGTAGGAGGATCACACAAGATGGGTCCTTATTCCCAAATCCTCCCTGATACACCTCATGTTCAAAGCTCTGTCCTCCAGGTACAATAGCTAGACAGCTCATTGCCACCCCGATGGTCTTCACAGTCTGGTCAGGACGACAGAAGGTAAATAACTAATGCACAAATAGCCAACATTGACTGAATACTCGCAGTATGCTCAGCCCTTACTGTAAAGTGCTAAGCAGTTTACAAATATTACCTTATTTCATCCCTATACCAGCCCTCTGAGGTGGCTGCTATTGTTCCCATGTTTACACGTAGGAAACTGAGGCTTAGAGGGGTTATGTTGATGGGTACATGTGTGATCATGGTAGAGCCTGGCTTGAACATGTGTAGTATGACCCAGAGTCTGTGGATGTGATCGCTCTGCTTCTGTCAAGGTGCAGGGTGACAGGCACGAGAACCACAAACCGCACACTTGTCTGGGACTGTTGTCATGGCCACGTCTTCATTATCATCATCAGATTCGTTTTCTCTTGCTGCGTAACAGAGTACTACAAAGTAGCTTAGGAAACACACATTTATTATCGCACAGTTTCTGTGGGTCAGGAGTCTGGGCACAGTTTAGCTGGGTCCTGTGTAAGGCTGCCATTAAGGTCTAAGCCAGGGCTGGGGTCTCATCTGGTGATTCAGCTGGGGAAAGATCCTATTCCAAGCTCACTCAGGTTGTTGGTGGAATTTTTCTCATTGCGGTTGGACGACTGGGGTCCTTGGCTTCTTGCTGGCTGTTGACTGGCGCTGCTCTCAGCTCCTAGAGTCCGCCCGCAGGCCTTTGCCTTGTGGCCCCCTCCCTAGGCTCTCCCACAGCATGGCAGCTTGTTTCTTTAAAGCCAGTGAGGGAGAGCGTCTTCAGCATGAGCCTGCCAGCAGGAGAGGGAATCTTATATAACGTAGCGCACTCCTTGAGTGACACTCTGCCATCCATGCCATATTCTGTTGGCTAGAAGCCAGTCACAGGTCTTGCCCATACTAAAGAAGGGGGTCACACAAAGGCATGAACACCATGAGGCAGTGGCCATAGGGGCTACCTTATCATTTGTCGCCCACAATTTCTAACTTCATTTGTGCTTGTCCTTAAATATGTGTCAAATGAACTTTGTTAGAAACTGTATGTAAGTTGATGGAGAAATAGAACATTGAGAGTGACAGTGTTCCTGATGGTTTCTTGTCATGTCAACAACTTACAAGAACACTTAGCATGCCAGCAGCGTGTCTGATATGTTTTTTATTCCCTCCTGGATTCCATGGACCTGCCCTCTGGGGAGTTAGTTAATACAGTCAGGGTCGCCTCTATGGTTAGATGATCCCCGGGAGTTTACAGAAGAGGAACTGAGCCACGGGATCTTGAGACAGAGCAACAAGGGAAGAGAGAGCCCGGTGTTGAATTTAGGCATTTGGTAAAAACTTTAAAATTCATCCACTTATTTATTGATTCCTCAGTTCATCTGCTCATGTGTTCATATATCCAGCACATTTCAGTGACTTCCTTCTGTATGGTGCGTTCAGTACTGTGCCGGTATTGACGCAAACGTGGCTATGTCCCCACTGTGTCCAGGGCAGAGTTAACAGATAGGAGAGGTGGGATGCCTCTGCCTGCGACACTGTGGGTGGCTTCATTCCCTTTGGGCGTGGGGACCATCCTGGAGTCCACTGCAGGCATAAGCAGGCAAAGGGAACAGCAGGTAGGAGTGCAGAGGTGCAGAGGGCGGGTGTGGGGCAACCCCAGGGGGCTCAGTCATGCCTCAGGGCAGGTAGGGGGCCAGAAGCAGTGGCCACTGCACCCTACCTCCCCACTTCACTAGGAAAATGGGAGGGAGTGGAATGTCACCTCTTGAGGCGGTTTGTCTTTGGGGCACAAGATACCTCTGGACAGGAGCCTCAACACCAGACAGACAGGTTCCTGGGAAACCGTGAGTGTTTTATTTTTATTTTATTTTATTTTATTTTTATTTTATTTTATTTTATTTTATTTTATTTTATTTTATTTTATTTTTTTTTGAGACAGAGTCTCATTGCAACTCCCAGGCTGGAGTACAATGGCATGATCTCAGCTCACTGCAACCTCCACTTCCCAGGTTCAAACGATTCTCCTGCCTCAGCCTTCCAAGTGGCTGGGATTACAGGTGCATGCTACCACGCCTGGCTAATTTTGGTATTTTTAGTAGAAACGAGGTTTCACCATATTGGCCAGGCTGGTCTTGAACTCGTGACCTCAAGTGATCCACCTGCTTTAGCCTCCCAAAATGTTGGGATTACAAGCGTGAGCCACCGCACCCAGCGAGTGTTTTTAGACAGCTAAAGATTCATCCTGGCTGGGTGTGGTGCCTCATGCCTGTAATCCCAGCACTTTGGGAGGCTGAGGAGGGAGGATTGCTTGAGCCCAGGAGTTCGAGACCAGCCTGGGCAACATGGCGAAACATTGTCTCTACAAAAAAAAAAAAAAAAAAATCAAAAAGATGAGGCAGGAGGATTACTTGAGCCCTGGAGGTTGAGGCTGCAATGAGCCATGACTGTGCCACTGCACTCCCTCCTAGGTGACAGAGCGAGACCCTGCCTCAAAAACAAACAAAAATCCTCCCTGTACTGGCACTTTTCAATTCTATTGTTTTTGGTTGGAAATCTTTCTAGAATATAACTCATGCTTCCCTCTTCTTAAAACAGAATAAACACAGTTTTACCTTTTCTTCCTAAGCTTACTGGTCACTGTGAACATGCATTGCTGTGTCTGTGTGAAGCCACCTCCTGGAGGTCCTGGCCTCAGGTCTCAGGGCTTTTTTAAATGTCACGAGTGTGGTTTATAGAATTTCCATTTCTTCCCTTGTTCTCTTTCTCTCACTTGTCTTTCCTTGTTCTTGCCGGTGAATCTGATTTCAGCAAACCTTTCCTTCCCTTCCCTTCTGAGTTGCTGCTTCTAAATTACTGTGGGGTCAGGAACCCTCATTCCTATTTAGGTTAAGATTTTGAAATAAGACCATCTTGGATGATCTGGGTGAGCCCTAAGACAGGTGTCTTTAGAAACAGAGGCAGAAGGAAATTTAAGACAGTCAGAAGAGGAGAAAACACAGACACACAGAGAAGGCCACTGAAAGACAGAGGCAGAGACTGGAGTGATGCAGCCACCAGCCCAGGAATGCTGGGACAGCCACCAAAGCTAAAAAGAGACAAGGGAGCCTTCTTCAGGCCAGACATGGTGGGTCACGCCTATAATCCCAGCACTTTGGGAGGCCGAGGAGGGTGGATCATCTGATGTCAGGAGTTCGAGACCAGCCTGGCTAACACGGTGAAACCCCATCTCTACTAAAAATACAAAAATTAGCCAGGCGTGGTGGTGTGCACCTGTAATCCCAGCTACTCGGGAGGCTAAGGCAGAATTGCTTGAACCTGGGAGGCGGAGGTTGCAGTGAGCCAAGATCATGCCACTGTACTCCGGCCTGGGTGACAGAGTGAGACTGTGAAAAAAAAAAAAAAAAATGAGTTCATACAGTGGAGTTCAAGGGCAAGCTGGGCCTCACCCCAATGTCAGAATGGGGGGGCAGAGGTCATTTGGAAACAAAGTATTGCTTTGATTCATCACTTTCCTTTAGCTTAGCTTTAGTTGTGCTATTTACTTGATATTGAATTTCAGCTGTGAAGTTGAGAGTGGGGAGAGTGTTTATCCAAGGAGAGTATTGATTAACAGAATATGAGATATTAACAGAACACCATGTTGAGGGTAACAGTATGTTCTGAGGAGGGACAGGAACTTGGGCGCAGGAGTTTGAGCTGCTCAGAGACTTTCTTTTTTTAAAGACAGGGTCTTGCTTTGTTGCTCCGGCTGGAGTGCAGTGGGGTGATCATGGCTCACTGTAGCCTTGACTTCCCAGACTCAAGCCGTCCTCCCACTTTAGCCTCCCAAGTAGCTGGGACTATAGGCATGCGCCACCATGCCTGGCTAATTTTTTTTTTTTTTTTGTAGAGATGGGTTTCGCCATGTTGCCCAGGCTGGTCTTGAACTCCTGGGCTCAAGCGATCTGCTCACCTCAGCCTCTCAACGTGCTGTGATTACAGGCGTGAGCCACCAAAGTGCTGTGATTACAGGCATGAGCCACTGTGCCCAGCCCAGAGGCTGCTTTCCTACCCTGCCTCTCTGTAACAACCCCATTGCAGTTGTGAATGAGCTTATTCATGACTCCAGGAGTATAATAATTTCCTGTGGCTGCTGGATGGCTTAAATTATTCCCTCACAGCTCTGGAGGCCAGAAATCTGAAATCCAGCAGGGCCGTGCTCCCACTGGAGGCTCTAGGGAAGAAGCCTCCCTTGTCTCTTTATAGCTTTGGTGGCTGTCCCAGCATTCCTGGGCTGGTGGCTGCATCACTCCAGTCTCTGCCTCTGTCTTTCAGTGGCCTTCTCTGTGTGTCTGTGTTTTCTCCACTTCTGACTGTCTTAAATTTCCTTCTGCCTCTGTTTCTAAGGACAACTGTCTTAGGGCTCACGCAGATCATCCAAGATGGTCTCATCTCAAAATTTTAATCAGCTCTGCAAAGACCCACATGCTCTGGTTGCAGGGATTTGACGTGGCTATCTCTCCAGGGTGTTTTTCAGCCCACTGCAATGAGTGACGCAGTAAAAGGGTGAAGAACAGTGCCTGACGCGTAGTGGGGCCGCTGTTTCTATTGCTATTGCTGCTGCTTTTGGATTACTTCTCATCCTTTCATTCATTCACTGGGTATTCAGGTATCGGCCCTGGCTCCCCATCATGCTAGGTGCCAAGAGGGATAAAGTGAAGTGAGGCACCCTGACCCATGAGGGGATGATGCCCCATGTTTCTGGATATCTGAAGTCCCACAGTACAGTGGACTCTACTGGCTGAAACTACAAACCTGCCACACTTACGGTATTGTGACTTCAGGGCGTGGCATTCCTAGTTACAAGCAGCCAACTTGCCCAATAACCTTGTGAAAAGTCCAAATCATTGTCAACTTATGAATTAGGTGTACTTGGCCGGGCACAGTGGCTTACGCCTGTAATCACAGCACTTTGGGAGGCCGAGGTGGGTGGATCACCAGAGGTCGGGAGTTTGAGACCAGCCTGACCAACATGGGGAAACCCCATCTCTACTAAAAATACAAAAAATTAGCCGCACATGGTGGTGGGTGCCTGTAATCCCAGCTACTCGGGAGGCTGAGGCAGGAGAATCACTTGAACCCAGGAGGTGGAGATTGCTGTGAGCTGAGATCGTGCCACTGCACTCCAGCCTGGGCGACAGAGCAAGTCTCAGTTTCAAAAAAAAAATTAGGTGTACTCAAAGACGGTCTGAAATGGAAGTGTGACTCTTTGCAGTTACAGTTTTGTTTTTGTTATTATTATTATTATTTTTTTGAGACAGAGTCTCACATTGTCACCTGGGCTGGAGTGCAATGGCATGATATCGGCTCACTGCAACCTCCACTTCCCAGGTTCAAGCGATTCTCCTGCCTCAACCTGCTGAGTAGCTGGGACTACAGGTGTCCGCCACCACACCTGGCTAATTTTTTGTATTTTTAGTAGAGGCGGGGTTTCACTATGTTGGCCAGGCTGGTCTGGAACTCCTGACCTCCTGATCTGCCCTCCTTGGCCTCCCAAAGTGCTGGGATTATAGGTGTGAGCTACCACGCCCGGCCCAGTTACAGTTTTTTTTTTCTTTTTTTTTGAGACAGAGTCTCGCTCTGTTGCCCAGGCTGGGGTGCAGTGGCGTGATCTCGGCTCACTGCAACCTCTGCCTCCCGGATTCATGCCGTTCTCCTGTTTCAGCCTCCTAAGTAGCTGGGACTACAGGCGCCCGCCACCACACCCGGCTAATTTTTTGTATTTTTAGTGGAGACGGGGTTTCACTGTGTTAGCCAGGATGGTCTCGATCTCCTGACCTTGTGATCCACCTGCCTCGGCCTCCCAAAGTGCTGGGATTACAGGCATGAGCCACAGCGCTTGGCCCCAGTTATGGTTTTTAAAGCACTTTCCCATCTGCTGCCTCACCTGTGTTTTCTGTGCTGATGACAGACTAAACACCTGAGGCTCAGCCTGATGATTAAGCTCTCGCAGGCTTGGAACGTGCGGTCCGCTGACTGAGCGCAGGCTGGCTGGCAACGCTGCCTGTCTTTTTTTGGCCACTCCTCCTCCCGTGCTTTCTCAACAGACCTTTACTGGCACTCACTATGTCCTGTCTGCTGGGCTAGGTGCTGGGAGTAGGAACAGGAAGCTGACACTCAGTCTGGTGAGAGAGAGGTACAAGCGAGTTGGCCACCATGATGCAGGGAGACGTGTGATGCTTGGGGTGGGCACTGGGAGCCCATAGCTGAGTAAGGGGGGTTGTAGGGCGCTTAACCGAGGCCTGAAGGATGAGTAAGAGTTGCTTGTGAAGCTGGAAGGGTGGGGCCTCAAGGCAGAGAGGCTGGCCCCAGAAGGCCCGGGGGGCATAGAGCCAGCATCTGAGTGAGGAGGGCCCTGGTCTGTGAGCTCAGGGACACCTCACCTTATGCTGCCTGCCTCCACCCAGTCTCCTTCAGTGAGCTGGTTTGTGGCTGAAATTCAGCCATTAGAGCTTCATTCTTTTGGCTTAAGCCAGATAGAAAATGTATTCCAGTCCTAGCACCGTGGCTCATGCCTATAATCCCAGCATTTTGGGAGGCCGAGGCGGGTGGATCACCTGAGGTCAGGAGTTTAAGACCAGCCTGGCCAACATGGTGAAACCCCGTCTCTGCAAAAATACAAAAATTAGCCGGGTGTGGTGGTGCACCCCTGTAATCCCAGCTACTTGGGAGGCTGAGGCGGGAGAATCACTTGAACCCGGGAGGCGGAAGTTGCAGTGAGCCGAGATCGCGTCACTGCACTCCAGCCTGGGCAACAGAGCGAGCCCCCGTCTCAAAAAAGAAAAGAAAAGAAAATGTATTCCATACTCAAATGCAGAATCCACTGAAGATGAGTCTCCTACAGCACCAACCCCTTCCAATTCCAGGGCATCTAGCATTCACCCAAGGGTAGGTTTTGCCGTGAACCAGGGGTCAGGCAAGGGCCGAAGACAGCGAGTACTTGTAGGTGTGGTTGGAAAGCAAGTCATCTCCATATGGGGACAGGAAGAGAGAGGACAGCACTTGGTGGTCCACACATGTTCCTTGGGCCAGCTGTGGGCTATCCCCCCACATTCAGACATTGGGTCCTGACACTCTTTATAAAAACACTCTGTGTTGAGTCCCTTCCCTGTGGATGGAAGGAAGTAGGTTTCCTCCAGGAATGCATGGCCCAGTGTGGTGAATTTGCATCTGCTTGGCTCCTGTGTCTCTTCCACTGCCTGCTTCCTTGTGTCCCGGATCACCAGTTCACCCCCAGGTCTGGCAGCCTTTACAGAGTACCAGGACTCCGGATGGGGGCTACAGGGAACTGTGCTTCTTCCATGTGACCCAGAGAGGCAGCAAAGGGACTTCTCCATCTAGCCCACTGGAAACATTGCTTTTATTTGCCTTTGCACCATATATTCTTTTTTTAATTTTTTTTTATTTTTTAGAGACAGGGTTTCACCATGTTGCCCGGCCTGGTTTCGAACTCCTGGGCTCAAGCGATCAGCTGGCCTTGGCCTCTCAAAGTTCTGGGATTACAGGTATGAGCCACTGTGCTCAGCCCTGTACCATATATTTTTAAACTAGAGAGACACACACACGCACACACACACACACACACACATACACACACACACTTTAGATTATTTTGAATATTATCAACCTATCCATTTTCCTTGACATTTTTCAAGGTATACTATGTCCTCAAAATATGATATTATGCCCACATTGCATTTATTTTATTTTATTTTGAGAGACAGGGTCTTGCTGTGTTGCTCAGGCTGGAATACAGTGGTGTGATCATAGCCTACTGCAGCCTCGAACTCCTGGGTTCAAGCAATCCTCCCTCCTCAGCCTCTTGAGTAACTGGGACTACAGGTGCACACCTGGATGATTTTAAAATATTTTTTTAGAGATGGCCTCTCCCTGTGTTGCCCAAGCTGGTCTCAAACTCCTGGGCTCAAGAGATCCTCCCACCTCAGCTTCCCAAAGCATTAGGATTACAGGTGTGAGCCACCGTGCCTGGTCTGAATTTCTTGCTTTACATGTCAGCTGGGAAGTAGATGCCCTTAAGAATGGTGGAGCATATAAGCTGTCCCTGCAGGTCAGTCTCATGGCCACCCAGCTCCAGCCCTGTCTCTAGGTGTGAATCCCTTTTGCACGACAGACAGCCTGGGGAGGTGGAAGGTCTTGGTGACACCTTGTGAGTTATTCACACTGGCTGTGGGTGACAGAGCCAGAGGTGGGAGCACAGAGCTCTCATAGCAGAGAGGAGTAAGGAGTTGAAGCCGCAGAAACAGTGCGGAGGCCTGAGGTGGAGGAACAGTTGTAGATGGAAAATTAGATGGCAGTTCTGCAGGTTGGGAAGTGGGTGATAAAGTGGGTGTGCAGGCACCATTCCAGGAGGCTGTGCCTTGTGTGCATTGAGAGCAGGTCAGGTGGCCAGGAGGCTCCAAGCTTAAAGCTGCCAGGTGAGCCAAGCATTTTTTTTTTTTTTTTTGAGACGGAGTCTCCTTCTGTCACCCAGGCTGGAGTGCAGTAGCACGATCTTGGCTCACTGCAACCTCTGCCTCCCAGGTTCAAGTGATTCTCCTGCCTCAGCCTCCTGAATAGCTGGGATTACAGGCGAGCATCACACGCCCGGCTAATTTTGTGTTTTTAGTAGAGATGGGGTTTCACCATGTTGGTCAGGCTGGTCTCAAACTCCTAACCTCGTGATCCGCCTGCCTTGGCCTCTCAAAATGCTGGGATTACAGGTGGGAGCCACTGCGCCTGGCCTTTCTTTCTTTTTTTCTTTTTTCTTTTTCTTTTCTTTTGTTTTTTTTGAGACAGAGTCTCGCTCTGTCGCCCAGGCTGGAGTGCAGTGGTGCCATCTCAGCTCACTGCAACTTCCACCTCCAGGGTTCCTGCGATTCTCCTGCCTCAGCCTACCGAGTAGCTGAGATTACAGGCGTGTGCCACCACACCTGGCTAATTTTTGTATTTTTGGAGACATGAATTTCACCATGTTGGCCAGGCTGGTCTTGAACTCCTGATCTCAGGTGATCCCACCTGCCTCGGCCTCCCAAAGTGCTGGGATTACAGGCATGAGCCACCACGCCGGCCTGGGCCAAGCATTTTTGCAGTGACTTTCCTCCTTGTCAGCAGCCTCAGAGGCAGGCACTGGATCCAGAACCTCATCTTGATCCTAACAGCCTCTGTGTTCCAGCTGCAATGGCATCCAAGCTACAGGGAGGCAGTTTCTATTTTCGCCTTGGAGTCAGCGGCTCCTGCCTGCCTGGTGGGTCACATCCTCCCCTTCTTTGCTCAAACTTCAAAAGGGGCTTCCAGGTTCCGCCTTCCCAGGATACGTTGAAGAGCTGGTGTTTCCCCACATCCACCCTCTCTCCCGAGGAAAGGCCTTGGTCTGAGGGGACGGGCAGTGGCAGGGGGCCACCTACTCAGGGGGAGTGCAGGCAGGAGGTCTAGGGGTGTCAGATGGGCAGTCTCCCTCCCGCAGGGGCTCCCGGCTGGAGCGTGGACTTGTTTCTCTCATTTCCTGAGGTTTGCTGGAGACAGGCGTTTGCTTAGTGCCGGGAGCTGTCTCCTGTGGTCTCTGTCCTTTGACTTATTCAGAGTCTCACTTGGGGTTGGTTTTCCAGGATCTGGTGACCAGGATGAATGACGCATGGAGTCACAACCCAGACTGCAGTTCAGGAGTTTCCCAAGCAGGCAAGGCTGTGTTTCCCAAGAAAGGGGGTGTGGATACGAGATATTCTGCCCCTATTCTTATTTTTTCCTAATGTTCTTTTAGATTTATAAAATAAGTAATAATACTCATAAAAACTCAAACAGGCCAGACGCGGTGGCTCATGCCTGTAATCCCAGCACTTTGGGAGGCTGAGGCTGGAGAAACACTTGAGCCCAGAGGTTTGAGACCAGCTTGGACAACATAGTAAGACCCTGTCTCTAAAAGAATTGTTTTAAACATTAGCTGGGTTGCCAGGTGCGGTGGCTGACATCTGTAATCCCAGCACTTTGGGAGGCTGAGATGGGCGGATCACCTGAGGTTAGGAGTTCGAGACTAGCCTGGTCAACATGGTGAAACCCCATCTCTACTAAAAATACAAAAAATTAGCCAAGTGTGGTGGTGCACACCTGTAATCCCAGCTACTTGGGAGGCTGAGGCAGGAGAATTGCTTGAATCCGGGAGGCAGAGGTTGTAGTGAGCCGAGATCACACCACGGCACTCCAGCCTGAAGGACAGGGTGAGACTCTGTCTCAAAAAACAAAAAAAAGATTAGCTGGGCGTGGTATGGTGGTGCACACCTGTGGTCCCAGCTACTAGAGAAGCTGAGGGGGGAAGATGGATGGCTGGAGCCAGGGAGGTCAAGGCTTTGGTGAGCTATGATCATGCCACTGTGCTCCAGCTCAGTGGGGGACAGGGCCAGACCCTGTCTCTGCAGTTAATAAGCTGGGTCTATTTCTGTCCTGCTTCTTCCCCAAGTCCCCAAACACGTCCCATATCAGCCTTGGGCATGTGTCCTTCTAGTTCACCCACTTCTTGGAGATGGTTTCCGTTGACTATTTGCTGAACTTTGTTGCTGCCCAGAAAATATTCCAGGGAGTGTGATGTGCGTCTATTTCTGGAGCCTCATTTCAGCAGGACTGGTGCCTGGTCAGGGTCTAGACCCTCCACCTCAGGGTCTGCCGTGGAGCAGCCAGAACCCTGGCTTCCCCCAGGTCCCCTAAACAGGCTGCTGTCACCTCTGCCCAGCTCTGGACTCTGAGGGTTCCCCAGATGAACACACGGCTCCCTCTCCCCCAGGTCCTCATGGGGGACAGGTGGCCTCTGCATGTTTCACTGGTCTGGCAGGTCAAGAACTCAGATTGCTTTAACAGTGGGTGAGGCTTTTATGTATTCAGATGAGACAACGAATGTGAAAGCTCACTGTCACCTGTAAAGCACCTACCAGTCTGCTGTGACGATGACGGGATGATGAGAACTGTCATTGCTCCTTCTCGTTCCTGTGGCTTTACTGTGGGACCTTGAGAGCCAGAGCAGCAGAGGGGAGGTTCTGAGGGTCTAGAAGCCTCGGCAAGGGGCTGTTGCAGCCAGGGGCAGTCAGGCAGGGTCACCCATGCAGGGGCAGCCAAGTGGCTTGCCCAAGCTGGGGTCTATGCCCAGAGGACCCTCCAAAGATGCTGACCCCGTGAAGCCTGGCATCGCCCAGGGAGGAGCTGTCACCACCATGGCCCTCTGGGCTACTAAAAACAACCATTTGCCCAGGACTTGCAAGGAAGAGAGAGAGAGTTCTCAGTGGATGAGAACAGTTTTTCAGTGGCAGTGCTACGGACATTCGGGGCCAGATGATTTTTTGTGGTGGGGGCTGCCCTGTGCACTGTAGGATGTTTAGCGGCATTCCTGGCTTCTACCCACTAGAAGCCAGGAGCACTCCCTACCCTTCGATTGTGATAATCAAAAACATCTGGTTTTTTTTCTTCTTTTTTTTTTTTTGAGACAGAGTCTTGCTCTGTCACCCAGTCTGGAGTGCAGTGATGCGATCTCGGCTCACTGCAACCTCCACCTCCCAGTCTCAAGTGATTCTCCTGCTTCAGCCTCCCAAGTAGTTGGGATTACAGGTGTGTGCCACCATGCCCAGTTAATTTTTGTATTTTTAGTGGAGATAGGGTCTTGTCACGTTGGCCAGGCTGGTCTCGAACTCCTGACCTCAAGTGATCTGCCCGCCTTAGCCTCCCAAAGTGCTGGGATTACAGGCATGAGCCACCACACCCGGCCCCAAAAATGTCTTTAGATATTGCCAAATATCCCCTGGGTGACAAAATCATCCCCCAAACTGCTGGATTAGAGGCTTTGGAAATGGATTTTCTGTGACCACTGCTTCACCATTGTAAGCTGCCTCTCACTTGGGTGCAGTTTTCTTTGTTCCTTTTCCAAAAAGCTGACTTCATCGGGCCCATTTGTTTGTTTCGTTGACTCACCCAGTCTAACCACAAGCAGCCTTCCTCCTCTGGGGGATCCCAAATGACTTATCATGGGACTTTGTATGTAAATTTCAAAGATTATTTTCTACTAAATCAGAGGCAGAAATCCTCAACTTCTTTTTTAGCAGCCTTGGTAAATACTTCCTTGAAGTGCTTTTAAGGGGCATGCCGCACACCTGCTGGTGGTCTGATTGTGAACACCTTTGCTGTTCAGTTCCCTGAAATCGCCAAATATTTCCCTCTCGTTTGGGTCTCAGCCCAGTGACTAGCAGATGATCTAAGGGCCAGGGCGGTCTGAGTTGGCTAGTGCATGGGGGATTTTCTTAAGGCCTTTGACCCGGGGACTGGTGTGGGAGGAAGGCAAAGGCCTGGTTGTTTATGAGCAAGGAGGAGTCAGGTCCCAGGATGGAGCCCTTTGGGGTCACTGCCCTGGGCCCTGTCCCTCTCCTGCACATCAGGCCCCTTGGGCAAGGCCTGTGTGTTTGCAGGACCCTCTTGGGGCAGCAGAGCCAGTGCTGGGTTTGAGAGAGGGCTTCACTTTCTTTCTTTCTTTTTTTTTTTTTTTTTTTTTTTTTAGTAGAGACGGGGTTTCTCCATGTTGGTCAGACCAGTCTCGAACTCCTGACCTCAGGTGATCCGCTCTCCTCGGCCTCCCAAAGTGCTGGGACTACAGGCGTGAGCCACCGCGCCCGGCCAGGGCTTCACTTTCAAGCTCAGTGCTGCTCTAAGGGGTGGACACAGCCCTGAGGTCAGTAGCTGAAGACCTGCCTGGCCACACTCAGCAGCAGTTAGCCTTCTCCTCCCATGCCCCGTGAGCAAGGCTGTACCCTGGTAGGAAGGAGGTTGGGCTCTGTCTGGATTCCATCACGGGTCCTCCCCTGGGCTCCTTGCCCTGCTTTGTTGCCTCCTTAGGAGGATGCGTTCTGGTTTCCTAGGAAGGGCTTTATATCTTAACATCCACCCTGCATTCAAAACCCAAGTTATCAAGACCACAGGGCACCACAACCCTCCTCTTGGCCTTGCTGTTTCTATTCTTCAGTGACTCCCAGAGGTTTGGCTTGATTGGCAGCTTAGAAGCACATGATTGAACTTGAGCAGTGGTTGAAACTCAGAGTCAGATGCCTGGCCCGCCCCAATCCCAGGCACAGAGTCTGTGACCTCACACCCAGGCTGTGCTGTGTACTCAGTTGTTCAGTATCGACTTGAGCTTGACGGCCATCAGGGGCCAGGGAGTGAAAGGGAAGAGAAGCCCAATCTGGCTGCTAAGGGCTCTCAGTCCTGGGTGGCAGGAAAATAGTGGCCTTACCGCTAGACCTGATGCCACCTGCCCCTCCAGCTGTGCCCCCTCAACACCTTGGGTAATACCTCAAGCCCCACGTCCTCTTCCAAGCCAGACAGGACCCCAAGTGCTGGGTGATCCTTATTGAAGGGTAGGGACAGGAGGGACTCGTGGGACTGTGTGTGATCAGAGCGGAGTTCTGGGGCACCTGCAGCAGCTGGAACTGTTTCTTTGCTCCCAGGGCTGTCCTCGGTGCCTTTACCTGTGCTGGGCCCTGGCAGAGCTCGGAGTCTTCCGGATTCCAGCGTCCATAGTAGCTAGTCTGTCGACTGCTGGAGGAAAGCCGCTTTCCCAAAATAGCCACCCAGGGGGAAAGAGCAGCCCTGGAATTTGACCCTGACGATCACCGTGACGGGGCTGCTGGCCCCACCTGGCCTGACCTCCACAACATCACGGAAGGACTATTGGTTAGTTGTAGGGGCCAGGATTTTTCCTCTGTCCCCCTCCCCTCTTCTTCTTCCCTTTCTTCTTTCTCTCTGCCAGCTTCAGGTTTGAAATTCTGGTGACACCGATGGGAGATGCTCCAGTGCCTGTCCAGCTGGGGGGCAGGTCACATGGTGGGAGCAGAGAGGGGAGGGCACTTGTGTGCCTGCACCTCTCGGCAGGTGAATGCACACCTATGGAGGGGCCTGGGTGCTGGCAGCGAGCCCCGCCCCCTGCGGCTGTGCCAGGCCCAGAGGCGGCAGCCAGCTGAACAGGTCAGACAGGTGGATCCAGCCTGGGGAAGCTGCAGGACCAGAGCTGACATCCGATCAATCCAAGGTCCTTCTTTGGCCCACAGAGCAGGTAACCCACCCTTTTCTTTCTTTTCTTTCTTTCTTTCTTTTTTTTTTCTGGTTTAATTCACTGACAACTTTAGGGAACATTTACAACCCGAGAAAAAGGCCATTGAGATTGGGGGGAAATCACGCGAATTTGTTTGAAGAGGGATTTGTGGTGTTTTGTGTGGAGGAAATTTGGCCTCGGCATTAGAAAAGCATTTCTAATTTTCAGGTCTTTGATTCTGAAAGCAGATTTCTTATAGATCCTGGGTGTTGGGTGGCAAATTGGGGAGGCAAAGCCCGGAAGCCATGAGGGTTTTCCTGTGACTGCCGATGGAATGCAGTGGGAGGCTGTAGTTCGGTGGCAACCCCATAAGGAGGGGTTGGGGCAGAGACAGGGTGGTTGGGGGACTGCTCTGCGACGGGACTTGGCTGTATGGGGGAAGCTCTCCCAGTTCCTACTCAGAGAAACACGTGGAGGGCTGGACTCCCTCCAAAATTCAAATTTATGCTACAGTCCCTTACTGGGGCTGGATTTTACTTGGAGATTGTTTGAAGTTTTGTAATCACCTCTCCTGGTAAGAAGACTCCGTCTCCTGCGTTCTTGCCCCCTCTGTATCTTGGCCAGTGATGGTTCCCTTAGACAAATTTATGGGGGATTTCTGGCCTGAGGACAGGAAGAAAAGCAGCCCAGGTCTGTTTCAGTGAAGAACAAGCCCAGGACACCCCACCTGAAACTAGGACTAGTTTTGCCCAGTTTGGCATCGTTGAAAACGCATTTGCCCTCTTCCTTGAACCAGGCTGTGCCTTCTTCTATCTGTTCCCCTGCCATGGAACATCACCCAAACACTTTACTGGGAAGGGGAGATGTAAGAGCAGATACAATGCTTGTCTGAAACCCCCGTTGCATGGCATTCTTTGCAGGGACAGGACAGGGGAGCAGTTTTTGCTGTTACCGAACCCTTTGTGACAGAGATGCTGTTTGTTAAGTGAATTGCTTTTTTACAAAAAAAATTCCAAGGTAATTGATGATGACACAGTTGCTTAGACTATGGGATATACCAGTTAGGATTCCTTCAGCTGCAAGTAAAAGAAAACCTTACTTAAAATGACTTAATCAGAACAGTAAACATTTTTTAAGGCCAGGTGCAGTGGCTCACGCCCATAATCCTAACACTTTGGGAGGCTGAAGCAGGAGGATCCCTTGAGCCCAGGAGTTGGAGACCAGCCTGGGCAACACAGGCAGACGTGGGGTATCTCTACAAACAAACCAAACCAAACCAAAACAAAAAAACTAGGCAGGTGTGGTGGCGTGCACCTGTGGTCCCAGCTACTCAGTAGGCTGAGGTGGGAGAATCGCTTGAGCCCAGGAGGTAGAGGCTGCAGTGAGCTGGGATTGTGCCACTGCACTCCAACCTAGGCAAAAGAGCAACGCCTTGTCTCAAAAATTAAAAAAGTAACAAACCAAGTAGTCCAGAGGTAGGGCAGCTTCAGGACAGGTGCCATCCAGGTGCTCAGTAATGTCAAGGACTTTGGTTCCCTCCGTATCTCTGCTCTGCTGCCCTCATCCCACTGGCTTCGTCCCTGCCAATTCCTCTCCCATTTGGCTCCTCCCAGGGTCTCATCATGAGTGAGGAAGCCTTTCCCAAAGCCCATGCTGACTTTCTTACACACCTCATTGGCCAGAATTGGGTCTTGTGCCCAGCCCCAAACCAATCAGTGGCAAAGGAAGGGATGACCTCAAGGGCTTCATGAGGCACGTGGCCAGGGGAGGAGGGTGGGTTACCCAAACCAAATCAGGGTCTATGAGCAGGGAGAAGAGGGGGCGTGGATTTGGGACAGGCAACCAACAGCATGTGCTACATCCACAAATTTAAATTTACTCAGATTTTAAACTGATTTGGGGTAAAACAATAACCTTTACTCCTCAAATATGTATATATATATATGTATGTATATATATGTGTGTATATATATGTGTGTGTGTGTATGTGTGTGTATATATATATATATATTTTTTTTTTTTTTTTTTTTAAAGAAATTCTCACCAGGCACAGTGGCTCATGCCTGTAATCCCAGCACTTTGGGAGGCCGAGGTGGGCAGATCACCTGAGGGCAGGAGTTCAAGACCAGCCTGGCCAACATGGTGAAACCCCGTCTCTACTAAAAATACAAAAATTAGCCGAGTGTGGTGGTGGCTGCCTGTAATCCCAGCTACTTGGGAGGCTGTGGCAGGAGAATTGCTTGAATCCAGGAAGCAGAGGTTGCAGTGAGCCAAGACTGTGCCATTACACTCCAGCCTGGGCAACAAGAGTGAAACTCCATCTCAAAACAAAAAAGAGATTCTCAATGCAGTGGTAATTTCCAACAATCCTAGCATCTACTCTTCACCTTTCACTGCCCAGGGAGACCCCTCTTCCCAGTAAGCAGCTGGGCTGCTAGTTTTTAGGTGTTTGAGCCTTTTTTCCTGTTTATTTATTTATTTATTTTAAATGAACCTGCTGCCTCCTAGAGTTGGCTGCTTAAGGCTCCATCCATAAGAACCAGAAAAAGGGAAAAACAGAGTCTTAAATATTAAGAGGTGTGAGATGAATGAGTCTCTCGCTCTGCAAATGGCAAAGGCAACAGGCTTTTGGCTGGTGGCCCCAAAGAGCCAGCAAGGCTCTCTGCCATTTACCCAGGGACGCTACGGGAATCAGCAGAGGGACAGCATTCTAACACATCATCAATAGGGCAACTAGCAACCTGCTGCAGTTTTCTCCTGTCTCCTGGGGACACGAGGGTGGTGGCTCCCCACCCCCCACAGCCAGTGAAAGCTTCTTCCAGTAGCCACGGACCTGTCAGTCATTTTTGAGGCTCAAAACTTCCAAATCCATCTTTTTGACCCCGTCCCCAAGACAGCCACTCTCCTGTCTGCCGTGGCTCCAACCTGGACAGAATCAGCTGCTGCAGATCTGGATGGAGTCTCTGAAGCCCCTTTTAGCCACCAGCTTCTTCCAGGCCAGGCCAGAATTTCTTTTTTGTTGTTGTTGTTTTTCTTTGAGACAGAATCTTGCTCTTGTCGCCCAGGCTGGAGAGCAGTGGCATGATCTCAGCTCACTGCAACCTCTGCCTCCCGGGTTCAAGCTATTCTCCTGCCTCGGCCTCCTGAATAACTGGGATTATAGGCATGCACCACCACTCCCAGCAAATTTTTTGTACTTTTAGTAGAGACGGGGTTTCACCATGTTGGCCACGCTGGTCTCAAACTCCTGACCTCAGGTGATCCGCCCACCTCGGCCCCCCAGAGTGCTGAGGTTACAGGCGTGAGCCATCACACCTGGCCCAGGCCAGGGTTTCAAGAGGAGATGACATAGTGGCAGAAAAATTTCTTCAAGGGGACTCTGAGCTGGTGTTAAACATCCGGAGCTTCCTCTCAAAGCCTGGGAGCCTGGCTCCTCCACAGCACTGTCCTCCTTCCACCACAATGGGCCCTTCACTAGCACTCGTGGTTTAGAGGGGATTCAGGGAAACAAATGAACTGCCCTGAAGAGGGAAAGAGGAGGACTTTGCTTTCTGGAGATATTTTTATTTTTTATTTATTTTATTTATTTTTTTGAGATGGAGTTTCGGCTCTTGTCACCCAGGCTGGAGTACACTGGCATGATCTTGACTCACTGCAACCTCCACCTCCCGGGTTCAAGTGATTCTCCTGCCTCAGCCTCCTGAATAGCTGGGATTAGAGGCATGTGCCACTACACCCGGCTAAATTTTTTTGTATTTTTTAGTAGAGACGGGGTTTCACCATGTTGGACAGGCTGGTCTTGAACTCCTGACCTCAGGTGATCCGCCCACCTCGGCCTCCCAAAGTGCTAGGATTACAGGTGTGAACCACCGTGCCCAGCCTATTTTTATTTTTTTAGAGACAAGGTCTGGCTCTGTCACCCAGGCTGGAGTGCAGTGGTGCAATCACGGCTCACTGCGGCCTCCACCTCCCAGGCTCAGGTGATCCTCCTGCCTCACAGGCGTGCACCACCATGCCCAGCTCACTTTTTAATTTTTTGTAGAGCTAGCACCTTGCAATGTTGCCCAGACTGGTCTTGAACTCCTGTCCTCAAGCAATCCTCCCTCCTCAGCCCCCCAAAGTGTTGGGGATTATATGTGTGAGCCACCACACCGGGCCAGGATATACTTCTAAATGAAAAGCTACCGGCCCAGCCTTAGCCAGTTTCGGTCATGAAAGTGGCTTTTCTTTCTGAATCCATCACCTGTGGCCCCTACTTTAGCTGTGCTGGCCTTTAACCTGTTAGAGGACATTAAAGCAATCTCTTCGCTCTCATATAGTCATATTGTGTTTGGATCAGAGGGACGTCTGAGGTTTCATCTGCTTATGCAGATGGTGCCAGCTAAACCGTGCCTTTTGGATCCAGGTGACCTCCAAAGCAGGCCTCTCCAACACATAAAGATCCTTGGGACGTAGTCACATATGAAGGGTCTGCCGCATGTCCACTGTGCATTAGATGCTGTTGGGGAAATGGGAGCAGAGGATGAGGTCGTGACCCCACACACCCACAACCTGATGTTTGCTGTCGTGGTGGAAGCATGCCCGCGGTGGGGGGTGAGGGTATGGGGCTTCGTTTTGTTTGGTTTGGTTTTCAGTATATTTACCAGTCCCCGCCACCAGGCTTCTAGAACAGTTCTGGAAAGTGATCCCCCCACCCCTAAGCATGCTGTGTCTTCCCATCGCTCCTAAAAGAAAGGCGGGTTCTTCGTGGAGGCCTGCGAGGTCGCCCACTTCTCTTGCCTCACTTGTCCCCACCTTCTTGGTTGCTTCAACACCCTGGCCTCCTTGGCAACTTTAGCCACCACACGCCCCTCCCAGGCTGCTGGTCCTCCCTCCCCGAGCCCTACTTCACCCACCCTGATGCCCGTGGTGCGGAGTGTTCCATTACCCTTCCCTGATCTCATTGATGAGGCCATGGGGACGATGTCCCAGACCACCTTCTCCTCTGGAAGAGAAGCTAGGGGTCTTTCCTCCCTAGCACTGCTCGCCATTGTAATTTTGCCCAGCTGTGATTTCTTGCCTGTGTCTGTTCCATGGACATTAGATTCTCCAAGGCCCAGGACACCTGTCTGTCCCCCTGCCATGACTGGTGAACACCCAGCACGGTGTCCGTGGGTCAGAGGCTCTCGGTGGCTGTGTGTTGGACGTGGAGGGGACCGTCGTGCTTCTGGGAGATGTGCTGTGGGGCTGAGGCGGTTTCCTGAGTGAATGTTCACATCCCAGTGATGGTGAGAGCTCCTGTGTTTCTGGGAATCATACCATGTGAGAGCATCATTACCAGAATCAGCATTTTCTTTTCTTCTTCTTCTTCTTTTTTTTTTTTTTTGAGACAGAGTCTTGCTCTGTTACCCAGTCTGGAGTGCAGTGACACCATCTCGGCTCACTGTAACCTCCGCCTTATGGGTTCAAACAATCCTCTCGCCTCAGCCTCCTGCGTAGTTGGGATTACAGGCACCTGCCACCATGCCTGGCTAGTTTTTGTGTTTTTCGTAGAGACGGGGGTTTCACCATGTTGCCTAGGTTGGTCTCAAACTCCTGACCTGAAGTTATCCACCCACCTCAGCCTCCCTAAGTGCTGGGATATACAGGTGTGAGCCACCACACCCGGCCAGAATCAACGTTTTCTTTTATGCTGAAGGAGCTCACAACCCCCCGGAGTTCTGTTTCCTGCTAAAGACGGCTTCTGGTTTTCTCGAATTCCTCTTGGTTTGCTGGACTAGCAGGGCTGGCTGGGCAGCAAGACACATCAGGCCTGGGGCCTTATACGTCTTATGTTTAATGCAGCAGAAGCTGGACCTGCTACTTAGAGCGAAGGCCTTTCTGTAGCAAGGAACATCGTTTAAATCTCTGTCCTCAGGTTGTGACTCCAGGGAAGTCTGGCTTGGTTAAAGATTGCTGACTTGGTGCATTTTGTATTTTGTAGAACACAATCAATTTTCTTGTATAGATTAATTATTCCCCATTGCCTAAAATCCTGGCCTCTTCTCCCTTGACAGAGAAGGTTGTCCCCAAAGTCCAGGCCTACAATCTTTGACTGGAAAGACTGTCCTGAGAGTCCAGGCCTCCTCTCTCTGACTGGAAAGACTGTCCTGAGAGTCCAGGCCTCCTCTCTCTGACTGGAAAGACTGTCCTGAGAGTCCAGGCCTCCTCTCTCTGACTGGAAAGATTGTCCTCAGAGTCCAGGCCTCCTCTCTCTCACTGGAGAGACTGCCCTCAGAGTCCAGACCTCTTCTCTCTGACTGAAAAGACTGTCCTCAGAGTCCAGGCCTCCTCTCTCTGACTGGAAAGACCGTCCCCAAGTGATTCTCCCCCCTTGGGCTCCCAAAGTGTTGGGATTACGCATGTGAGCCACCATCCAATTTTTTATTTTTATTTTTAGAGACAGAGTCTTGCTCTGTCACCCAGGCTAGAGCGCAGTGGCTCACTGCAGCCTCAGTTCCTGGGCTCAAGTGATCCTCCCACCCTGGCCTCTTGAGTAGCTCGGAACTACAGGCATGCACTACCACCACCACCTCCTCTGTCTAACTGGAAAAAATTGTCCCTGAAGTCCAGGCCTTCTCTCTCTGACTGGAAAGATTGTCCACAGAATCCAGGCCTCCTGAAAAATTGTCCCTAAAGTCAGAGCCTCCTCTTTCTGACTAGGAGGATTTTCTTCTCCATCTGAGGGTCCTGACTCAGGAGGAAGAGAAACGGCCCCCTCCTGACCTCCTGGTGCCTGGGGCAGCAGCCTTCATGGGCAGATGCCTTCACCCAGGTGGCTGTCTGGATTCAGAAAATGGAATTCTGTTTGGAAGTCTGGGGCAGGGGCTGCTGAGCAGTGGAAGGTGCGTGTGGTTTGGCTCGGATGTCCCCAGGATCTTACTCTCTCTCTCTTCTGAACCATCTTTTCCTCTAGGACCGTTTCTGAGCCTGAGGAGCGGGCTGGCTGGAAGCCTTGGCAGTTGTGCTTCACTGTGTTAGTGTTTGCCTGAGACCCCTGCCATGCCCACCCCTGAAAACACACAGCCCTCCCACCATCCCCACTGACCTTTGCCCTCCCTCTGGTGGCAGTGCTGGGGCTGAAGCCAGGAGCCACCATGAGGCCACATTCCCACCTCTTGCACCCCATCTCTGGATGGGCCAGCCCATCCCACACACTTCTGCTGTGCTCACAAAGTTCAAGTGTGCTGTGGTCAATATTTCCATGTGGCTATCTGTTTTCAGGATTCCAGAGTCCCCCGCCCCGTCCAGTCTTGGCTGGGAGTTGAGGGAGGGAGGAAGCTTTGAGTTTTTGCTTGTCTCTGTGCTGACTTGGGGACACAGCAACTGCAGGATGTACCTTTGGCATCATCCCAGAGCTGCCAAGTCTGAACTTCTAGGTTTGAACTTGGGAATCTGCATTTTACCAAAAGCTCCCCAGCTGATGCTTACACAGCGAAGCTGAGACCTGCTGCTCTAGCTGACGATCATGCCCTGCTGGAATTTACCTTTGGGTTAAAATCTGACATATTAGGAGCTTTTTTTTTTTTAAGACAGAGTCTCGCTCTGTCACCCAGGCTGGAGTGCACTGGTGTGATCTGCAACCTCTGCCTCCCAGGTTCAAGCAACTCTCCTGCCTCAGCCTCCCAGGTAGCTGGAACTACAGGCACGTGCCACCATGCCTAGCTAATTTTTGTATTTTTTATTTTTTTAGTAGAGATGGGGTTTCACCATGTTGACCAGGCTGATTTCGAACTCCTGACCTCAAGTGATCCACCTACCTCAGCCTCCCAAAGTGCTGGGATTACAGGTATGAGCCACCACGCCTGGCCTAAGAGCATTTTTCCCACACTAAAAGATAACACAGTCCAGCTGCCTTGCTTTGTAACCAGAGCATTACAGGGTCACCTGTTTGGAGGAGGAGGCCTGAGGTCAGAGCAGGCTCCTGTCAACTCCAACGGGACATTTCACAGTGGCCACAACAGGCTGACCTCTGTGTCCTGTGTCCTGCTGAATGTGTGTGGAGGCCTCAGAGGGGCTCTTTCCCCTTGCACAGAGAGACACAGCACTGGCTCATGAGCCTGCTTTTTTCTGCACTACCTTACCTGGAACTCAAGTTTCTGGGACTTCCCATGCTGGGGTAGAGGTGACTTTGATCCTCCTGAAAACAGCCCTTCATGCCCCCACACCCACATGGAAGAGGAACTGTTCCATGGTGGTCCATATCCAAGGTCACTAGATCTTGGCCTGGCATGGTGGTTCCTGCCTATGACCCCAGTACTTTGGGAGGCCGAGGCAGAGGGATCACTTGAGCCCAGGAGTTTGAGACCATCCTGGGCAACATGGCGAGACCCCATCTCTATAAAAACAATAACAACAAAACAACAAGAAGTCACTAGATCTTAAAGCGCTAGATCTTAAAGCCTGTGATGGGCAATTTCCTTGTCAATTTAGCCAAGCTATGATACCCATGATTCAACCAAACGCTTGCCTGGGTGCTACTGTGAGGTGCGTTGTAGATGTGGTCAGCACTGACGATCACTGGCTGTGAGAAAAAGGTTCTCCTCTGCGAGGTGGGTGGGCCTCATGCAATCGGTTGAAAGGCCTCAAGAGCGGAACTGAGGTTTCCCTGAAGAAGAAGACATCCTGCCTGGGGACCGCAGTGTCAGCTCCTCCAGGGAGCTTCCGGCCTGCTGGCCTGCCCTCTGGATTTCAGACTTGCCTAGCCAGCCCCCACAATCACGTAAGCCGATTCCTTGAAATAAACTTAATCTATATCTCCTTCTGGTTCTGATTCTCTGGCAGAACTCTGATCCTCTCCCTAAACGGTGCCCGGGACGGGGGAGGAGTTGGCGCTACTTCATTGCTTCCCTTTCACGCAGACATGCTGACTTTTCAACCACTGTCCTTTTCGAATTTTTTCTCTTCCAGGGGAAGTGCTGACTTTTTTTTCTCCTTGTCAATTAGTCCTTTTGGAATCTGTTACTGGTCTCAGCCTTCTCCTCCATCCTCTCTTTTTCATTATTTTTATTTTCATTTTGTAGAGACAGTTGCTGAAGGTGGGGTCTGGCTATGTTGACCAGGCTGGTTTTGAACTTCTGGCCTCAAGTGATCCTCCTGTCTTGGCCTCCAAAATTGCTGGGATCACAGGTGTGAACCATCACCCAATTTTTATTTTTAGAGACGGGGTCTCACCCTGTCACCCAGACTGGCGCAATCACAGCTCCCTGCAGCCTCAAATCCTCGGCTCAAGCAATCCTCCTGCCCTGGCCTCTCCAGTAGCTAGGACTACAGGCACGCATACCACCATGCCTGGCTAATTTTTAAAATTTTTTTGTAGAGATGGAGTCTTGCTATGTTACCTGGGCTGGTCTCGAACTCCTGGCCTGAAGCGATCCTCCCGCCTCAGCCTCCTGCATCCTTTCTTTCCTCCCCACATTTCCTTCTTATCAACAGGTGCTGGGGAGAGGCAGGACAGGCCTGTCCCCCGAGTCCCCTCCGGATGCCGTGGACCGGCCAACTGTGAGTGTTTCTTTGGCAGTGTCTTAGCTGGTTGTTGTGAGCAATAGTAAGGAAGCAATCAGCAAGTATACTGCCCTAGAAGTGCTGCACGTTGTGGGGCCGGAGAGGGAAGATGAGGCGAGAGATGCCCAGACCAGTGGGAGACGCCAGGACTTCGGAAGCTCTTCTGCGCCATGGTGGGTGGTGAGGGCGGCTGGGAAAGTGAGCTCCAGGGCCCCAGGAGCAGCCTGCTCGTGGGTGCGGAAGGAAAAAGGCACAGGGGCTTGGTGTGGGCGGCTTTTGGCTGGGAGAAGTTTGCACGTAGGGAGAATAGTAGCCAGTGTTTGCAGAGCACTTACTATGCAGGAAGGCCTGTCCTAAGCATTCTAAGTGTATTACATCATGAACAAGTGTCTGTGATTAGCCCCGTCTTGCAGAGAAGGAAACAGAAGTACAAACAGAAAATGTAACTAAGCATGCAATTAATAAAAAGTGACCAGGTTTTGAACCCAAGCAATCTGGCTCAGGAATCTGCGCCCAACCACCGGCTCCTGTTCTTAGAGATGAACGTGGCGTCCTGGAGCCTGCTCCACACTGTGACTTGATCGTGAGCGTATGCGCTCCCTGTCCCCAGGAGACAGATTTCCAGTGCAATCATAGAAAGTGCCTGTGTGGGCTTCGGGAGATGTGTCTGCCTTGGGGAGAATTTTCCTTTTCAGCTAGAGCCAGGCCCAGGATGTTGACGTCAATGAGACGCCGGTGACGTTCTCTGCTCCAGTGGTTGATGAGAAAAGTTCCTCCAAGACAGCTCAGTTGAGAAGAATTAAGTTCTCTGGGTCCCACTGGCTTCACCTACAGATGCCAACTTTGAGGCCAGTGAACTGTGAGGCCAGCTGGACTGATTGCCATGGCAACAGGAATTGGACCCAAGTCACCGGAGGATGGAGAGGGAAGACACAGTGGTGGCTTCCCCAGGTCTTGGACCACAAGGCACAGCCGTGGCCTCCAGGAAGCCTGAGATAACCCGTTAGTGGGTCCTGCACTCCAACAGAGCTCTCGCAATCAGCCTCTGGTCCTCACCCTCCTCCCATTGGTGTCGTCGTGTTCTCTGACATTGACATTGAGCAGTGAGTGCTCCAGATCTCGTTCCACTGATTTTTTCCACTGTTCTCCAGTCTAGCACTTTCTGAAATTCATCCAAGCCTAAGAGGTGACGCCAAATGTCAGTGTCTTACACCTCAGACCCCATGGACTAAGACAAGCCTCTGGGGTCCATGTGGCACCAAGGATGGGGTCTTCTAATACCTTTCACACAGGCCAGAGACAGCACCTGCTGTGACCCCCACCCCCAGCCTCTGCTTCTTCTCCCGTTGCCCTTCCAGCCACTGCCCTGGGCACCTCCCCTGCTCCCGCCTCCCTGCCTGGGCCCATCTTTCTTTCCATCTCACTGATTGTGGGGCTCCCTAGCGCTGGAGGGGAAGGGAGCCTGCTTCCATTCTCACCACTCTGAAAGTCAGAAGGCCCTGCAGAGAGGTTTTCTGGGATTTGGAGCCTAACCTTGGCCTTGACACAGTCCAGATGAGAAGGCCGTCCCCCAGTTAAGCCAGCCCTCCCTCCCTCTCAATGCTAGAGAGGAAACCAGGCAGCTAGTTGCTTCAGCAAACCCCATCCCTACGGGAACTGTTCTTTTTTTCCTCAAATAGACTGGAGTGCAGAGGACTTGCTTCAGAGAGAGCCCCTTTGTAACGCACACTGCACGGGCCGTGCCCCATGCCCACTCTGCCACAAACTCCCCTCAGCTGCCCAGCCCCGTGGAGCCAGGCGTGGGCTGAAGTGGGGCCAATGAAATGCCTGGAATGCCAGCCGCAGCGACAGGCCAGCACTCAGATGCCTCTCGGGAGTTCTGACCGAAGCAGCACTGAGGACCACTTCAGAGCAGAAGTCTACACCATTTTCCCCAGTTTTAGGCAGAAGTAAAGAATGTCTCTACCTTCTCCCAACCAGCAATTGATTCAGAGTCCTGAGCTTTTAAATTAAAGGGACCCCTCTGTTGCTTTATGCAGTAGCCAGCCTATTCATTTGAGTTCAGGCGAAATCATTTTCAAGTAACCTCTTCCTATCCAGCTTTGCTTTTAGTTATGCTGACATAAAAACAATAAAAATTGTCCTTCTCAGAGTTCACCTGTAAAAGTTCCTGGGTAATTAGTAAGGAAACAGAAACGGCAGACAGTTGTTGCTTCAGATAAAAGCGATGTCTGGGCCGGGCGCGGTGGCTCATGCTTGTAATCCCGGCACTTTGGGAGGCCGAGGCGGGCGGATCACGAGGTCAGGAGATTGAGACCACGGTGAAACCCCGTCTCTACTAAAAATACAAAAAAATTAGCCGGGCGTGGCGGCGGGCGCCTGTAGTCCCAGCTACTCGGAGAGGCTGAGGCAGGAGAATGGCGTGAACCCGGGAGGCGGAGCTTGCAGTGAGCCGAGATCGCGCCACCGCACTCCAGCCTGGGTGACAGAGCCAGACTCCGTCTCAAAAAAAAAAAAAAAAAAAGCGATGTCTGGGTCAGGCACGGTGGCACATGCCTATAATCCCGGCATTTTGGGAGGCCGAGGTGGATGGATCCCTTGAGCTCAGGAGTTTCAGACCAGCCTGGGCAACATCTCTACAAAAAATACAAAAATTAGCCAGGCATAGTGGCAGGACTGTAGTCCCAGCTACTCAGGAGGCTGAGGTCAGGGGGTGGCTTGAGCCCAGGAGGCACAGATTGAAGTGAGCTGAGATTGCGCCACTGTACTCCAGCCTAGGCGACAGAGCCAGACTCTGTCTCAAAAAAAAAAAAAAAGTAACGTCTTTGTGGTCATTTAATTTACTTCTGCATTCTTTTTTTTTTTTTTTTTGAAATGGCCAGTGGTACCATCTCAGCTCAATGCAACATCTGCCTTGGGAGTTCAAGTGATTCTCCTGCCTCAGCCTCCCGAGTAGCTGGGATTATGGGCACCCGCCACCATGCCCAGCTAATTTTTGTATTTTTAGTAGAGACAGGGCTTTGCCGTGTTGACCAGGCTGGACTCAAACTCGTGACCTCAGGTGATCCGCCCACCTCGGCCTCCCAAAGCACTGGGATTACAGGAATGAGCCACTGCACTCGGCCTACTTCTGCGTTCCTTAGAGTACATCCTAGCTAGGATAGATTCAGTTGTCTTTAGAGCTAACAGCAGAAGAAAGGTACTTGGATGGTTATCTAGCTCTTTATCTTTCTAGAAATTCTAGAAGATGAGAGGAGCAGTGGTGGCTCCAAGGGAGTGATTTTAGGATGGACTGGGACAGAGAGGGGCTGCTTACACATACTCACACAGAGGCCATTAATTTAGGGAGTTCAAGGTCCAGGACGTTGACGGCATCTAGGCCTGTGGCAGAGTGCACTCCTGCTGTGGGGAATGTATGGGCAGATTCTTGCCTGTAGTTGGAGGGTTAGAGAGAGGGATCAATAATTTCATGGTTGGACTTGAGTTTGGAAGCGAGTGGAGTTAGATACAAATTCTATGTTTTTGGAGAAAGTATTTGATCTTCTTGGCTGTGAGGCAAAGCGAGGTTTAAAAATATTTTTGACTTAAAAATATATATATATACATGTATATTTAATACCATCTATGGACTGTGCCAATATCTATTTCATGGTTTTGATATTGTGTAGTTATACAAGGAGTTACCACTGAACGAAACTGAGGGAAGGGTACACAGAATCTCTGTACTTTTTTTGTTGTTGTTGCAATTTCCTGTAAATCTATGATTATTTTAAAATAAAAAAGTTAAAGCATACGTATTTACATTTGATTAAATGCAGTGTGATATCCTGGGTTGGATTTTGGAACAAAAAAAGGCATGAGTGAAAAAACTGGTAAAATCCAAAAAAGCCTTTAGTTAAAAGTAATACCAGTGTTAATTTCTTAGTTTTGACAAATGTGCCATGGCTGTGTAAGATGCGAACGTTAGAGGAAACTGGGCGAAGAATTTGAGGGAACTCTCTGTACTATTCTTTGCAGCTTTTCCGTAAATCTACAATTATTCCAAAATAAAAGTCTATTAAAAATGTAAGTATACACACACACATTTATATTTGAACACATCTAGGCAGCCAGTGCCCTTAAAGAAGGCACTTTCTTCAAACGATGCCTCTGGGATGGGTGAATAATTAAGGGCCCCTTTGACAACTGTGCTGTAGGTTATGTCACTCCCTAATTTGGCTGTCTGGGCAGAGGGAACCCTAGAGAGCTTTTAAAACCAAATAGAGTCCGGGCGCGGTGGCTCACGCCTGTAATCTTTGGGAGGCCGAGGTGGGCAGATCACCTGAGGTCAGGAGTTCGAGACCAGCCTGGCCAGCATGGTGATACCCCGTCTTTACTAAAAATACAAAAATTAGCTGGGCGTAGTGGCGGGTGCCTGTAATCCCAGCTACTTGGGAGGCTGAGGCAGGAGAATCGTTTGAACCCAGGAGGCGGAGGTTGCAGTGACCTGAGCTCGCACCATTGCACTCCAGCCTGGGCAACAAGAGCGAAACTCTGTCTCTAAAAGAAAAAACAAACAAAAAACCAAAAAAAAAAAAAAAAAAAAAAATTAGGAACGCTGATCACACATCAGAGAGAGTTAATTGTAATACAACCCTATTTTCCAGGCTAGAAACTGAGGCACAGTTGGGAACTCATGCAATTAGACTGTAATTTCCTGGAATACTTAAAACCAAATTCTTTTCTGTTTTCCAAGCATGTGCTTGTAAACAGACAAAATACAAATTGTAGTAGCTGTGATACATTTAAAAAAAAAAGCGGAAATGACCTTTCATACTCTACTTAGCTCTCGTCAAGATCCGTGGTTAAAACTGGTGGGTGGGGTGGGAATCCAAGCAAAATGCAAGTATGAATTCAGCACTTACCCTGTGCCTTGCACTTGGCAGGATGCTTCCAGGGATGCTCAGGACTAGCGGGCATCAGGGAGTTTTGGTGCCCGGGTTCCATTCCTCTCCTAGCAGCACCTGATACACTACCAGGTACAGTCCAGGGGCCCCCCACCAAGATGCCTGCCCTTCCCTGGTCAAGATGACCCCAACTTCCTGATGAAATGTGAGTCATCAAGAGCTTAGCGTGCAGAGGAAACTCGCTCACAGCTCACCGGCCCCATTGAGAGCTTGCTGTATGTATTTATGTTCGAGATAGAGTTTCGCTGGAGTGCAGTGGCGCGATCTCGGCTCACTGCAACCTCTGCCTCCCAGATTCAAACGATTCTCATGCCTCAGCCTCCTAAGTAGCTGGGATTGCAGACGTGCGCCACCACGCCCAGCTAATTTTTTTGTGTTTTTAGTAGAGACTGAGTTTCACCATGTTGGCAGGCTGATCTTGAATTCCTGACCTCAAGAAATAATATTTTTTTGAGACAGAGTCTCCGTCGCCCAGGCTGGAGTAGAGTGGCACGATCTAGGCTCACTGTAATCTTCGCCTTCTGGGTTCAAGCGATTCTCCTGCCTCAGCCTCCCGAGTAGCTGGGATTACAGTCACACCCCACCATGTCTAATTTTTGTAGCTTTGTTAATAGTAGAGACAGAGTTTCACCATGTTGCCCAGGCTGGTCTCCAACTCCTGGCCTCAAGTGAACCGCCTGGCTCGGCCTTCCAAAGTGCTGGGATTACAGGCATGAGCCACCCTCCCGGGCTGAAACTCACTAACTGATACACCTCCCGTGTGGGGAGGGTAGGGGGAAGGAGCAGGAGGAGGAGGAGGAGGAGGAGGGGGGGGGGGGGGGGGGGAGGAGGAAGACAAGGAGGAGGAGGAGGAGAAGGAGAAATGGACTCTCACTCTTCAGGCCAAGTGCCCCTCATTGTGTTCATCATCCCCCAAGGCTGAGCATTACCTGAGGCCACTGTGGACCAGCCCCTTCCTCTTCCTCTGTTGGAACTGAAAACATCAGAGTAAACTAAATATGAAGGCCTCTGGACTCCAGCCAAGAAGTGCTTTGTGTACTCCCGAGTATTTCTGCAGCAGTGGTGCAGGCTGGTGCCACCTCTTCCCTGCCAGGACCCCTTGATGCTGCACCATTGCAAAACAAAGCATGTCTTAGTCTAATTTTCTTTTCCTTTTTTTTTTTTTCCCCTGAGATAGGGTCTTGCTCTGTTGCCCAGGCTGAAGTGCAGTGTGCGATCATGGCTCACTGGAACCTTGACCTCTTGGGCTCAGGCGAGCCTCCCACCTCAGCCTCCTAAGTAGTTGGGACTACAGGTGTACACCATCACACTTGGCAAATGTTTACATTTTTTCTAAAGACAAGGGGGGGGGGTCTCATTATGTTGCCCAGGCTGGTCTTGAACTCCTCGACTCAAGCAGTCCTCCTGCCTCAGCCTCCCAAAGTGCTGAGATTACAGGTGTGAGCCACCACACCTGGCTCTAACTTTCATAACTGCGACTGAAATCACAGCTGATCCCATCTGTCTTTAAATTAGTAACCTTGAGGGGGTTGTCTTTCTCGGCCGGCAGTCACTCACTCCTGAAATGAATCTGGTTAGAGAGGAATCTGGTCGGGGAGGAGAGATGAGAAGAAACGATGAACAATGTGGGAGCCTCACAGGGTCTCCCTGTGTCTGGTCTTGGAAGCTTCCACCTCGCTCAGATCAGACCAGGCAGCCGACTGATGAAAGGCCCTCCTGATGACTCAGTGGCTCCTGGTGACGTCACTGTGCCCTGGACACCTTTCGGCCTGCCTGTTCCTCTCTTTGCTGTTCCCCAGTAGCAGAGCTGGCTTCATGGGTGTGCAGCCTGGACGGCCACACAGGGTCCAGTGCCTAAGGGGTCCACGTTTGGGGTGTGGCTATGTTGAAATATGCGATGATTTTTGGATGAGGGTCCTGTGAACGGAGGAGCTGTTTCTGCCCAGCGGCCTTCCACAGGGCTGGGCTGCAGGCCACAGGGATCCCGCCATCCTGCACCAGCCCGGGTGGGATCAGGGCTTGGTACCCACTTCCCAAGAGGGTCAGAGTGAGTAGGGCTGAGTGAGATCAGAATCCTCCCTCTCACCAAACCCAGGGCTGCCCCGGGACACACACTCATAGAGAGCCCCAGGCCCTGTGTAGAGGCTGCCTCTGGTCCCCGTCAGAAACTGCACGTAGTTCCTCAGGATGCAGGAAGGGACCTTACTGGTTTAGTGAGTTGTATCCATTTGCAACCTCCGCCTCCCAGGTTCAAGTGATTCTCCGGCCTCAGCCTCCCAAGTAGCTGGGAACACAAGTGTAGCCCATCACACCCGGCTAATTTTTGTATTTTTAGTAGAGACAAGGTTTCACCATGTTGTCCAGGCTGGTCTCAAACTCCTGACCTTAAGTAATCCACCTGCCTTGGCCTCCCAAAGTGCTGGGATTACAGGCGTGAGCCACCGCGTGCGGCCCCCCCAGGCCTCTCTTCTCGGCTTGGAGATGCTGTCTTCTCCTTGTGTCTCCCCTGGTCTTCCCTGGGTTCTTATCTGTATCCATGTTTCCTTTTTTTTTTTTTTTTTTGAGGCAGGGTCTCACTCTGTCACCCAGGCTGGAGTGCAGTGGCATGACCTGGACTCACTACAGCCTCAACCTCCCAGTCTCAATTGACTCCCCGCTTCGCCCTGAGTATCTGGGGCTATAGGTGTGCGCCACCATGCCTGGCTGATTTTTTTGTATTTTTAGTAGAGATGAGGTTTCACCATGTTGCCCAGGCTGGTCTGGATCTCCTGACATCGTGATCCGCCCACCTTGGCCCCCCAAAGTGCTGGGATTACAGGCGTGAGCCACCGCACCGGGCCCATGTTTCCTCTTAAGGACACAATGATATTGGTTTAGGGTGCACCCTAACGATCTCATTTTAACTTACCTTTAACTTTACATTGTAAAGACCCTATCTTCAAATACAGTCATATCCTGAGGTAATGGAGGCTAAGATCTCAAAATATGAATGGGGGGCTGGGCATGGTGGCTCACACCTGTAATTCCAGCACCTTGAGTGGCCGAGACCAGCCTGGGCAACATAGTGAGACTCCATCTCTACAAAAAAATTTTAAAAAGTATGGCCGGGCGTGGTGACTCATGCCTGTAATCCCAGCACTTTGGGAGGCGGAGGTGGGCAGATCACCTGAGGTCAGGAGTTCAAGACCAGCCTGGTCAACATGGTGAAACCCCATCTCTACCAAAAATACAAAAATTAGCTGGGCGTGGTGATGGGCACCTGTAATCCCAGCTACTAGGGAGGCTGAGGCAGGATAATCACTTGAACCCGGGAGGCAGAGGTTGCAGTGAGCCGAGATTGCACCACTGCACTCCAGCCTGGGTGACAAAACGAGACTTCGTCTCAAAAAAAAGGAATAAAAGAAATAAAAAATTTTTAAAAAGCATATGGATGGGGAAGGGCAACAATTCAGCTCGTAACAGGGATCTTTCTGGACACTCAGAACCAAGCTTTAATAGCTTGACAATGTCTTTCAGTCTGAAACACAGAGATGCTGCCAACCCAGGGCCTGCCCCTCCATCGCAGGAAGAGGCCACACCATGAGCCTCGTGCCAGCAAAATGTGGCTGTGATTGCTTGCTCAAGGGCAAGGCTGATGGGTGTTACTTCACCCTGGTTTTCAGAGCCACAGGAAGAGGCTGTGCAGGGAACGGGAGTCAACTGTTCCCCAATTCCTGTGGCGCCTGAGCAAGAGAACAGGAGTGTGAACCCAGGGCTTGGGGCAGACATGGGCAAGGTGCTCATGTGTGTGGGAATGGCTGCTGGAAGCCCCTGCGCGGTCACCAGGGGTCTGGGATGCAGGGGCCAGGCTGTGACAGTGGTTCCCAAACAGCCCAGGAGCTCTGTAAACGTTAAGGCTCTGATCGCCCATATAGGGCAGGGCAAGCATCTATATCTTTAGAGGGCTCCCAGACAGGGTGCAGAAATGACTTGGGTCCCGAGATGATCACTGCAGTCGCTGATGGCTCTCTGGGGGTTCATATACTTTTGTATGTTTGAAATTTTTCATAACAAAAAGTTAAAAGGGAGGAAAAAAGGAAGGAAGGAGGGAGAGGGAGAAGGGAAGGAAGGATGGAAGACAGGAGGGAGGGAGGGAAGAAGGAAGGAGAGAGGGAGGGAAGGAAGAAAAGAAAGGAGGGATGGAAGGAAGGGAAGAAAGGGAAGGAAGGAAGGAAAGAAGGAAGGGAGGGAGGGAGGGAGGAACGAAGGAAGGAAAAAAGGAAGGAGCAGCTGAGCACAGTGGCTCATGCCTATAATCTCAGCATTTTGGGACCCTGAGGTAGGAGGATCACTGGCGGTCAGGAGTTCAAGACCAGCCTGGCCAACATGGTGAAACTCTGTCTCTACTAAAAATACAAAAATTAGCAGGTGGTGGTGCGCACCTGTAGTCCCAGCTACTCGGGAGGCTGAGGCAGGAGAATCGCTTGAACCCAGGAAGTGGAGGTTGCAGTGAGCTATCGTGCCACTACACCCCAGCCTGGCTGGGCGACAGAGCAAGAGAGTGAGACTCTGTCCAAAAAAAAAAAAAAAAAAAAAAGGAAGGAGAGATGGAAGTAAGGGAAAAAAAGCTCCGAGAGGATTCTGATGCCAGCCCCTGTTAGGATGAAGGCGGGAGGGAGGAAACCCTAACCTGCCCAGGGCTTCCTGTGACTCGGGTGAAGCAGTGCCTCCTGGTGGTGAGAAGGCAGCACTACTGGTATAAACCAGTCGTGACGTGCAGACTGGGTGTGAATGTGGGGCCAGGACAGTGTGTGTCGTGGGGTTGACTAGGGGGAAGCTAGGCAAGCCTTTGGAGCAGGCCCATAACTTTGGTTATATCACAAACCCCTTTGTCAGTCTAGTGAACTCTCTGGATTCTCAGGATAAAGGCATAAATTACATGGGATTACAAAGCTAACCAATCATAGTGAAATACAATGATTGAAATACTTGATAAAGCCAAATTTGGTACAGCATGGTAGATATGACAGTAGTAGTATGTCATAGTAGATAGCAGTAATGTGCCGATGAGAGTATTAGCACATTAAATAATATCCAATAACAACTGGTCTAATAACTATAATTTAAAAAGTAGTGAGGAGAATTCATGATATTTTGCAACAACTCCAACATATAAAAAATCTGCAATTTCTATTGTTAACAGAATCATATGTACTACTATAACAAACAACAAAAACCTCCCAAAGGCCAGGCATGGTGGCTCACACCTGTGGTCCCAGCACTTTGGGAGGCCGAGGCAGGAGGATCCCCTGAGCCCAGGAGTTCGAGGCTGCAGTGAGCTATGACCACACCATTGCACTCCAGCCGGGGCAACAGAGCAAGACCCTGTCTCAAAACAAAGCAAACAAAACAATACAACCTCTTGAAACTTATTGCCCATCTTTATTCATGAATAAAGAAAATGGGCAATTGCTATGAGAAGTCGGTAAAAACAAAGAAGTGCCCGGTCGCCCTGCAGGTGCTGGACTGCCAGCTGAGACCCTGCCTTAGAAAGGCAGCCAAGGGCCCAGTGCACCTCCCTGTCATCTGGCTGCTCCATATTCCCACTATGTGTTCCACAAAGATTGATCGAGGGCCTACTGTGTGTGGCAGACGCTACACAATATAGACCAGATATCTGCCCTTAGCAAGCATGCATTCTACAGGGACAGATGATAAGCCAACAATACACGGAACATATTCTACCAGCTCATCTTTTTTTTTTCTTTCTTTCTTTCTTTTTTTTTTTTTGAAACAGGCTCTCACTCTGTCACCCAGACTGTAGTGCAGTGGCACAACCACGGCTCACTGCAGCCTTGACTGCCCAGGCTCAAGCAATTCTCCCACCTCAGTCTTCCAAGTAGCTGGAACTATAGGCATGTGCCACCAAACTTGACTAATTTTTTTTTTTTTTTGAGATGGAGTTTCACTCTTGTCGCCCAGGCAGGAGTGCAATGGCATGATCTCGGCTCACTGCAACTTCCACCTCCTGGCTTTAAGTGATTCTCCTGCCTCAGCCTCCCAAGTAGCTGGGATTACAGGTGTCCACCACCATGCCTAGCTAATTTTTGTATTTTTAGTAGAGATGGGGGTTTCACCACATTGGCCAGGCTGGTCTCGAACTCCTGACCTCGAGTGATCCGCCCACCTCAGCCTCCCAAAGTGCTGGGATTACAGGTGTGAGCCACCGCACCCGGCTAATTTTTTAAATTATTTGTAGAGAGGGGGTCTCACTATGTTGCACAAGCTGATCTCAAACTCCTGGGCTCAAGTGATCCTCCCGCCTTGGCTTCCCAAAGTACTCAGATTGCGGGCAAGAGCCACAGTGCCTGGCCTAGCTCAACATTTAAGTAAGATGTTCCTATTGAATACATTATGTAATATGTAACAATGTTTTGTGCGTAACTGATATGTAGTACTTATTGAAAGTTTCCTTTTAATCCCATCTGCTTTAAAGTCAAGAGTTTTCAGCCTAGTTTAGCCGATGTGTGTTCAGTACGCTTTTACAAAGCAAAAGAAATCTTACATCCTCTGGAAGATTCTGAAGGGCTTCTGGGGAGGGGAGATGCTCATTCCTGTTATCTTCCCCCTCAACCAGTATTAAGAGCCACTGCTTATTCATAGCAGCGCTTTTCACCATAGCCAAGAGGTGGAAACAGCCAGGTGTCCAGGAACAGATGAATAATAAACAAAAGGTGGTCTATCCACACAATGGAATATTTTGTGGCCATAAGAGGCATGAAATTCTGACACATGCTATAACATGGGCGAACCCCAAAGACGTTATATTGAGAGAAATAAGCCAGACACAAAAAGAACAAACATTGTAGGATTCCACTCACATGAGACATCCAGAATAGGAAAATTCATGGGGACAAAAAGTAGAATCAGGGTTACCAGGGGCTGGGGGGAGGAGGCCATGGGTAGTTATTGCTTAAGGGTATGGGATTTCTGTTGGAGGTGATGGAAATGTTTTGGAAATATGGTTGCACAATATTGCAAATGTCATCAACACCACTGAATTGTATACTTTAAAATGGTTAAAATGGGCCGGGTGCAATGGCTCATGCCTATCATTCCAGCACTTTTCTTTCTTTCTTTTTTTTTTTTTAGATGGAGTCTCGCTCTGTCGCCCAGGCTGGAGTGCAGTGGTGTGATCTCGGCTCACTGCAACCTCCCACAGTGATTACAGGCACCCACCACCATGCCCGGCTAATTTTTTATATTTTTAGTAGAGATGGGGTTTCGCCATGTTGGCCAGGATGGTCTCGAACTCCTGGCCTCAGATGATCTGCCTGCCTTCCCTCCCAAAGTGCTGGGATTACAGTTGTGAGCCACCGTGTTCGGCCTGCCCACTGGTGTTCAATCACAGCAGCCCACGGCACACCTCTGCTCAGCCCTGCAGTGACTCCCGTGTCCCTTGGTGTGTCCAAGCTGAAATCCTCACATTGACTTTGGGCCCTGCGTGATCTCTCCTCCTCACTGCCCCAAACCCCTCTGCTTACAGAATTCCCCTCATGCTCTAAATCTCCCTGACTTCCTTTTTCGATACTAGCCAAATAAAATCCTCCTTTTAATTAGTTAATTATTTTCTTTCTTTCTTTTTTTTTTTTTTTTTTTTGAGACAGGGTCTCACTCTGTCGCCCAGGCTGGAGTACAATGGCACGATCATGGTTCGCTGTAATCTGGAACTCCTGGGCTCAAGCAACCCTCCCATTTCAGCCTCCTAAGTGGCTAGAACTATAGGTGTGATGGAGTGGCTAGGACTGCAGGTGTGAACCACCACGCCTGGCTAATTTTTAAATTTTTTAGGGATGGGATCTTGCTATGTTGCCCAGACTGGTCTTGAACTCCGGGCCTCAAGCCATCTTCCCACCTCAGCCTCCCACGTTGCTGGGATGAAGGTATGAGCACCACACCTGGCCCCAAACTCTGCTTTCATAGATTTCACCTGATTGGGCCAGACCAACCTGGGCAATCTTTGTTTTTTTGTTTTGTTTTGTTGAGACAGAGTCTCACTCTGTTGCCTGGGCTGAAGTGCAGTGGCCTGATCACGGCTTGCTGCAGCTTCGACCTCCTGGTCTCAAGTGATTCTCCTGCCTCAGCCTCCCAAGGAGCTGGGACTACAGGTGTGTGACATCACACCTGGCTAATTTTTAAATTTTTTGTAGGGATAGGGGTCTCGATATGTTGCCCAGGCTGGTCTTAAACTCCTGGCCTCAAGCGATCCTCCTATCTCAGCCTCACAAAGTGTTGGGATTACAGGCATGAGCCACCACACATTCTGTTAATCTTTATATCTTAAGGTCCACTGACACGAGACTTTTTTTTTTTTTTTGAGATGAAGTCTCACTCTTGTTGCCCAGGCTAGAGTGCAATGGCATGATCTCCGCTCACTGCAACCTCCAGCTCCTGGGTTAAAGCGATTTGCCCACCTCAGCCTCCAGAGTAGCTGGAACTATAGGCATGCGTCACCACGCTCAGCTAATTTTTTGTATTTTTAGTAGAGACTGGGTTTCACCACGCTGGCCAGGCTGGTCTCAAACTCCTGACCTCAAGGATCCTCAAGTGATCCGCCCGCCCAGCCATGAGACTTTAATTACATCTTCAAAATGCTGGCCAGGTGCAGTGGCTCATGCTTGTAATCCCAGCACTTTGGGAGGCCGAGGCGGGTGGATCACTGGAAGTCAGGAATTCAAGACCAGCCTGGCCAACATGGTGAAACTCCTCCTCTACTAAAAATGCAAAAATTAGCCGGGCATGGTGGTGCGTGCCTGTAGTCCTAGCTACTCGAGAGACTGAGGCAGGAGAATCACTTGAACCTAGGAGGCGGAGGTTGCAGTGAGCTGAGATCATGCCACTGCACTCCAGCCTGGGCAACGAGTGAGACCCCATCTCAAAAAAAAAAAAAAAATTAGCCAGGCATGGTGGTGCATGCCCATAATCCCAGCTACTCAAGAGGCTGAGGCAGGAGAATCGCTTGAACCCAGATGCAGAGGTTACAGTAAGCCAAGATCACACCACTGCACTCCAGCCTGGGCAGCAGAGCTAGACACCATCTCAAAAAAAAAAAAAAAACACATCAGTACCTAGTTTGGCATTTGGTTGAAAAACTGGGAGACAGGAACCTTGGTTGGGGAAGGGGGAGCTTTAGAATTCTGCCCATCAAGGCCGGGCGCAGTGGCTCACACCTGTAATCCCAGCACTTTGGGAGGCCGAGGCGGGTGGATGGCTTGAGGTCAGGCATTCAAGACCAGCCTGGCCAACATGGTAAAACCCCATCTCTACTAAAAATACAAAGATTAGCTGGACATGGTGGTGTGTGCCTGTAATCCCAACTATTCAGGAGGCTGAGACAGGAGGATAGCTTGACCGTAGGAGGTGCAGGTTGCAGTGAGCTCAGATCCTGCCACAGCATTCCAGCCTGGGGTACAAGAGCAAAATTCGTCTTGAAAAAAAAAAAAAAAATTCTGTCCCTCAAATGTGGCCCGGACAGATGTTCAGGGGTAGACCCTGGGTCTTCCACTAACTCATGAAACCTCTCTTCTGGTACCAGCAGCATAAGCCAGTCTTACCTGCAAAACAAGGCTCTGAGTAAAGGTAGAGAAGAAAATAACCTTTCCCTTTAGTGGCTTAGCTGTTCTTTCATTAGTCCGGCTCCTCTTCACCCAGGCAGCTAGGAACTGTGGGGCAGTGGCCACACCAGGAGCTGCTGCAGTGGAAGAGCCACCAGGACCAGGCTATTTCTATGGTGTGTGCAGGTCAGAGGGCCGGGTGCACAGCAAGCGGGAGCAGCAGCCTTCAATGTGTGGGGTGGGGAGGGCAAGGCTCAAGGTGATCAGGGAGAGGTTAAACACATGCCATTAAGACCCGAGGGCTCCTGGAGGGAAATATACCCACCAGATGGGGCCCCTTGAAGAGGAGGCTCCTGACTCCAGCAACGGTGCTGGCCAGGCTTGCCCTACTCTTTATCTATGTGGCCCAATGGTCACGTGAACATGCCCAGGGGTTGCAGGGCCCCCTTGGGGATGCTGGAGGTTGACAGTTGCTCATTGAATGTTAACTTGATTGGATTGAAGGATGGAAAGTATCGTTCCTGGGTGTGTCTGTGAGGATGTTGCCAAAGGAGATCAACATCCGAGTTAGCGGGGTGGGAGAGGCAGACCCACCCTCAATCTGGAGGGCACCATCTAATCAGCTGTCAGCTCGGCCAGAATAAAAGCAAGCAGAAGAACATGGAGAAGGCCAGGCAAGGTGGCTCACACCTGTATATAATCCCAGCACTTTGAGGCAGGCAGATCACCTGAGGTCAGGAGTTCCAGACCACCCTGGACAACATGGTGAAACCCTGTCTCTACTAAAAATGCAAAAATTGCCGGACATGGTGGCGCCACTGCACTCCAGACTGGG
>NW_026652284.1:8415779-8458369 GCF_009828535.3 Hylobates moloch | reverse complement strand
CAAGACCAGCCTGGCCAACATGGTAAAACCCCATCTCTACTAAAAATACAAAGATTAGCTGGACATGGTGGTGTGTGCCTGTAATCCCAACTATTCAGGAGGCTGAGACAGGAGGATAGCTTGACCGTAGGAGGTGCAGGTTGCAGTGAGCTCAGATCCTGCCACAGCATTCCAGCCTGGGGTACAAGAGCAAAATTCGTCTTGAAAAAAAAAAAAAAAAATTCTGTCCCTCAAATGTGGCCCGGACAGATGTTCAGGGGTAGACCCTGGGTCTTCCACTAACTCATGAAACCTCTCTTCTGGTACCAGCAGCATAAGCCAGTCTTACCTGCAAAACAAGGCTCTGAGTAAAGGTAGAGAAGAAAATAACCTTTCCCTTTAGTGGCTTAGCTGTTCTTTCATTAGTCCGGCTCCTCTTCACCCAGGCAGCTAGGAACTGTGGGGCAGTGGCCACACCAGGAGCTGCTGCAGTGGAAGAGCCACCAGGACCAGGCTATTTCTATGGTGTGTGCAGGTCAGAGGGCCGGGTGCACAGCAAGCGGGAGCAGCAGCCTTCAATGTGTGGGGTGGGGAGGGCAAGGCTCAAGGTGATCAGGGAGAGGTTAAACACATTCCATTAAGACCCGAGGGCTCCTGGAGGGAAATATACCCACCAGATGGGGCCCCTTGAAGAGGAGGCTCCTGACTCCAGCAACGGTGCTGGCCAGGCTTGCCCTACTCTTTATCTATGTGGCCCAATGGTCACGTGAACATGCCCAGGGGTTGCAGGGCCCCCTTGGGGATGCTGGAGGTTGACAGTTGCTCATTGAATGTTAACTTGATTGGATTGAAGGATGGAAAGTATCGTTCCTGGGTGTGTCTGTGAGGATGTTGCCAAAGGAGATCAACATCCGAGTTAGCGGGGTGGGAGAGGCAGACCCACCCTCAATCTGGAGGGCACCATCTAATCAGCTGTCAGCTCGGCCAGAATAAAAGCAAGCAGAAGAACATGGAGAAGGCCAGGCAAGGTGGCTCACACCTGTATATAATCCCAGCACTTTGAGGCAGGCAGATCACCTGAGGTCAGGAGTTCCAGACCACCCTGGACAACATGGTGAAACCCTGTCTCTACTAAAAATGCAAAAATTGCCGGACATGGTGGCGCCACTGCACTCCAGACTGGGCGACAGCATGAGACTCCATCTCAAAAAAAAAAAAGAAGAACGTGGAGAGATTAGACTGCCTTAGCCTCCCAGCCTACATCTTTCCCCCATGCTGGATGCTTCCTGCTCTCGAACATTGAACTCCAAGTTCTTCAGCTTTGGGACGCAGACTGGCTTCCTTGCTCCTCAGCTTGCAGACGGCCTATTGTGGGACCTTGTGATTGTGTGAGTTAAAACTCCTTGGCCGGGTGCGGTGGCTCACGCCTGTAATCCCAGCACTTTGGGAGGCTGAGGCGGGTGGATCAGGAGATCGAGACCATCCCGGCTAACACGGTGAAACTCTGTCTCTTCTAAAAATACAAAAAAAAAAAATTGGCTGGGTGCAGTAGTGGGTGCCTGTAGTCTCAGCTACTCGGGAGGCTGAGGCAGGAGAATGGCATGAACCCAGGAGGCGGAGCCTGCAGTGAGCGGAGATCACATCACTGCACTCCAGCCTGGGCGACAGAGTGAGACTCTGCCTCAAAAACAAAAAAACAAAAAACTCCTTAATAAACTCCCCTTGGCCGGGCGTGGTGGCTCACGCCTGTAATCCCAACACTTTGGGAGGGTGAGACCCGTGGATCATCTGAGGACAGGAGTTCAAGACCAGCCTGTCCAACATGGAGAAACCCTGTCTCTACTAAAAATACAAAAATTAGCCGGGCATGGTGGCGTGAGCCTGTAGTCCCAGCTACTCAGGAGGCTGAGACAGGAGAATCGCTTGAACCCGGGAGGCGGAAGTTGCAGTGAGCTGAGATTGTACCACCACACTCCAGCCTAGGCAACAGAGCAAGACTCCATCTCAAAAAATAAAAAAATAAACTCCCCTCTATATTTATATCTATCCTATTAGTTCAGTCCCTCTAGAGAACCCTGACTAATAAACTCACCATGGTCCCCAGGCAGGAAGGAGAACCATGATTTCCCTCTCTTCATGATTTGGACAGTGATCGGTGGCAGAGCCTGTGCCACACACACCTTTCAAACAGGGAAATGAGGAAGGTGGCCAGCCCAAGCTGAAAGTCCCTCTTCTGTTCCAGTTTTAAAAACCACATTTGTGGCTTGTGACTTATGTTGGAATCGACCTCAGAAAAATCATTTCAGATTCCTCCAAATGAGAGACGCCAAACTGTCACCCCTATTGTACTTGTCAGAGGAGAATCTTGTGCCAGTTCCTGGGGTGAGAGGAGGAGGAGGAGAAAGCAACCCCAAAACTAGCCTTCTCCGGGGGCTGCTCGCCACTGTGATGGGGCCTTTCTGGGTCTAGGCCCTAGCTCTGCAGCCAGGAAACTGGGGTGAAGCGAGGTTGTGATGATGTGTGAGGACATGGGACACGGCCCCTTTGGACGCTGGACATGGAGCGGCAGACAACTGCCAGCTGGCTTGGCACAGCTACTAGAGAAACAACTCAGGGTCCAAAGAAGATGCATCTGGGTTTCTTACCAATTCCCCCAAAGATGAGGCTGGAGAGGGGGGCCTGAAAGACTGGAAATTGAAAATGTGGCTAATGGGACATCACAGGTCACATGGTGCAGGGATCATCAGAGACAGCTCAGAGCCTGGGGTTTCTCTAGGTTTATTCTTCTCAGTTAGACCTCCCCAGAGTCCCCCAAGGAGGAGTGGAGCCCCAGGAGCTCGGAGAGTCCCAGGGTCAGGAACCCCAAGCTCCCTTTAGTGAAGATCATGCTGGGCTCCTTGAGCTCACTCAGCAGCTGTGGTGGGAGTCACAGTTCCCACCTCCTGATAAATGCCTGGACCCGTCTAGACAACGTCCGTGACCCTGGACAGTGTAAAATTAGCTTCACGTTTAAATCTAAGCAATTTGAAGCTGTATCATTGCATGTCTTTCACATTTTTTCCCTAGGTGTAGGAAGTATGAAAGTTCTTTGAATGTTGTTTTCCAGTGCAAAGAAAGCCAAGCAATTTCCTGATCAAAACTGTCTGTAAGCGAGGTGGGAGGTGGGGAAAAATTTTTTTTAAAAATATGCTTGTAAAATAGCCAACCGCTCACCTGGAGATTTAGGCAAAGCACTTCAATCTCAATAAAGCAGGAAAGATATAGTCAAAATTGATCTGCTGACAAAGCAGGTTGCTACAAGACCTCTCCTGTGCTCCATCTCCTCCCCCCTCTCCCAAATACCCTAAGGATTAAATGACCGAGCTCTAGGGAGGCAGAATCCGTTCCAGACTCTTGCCTTGCCATAGTCCAAAGCCCCAGGCTGATTGCAAAAGCCAAACTTGAAGCTATTTCCATCAGTGAAAAGCTGAGAGGCTTCACTGACAGAACTCTCAGCCAGGTTCTGTTTATGGTCTGGGGTCCTCTCAGGAGGAGGTCAGGGGACTTTTGAACGATCACAAGTGACTTGGAAGGAAAGCAACCGCTCTTAACTCTCTGCAGAACAAACTCCACACATATGTTTGCTCACACTGCTGATAACTGTGTAGTAACTTTTTTTCTCATTAAAAAAGAATCTATGCTTATTCCAGCATTGCTTATAATAGCCAAAACCTGGAAACGACCCAAATGTTCAAAAGCAATAGAATGGATAAGTACACAATTATTTATACCATGGAATTGTTTATACAATGGAATACTATACAGTAGGGAAAATGAATGAATTGCATTTAGGTGTAAGAAGATGGATGAATCTCACAAAAATAATGTTGAACAAAAAACAGAAAACACAAAAGGGAACGGAGAGTATGATTCCACTTACATAAAGTTCAATGACAGGCAAACGACACTGTTTTGTTCAGCGATGCATACATGGATGGGTAAAAGCAAGAGCCTCCAGTGGTGGCTCCTGTCTGTAGTCCCAGCTACTTAGGAGGCTGAGGCCAGAGGATCCTTTGAGCCCAGAAGTTAAAGACCAGCCTGCGCAAAAAAACAAAACAAAACAAAACAAAAAACCCAGCAAGGAAATGACTGAGGGGGAAGGGGTGTTTGGGGAGGTTTGTGGTATGCTGGGAATGTTATATTTCTTGCTCTGGATGGCTGTTTATAATTATTTAATAAGTTGTACCTTTGTATTTTAGGCACTTTTCAATATGCATATTTCGTAAAACAATTTATTTTTATTTTTATTTATTTTTTTGAGACAGAGTTTCACTCTTATTGCCCAGGCTGGAGTACAATGTTGCCATCTCGGCTCACTGCAACCTCCGCCTCCCGCGTTCAAGCGATTCTCCTGCCTCAGCCTCCAAAGTAGCTGGGATTACGCCCTAAATCCATGCCTGGCTAATTTTGTATTTTTCGTTGAGATGGGGTTTCACCATTTTGGTCAGGCTGGTCTTGGAACTCCTGACCTCAGGTGATCTGCCTGCCTCGTCCTCCCAAAGTGCTGGGGTTACAGGTGTGAGCCACCATGCCCAGCCTTTATTTTATTTTTGTATGAGATGGAGTCTCACTAAGTCGTCTAGGCTGGTCTTAAACTCCTGGCCTCTCAAGTGTTTCTCCCATCATAGCCTCCCAAAGAGCTGGGATTACAGGCCACTGTGCCCAGCCAAAACAATTTTTTTAAAGTCAGATATACAAAGATAATCTTTGCTTTCTATGAATCAAATGCAAGATCAAACCTAATGTACACCAAAAACTACAAAACATCACTAAAAGGAATTTAAAGAAGAGCTAAATAAATGGAAAGACATCCTTGGTCCATGGATAAGGAGATCTCATATTAGTAATATAGCATTATTCTCCATTTTATCTACAGATTCAAAGCAATCTCTATCAATCTTTTCCATTCCTTTTGCAGAAATGGAAAAACTGATCCTCAAATTGATAGGGAATCGCAAGGGGCATCAGATAGCCAAAATATTGGAAAAGAAAAACAATGTTGAAGGGTGGGGTGCGGTGGCTCATACCTGTAATCCCAGCACTTTGGGAGGTCGAGGCGGGCAGATCACTTGAGATCAGGAGTTCAAAAACAGCCTGGGCAACATAGTGAAACCCTGCCTCCACTAAAAATACAAAAATTAGCCAGGCATGGTAGCAGGCGCCTGTAGTCCCAGCTACTCGGGAGGCTGAGGCAAGAGAATCGCTTGAACCTGGGAAGCAGAGGTTGCAGTGGGCCAAGATCAAACCACTGCACTCCAGTCTGGGCAAGATAGTAAGACTCTCCCAAAAAAAGAAAAAACAATGTTGAAAGACTCACTTCCCAATTTCAAAACTTACTACAAAGCTACAGTAACCAGAACAGTGAGGTATCGGAAAGAAACAAAACATAGATGCAAACCTTCATGAGTTTGGCATAGGTGATGGTTTCTTAGATGTGACACCAAAAGCACAAACAACCAAAGAAAAAAATGGACAAATTGGACATCCTCAAAAAACACTTTTTTCCTTTGAAGTACGCTATCAAGAAAGTGAAAAGACAAACCACAAAATGGGAGAAAATATTTGCAAATCATATAGCTGATAAGGGTGTAATATCTAGAATATATAAAGAACTCTTGCAACTCAACAACAAAAAGACAAACCAATTTAAAAATAAGAAAGAAAATTGACCAGGTGTGGTGACTCACGCCTGTAATCCCAGCACTTTGAGAGGCCGAGGCGGGTGGATCACTCTAAGTCAGGAGTTTGTGACCAGCCTGATCAACATGGTGAAACCCCATCTCTACTAAAAATACAAACATTATCTGGGCGTGGTGGCTGGCGCCTGTAATCCCAGCTACTTGGGAGGCTGAGGCAGGAGAATCGCTTGAACCCAGGAGGCAGAGGTCGCAGTGAGCCAAGATCGCGCCATTGCACTCCAGCCGGGGTGACAGTGTGAGACTCAGTCTCAAAAAAAAAAAATTAGTGGGGCCCAGGCAAGGTGGCTCACACCTGTAATCCCAGCACTTTGGGAGGTTGAGGCAGGCAGATCACCTGAGGTCAGGAGTTCAAGACCAGCCTGGCCAATACAGTGAAACCCTGTCTCTACTAAAAATACAAAAATTAGCAGGGTGTGCTGGTGCACACCTGTAATCCCAGCTACTTGGGAGGCTGAGACAGGAAAATCGCTTGAACCCAGGAGGCAGAGGTTGCAGTGAGCCAAGATCGTGCCACTGCACTCCAACCTGGGCAACAAGAGCGAGACTCAGTCTCAAAAAAAAAAAAAAAAAAATTAGTGGGGCATGGTGACATGCACCTGAAGTCCTAACTACTGGGGAGGCCAAGGCGGGAGGATTGCTTACGCCCAGGAATTTGAGGCTGCAGTGAGCTGTGGCTGTGCCTGCACTCCAGCCTTAGCGACAGAGACTCTGTCTCAAAAAAAAGCTTCGGAAGAATGTAGAGAAATTGCGACCCTCATACATTGCTAGTGCAAATGTAAAATGATAGGTACAGTCACTTTGGAAAACACCTTGGCAGTTCCTCACAAGGTGAAATATAAAGTTGCGTATGGCCCAGCAACTCCATTCCTAGGTATACACATAGGAGAATTGAAAACATACACCCACAAAAAAACTTGTATGCAAATTTTCATAGTGGTATTATTCTTAATAGTTAAGAAGTGTTAACAACCCAAATGTCCATCGGCTGATGAATAATAGCTAAGTAAAATGTGGTATATCCTGCCGAGCGCAGTAGCTCATGCCTGTAATCCTAGCACTTTGGGAGGCCGAGGCAGGCAGATTGCCTGAGCTCAGGAGTTCAAGACCAGCCTGGGCAACACGGTGAAACCCCATCTCTACTAAAATAGAACAGAAATTAGCCGGGCATGGCGGCATGTGCCTGTAGTCCCGGCTACTCGGGAGGCTGAGGCAGGAGAACTACTTGAAGCCGGGAGGCAGAGGTTGCAGTGAGCCGAGATCGCGCCACTGCACTCCAGCCTGGGCAACAGAGGGAGACTCCGTTTCTAGAAAAAAAAAAAAAAAAATGTGGTATATCCATATAATGGAATATTATTGGGCAGTAAAAGGAATGAAGCACTGCATATGCTACGATGAACCTTGGAAACGTGCTAAGTGAAAAAAGTCAGACATAAAGGCCACAGAGCATATGATTCTATTTACAGGAAATGTACAGAATAAGCAAATCCACTGTAGAAGAGTGGTTGTCAGGGCTGTAGGGAAGAAGAACTTAGGGCTAACAGCTAAGGGATAAGGATTTCTTTTTGGGGGTAATGACAATGTTGTAGAATTACATAATGATGATGGTTGCACAAACTTGTGAACATACTACTGAATTGTTTGGTTAAAAGGGCCAATTTTATGGTATGTGAACTACATCTTAATTACAAAGTTTGAAATTTTTAAACAAGAAAAAGCCATGCCCAGCCTAGAACTTCATTTTTTAAAAATCACACCTAGTTAGCTATGTTTTCTTAAAAATAGCATGCTTATTTTAAGAAAAGGTGGAAACACCGGCTTCCCCAAGTCGTCACCACCAACTTGTGAACACGTCGGGATCACAGCTCAAGGAAGGAGGCTCATACCCGAGCGAGCGTTGTTTCTGTTGCTAGTGGAAAGAATGCCTCTGATCCTCACGCCCTTCCACTCACAACACACACAGAAGCTGGCTGAAAAGAGGGAAAGTAATATTAGCCCTAAAAATGCCAGTCCTTCCTCTCACAGGACTGGATGTCCCAGACACCTGGCAAGAGCAGGGGTGGGCCTGGAGGAGCGTTGAGGGACAGGTGCCGGGACCTGGGGGTGCCCTGAGGTAGGGCTTCAGGGGCCTAGGGGCTTAGGGGCGTGGTGTGAGGGCGCGGGCGGGGCTCAGGAGCCTCGGGCACCGGGTGGAGCTTGGAAGCCGCAGGGGCGTGGCGAGGGCGGGGCTCAGGGCCCGGGGCAAAGGGGCGAGGAAGGGCACCGGAGCGGGGGTCAAGGCCGGGAACACAGGGGCGTGGCGGGGTGCGTGGGCGGAGCGGGGCGCGTGGGTGAGGCTCTAGGCCCAGGTCTCTGGGCTCTGTGGACAGGGATCGGGGCGCGTGGGCGGAGCTCTAAGTCCCGGTCTCAACGCGGGGACACAGGAGCGGGGGGGGGGGGCGTGGGGGGGGGGGGGGCGGGGGGGCGGGGCTCAGGGCCCTGGACGGCGGGACGGGGCTGGGAGTGTAGGCGGGGCTTCAAGGCCGGGGTACAGGGGAGGGGCGGGGCGCGGCGCGTGGGCGGGACTCAGGGCGTGGGCGGGGTTCAGGGCCCGGGGCCCAGATGGGCGGGGGAGCGGCCGGACGCGGGCGGGGCGGGCGCCTGGACGCGAGCCTAGGGCGCCTCGCTGCCCAGACGGCGGCGGCGGTGGCCGCACGCGCGGCCCGGCTTCTGTCCTCGCGGCGCTCCGGCTCCTGGCCCCCCACGCCATGCAGTCGCTCGCGCCGCCCACCGAGCTGATGCCGTCGGAGCGCGCCGTGGTGCTGCTGTCGTGCGCGCTCTCCGCGCTCGGCTCGGGCCTGCTGGTGGCCACGCACGCCCTGTGGCCCGACCTGCGCAGCCGGGCACGGCGCCTGCTGCTCTTCCTGTCGCTGGCCGACCTGCTCTCGGCCGCCTCCTACTTCTACGGAGTGCTGCAAGACTTCGCGGGCCCGTCGTGGGACTGCGTGCTGCAGGGCGCGCTGTCCACCTTCGCCAACACCAGCTCCTTCTTCTGGACCGTGGCCATTGCGCTCTACTTGTACCTCAGCATCGTCCGCGCCGCGCGCGGGCCCCGCACAGATCGCCTGCTTTGGGCCTTCCATGTCGTCAGGTGGGTGGCGGTGGCGCTGCTTTTCCAGGAGCCCCCGACACAGGCCGACCTCTCCCGGTCTTGCCCTCCCAGAGGCTGCGTCTAGGTTGGACCCCTCCTACCCACAGCAAGCCTTGCCTGCTGGCGCCCCCAACGCAGTCCTGGGCCAGCGGGAGGAGGCCAGACTTGCCCGAGATTCGCTCCCGAGGGAGCCCCTCTGTGCCTGCCCCAGGGCACAGCCCCTTGGGGTAGTGGGGACAGAGTTCGCCCCCAGAGCCGGGCCCTGGTTCCTTGGACCGGGCTGGGGAGGACACTCTGAGCCCCTTGTGACCTGCTTCACTGTGTCCTGGCCGTCTCTGCTGCCCATGGGGAAACAGGCTGGGAGACGAGTTAGGTAACTGTCCCGGGCTGAAGAGCCGGCAACTCCCAGTCCCACGCCACCACCCCACCCCAAGCCACAGTGAGCTTGGTGCACTCCGCCGCTCCCGAGCTGCCGTGTCTCTGCTGTACAGTTTACAAAGGACTTTCCTTTTTATTCTGTCTTTGGTCGTTTCTAGCCTCAGGCCCCAGCCCCTTGTATTTCTGTTCTAGGTGATCTTGACTTCGCAGAGTTCAGCTATTCTGAGATTGAGGACAGGGGCGGAGGGCTGGTCTGGGAGTCCGCCTGGAGTCTCTCTGAGAATGGGGAAAAGCCGAGACCTTACTTTGCGGTTCAAGCATCTTTCAAGTAAGCCTCGCTAAAGAGGGTCGGCCCTTCCCTGGGGAATGTCAGGTTTTGAAAATCTCATGGCGTCCTGTGCTGTGCTGAACTGAGGGCAGGAATCCTAGGGGCTGTTTTCCTTTTCTCCTTCTCCCAGATCAGAGCATCAGATACTGCCCTAATTATAGGTCCTTTCTATTAAAAAACTTAAGTGCCTTCCAAGGACTGCGAGCACAGTCAGCACTTTGGCAGAGACAGGTCACCTGGGTGTCACACGGCAAGGCTACAGGGCTGTAAGAGTCGCTTGACCTTCAGTTGTGCACTGAGGCCGGCTGGTCCTTGAGAAACTAAGTGACCTGCTTCTCAGCTGTACAAGTGAAAAGTCTTTGCAACACGTCATCCAAACCGTGGCTCAGATGCTGCAGATGGAATAGGGCCCTGCCTTGCCTTCCCGGCAGCATCCCATCTGACCCTGTCTGGGTCCCGTGATGGCTGGCTGGGAGTGGGCCCCGAGTCCACGGGAGATCACGTGTGCTTGAAGGGAGTCGAGGCTGCACCTTTCTTTGCAAGAACCTGTTATCTTTCCCTTCTTGTCTTTAAAAATATTGAATACAGTATTTTTTTAAATGATAACAGAACCTGGTGCAGCTTCTGTGGAAAAGAAGGATTGCCCAGCAAACCTGAGTTGGAGGTTTTTCTGTTCGGTTCTCATTAGGGACCCTCTAGGGGGGTTTTCTGTGTTGTTCAGGAAGGGCTTCTTTGATAAAGAAGTAGGCCCAGTGTGGTGGCTTGTACCCGTAATCCCAACACTTTGGGAGGCCGAGGCAGGAGGATCGCTTGAGCCCAGGAGTTCGACTGGCCAACACAGTGAGGCTTTGTCTCTACTAAAAATTAAAAAATTAGCTGGGCATGGTGGCACATGCCTGTAGTTTCAGCTACTTGTGAGGCTGAGGTGGGAGGATCGCTTGAGCCTGGGAGGTCGAGGCTGTAGTGAGCTATGACTGCAGACAGAGCAACACCCTCTCCCAAAAAAAAAAATAGAAAAGGAAAAAAAATAAAGGAAAAAGAAAAGAAAAAACAAGCAACGTATTCATCTTGTCTGTTGAATGTGACCTGCCTGCATCTTCAAAGAAAATAAAATTACCTGTATCCAAGCTAGAGAGGGAGTTTGACAATTTATTCTCTGGAGTTCTCAGCACTCAGACTTCACTAGTCTAAGGGAATTGGTTAAACCTGTCTAACAGGTTCATCTATTAACCTAGATCTTCCCAGACTGTATTGCCAATGACCTTACTAAGGACTCTCCAGTGTATTTCTTTGGAATATTAGTTTATTGTTTGCAGGATCTATTGATGTGAGAAATATCACCTTGAGGCATAGACTACATGATTATCCACTTTTTAACCATTTCATACTACTGGAAGTCAGTCCTCTTCAAAGCTTTCAGTTTTGGAAAGTATTTTAAAATATGACAACACAGAAGGTTGACATCCTTATTCTAATGTGCATTTAGGAATTGTTTTAAACCCACAAATATCCTGAAAAATGGACAAAGGACATACTCAAGCAAAATAGTAACAGCAGCTGATAAATATATGTCATATACCATTAATACTCAAAGCAATACAAGTTATAACAATAAGGTACCATTTCCTCATTTAATTAGAAGGAAAAAATAGTAAGGCAGGGCTGGGCACGGTGGCTCATGCCTGTAAATTCTAGCACTTTGGGAGGCCAAGGTGGGCGGATCACTTGAGGTCAGGAGTTTGAGACCAGCCTGGCCAACATGACAAAACCCCGTCTCTACTAAAATTACAAAAATTAGCTGGGCGTGGTGGTGCATGTCCCAACTACTCAGGAAGCTGAGGCAGGAGACTCGCTTGAACCTGGGAAGTGGAGGTTGCAGTGAGCCACGATCGCGCCACTGCACTCCACCCTGGGTGATAAGAGTGAGTCTCCATATCAAAAAAAAAAAAAAAAGTAAGGCAGAATACAAACATGATAAATGCCAGTTTCACTGGCATTTTTCTACAGTATTATTGATGGTGTGAATTGAAATAGTCTTTGTAGAAAGTATTTGGTTCATACCCCTTGATCCAATAATCCTATTTACCAGATCCTAGTCTAATGAAATAATCTAAAATATGTACAAAGCTGTATGTACAAAGGTGTTTGTGAGGCACTTATGGTGAGAATTTGGAAGTGACCTCAATGTCCAACAGTGGGGGAACAGGAAGTTAAGAGTCTACCCTCCCCTTCTGAAATGGTATGCAGCTCTTAGATACTGGTTTTGAATTCTGTAAGTCATTTTTTTTAATGATATGATACAAGGCAAGTGACAGAAACCATTGCTAACACTGATTACAGCCACATAAAGGCAAGAGGTTAGAGAGAATCCTGCACGTGCACAAGTTCCCAGGAGAGCACCTGCATGGCCCCCTTTACAGAGAGAGGAGGGCAGTTTAGACCTCCTTCTCAGGAAATCATATTTCAGCATGAGCTGTGTCTGGCCCCTGATGTTTGCAGGGTGCCATTCCATTCATTAGCTCGCTAATCACCAATAGCCCAACAGGGCCAGGAGTGGTAGCTCACACCTGTAATCCCAGCACTTTGGGAGGCTGAGGCAGGAGGATTACTTGAGCCCAGGAGGTTGAGGCTGCAGTGAGCCGAGACCACCACTGCACTCCAGCCAGAGTGACAGAGTGAGACCTGTCTCTAAAAAAAGAAAAAGAAAAAAAAAGTAACCCAACAGAATGGATGGGTGGGGTGATTACCCTCAAAGCAGATGTGATGGCCCAGGGCTACATAGCTAGTAAGGTATTGCAGGATCTGGCCAGCAGCCCGCAATGCAATGGGGCTCTCTTTGTTCCCAGGCGATGGGCAGGTCGAGAAATAATAGACACACACAAGATAGTGAAAGCTGGGTCTACGGGGGTCACCGCCTTCTGGTTCCACAGTGCCAACAATGCACTGGACATACCAGCATTTATTATTAATTTTAGTGAGGGCAGGGGTAGGTTAGTGAGGGATTTAGGGTCATTTGATTATGAGGTGAGATGGTCACATGGGGATAAGGTAATTCTTTAACATAACATCTGTATGCAGAAGTACAGTATACAGGGATAAGAATTTACAATATAGTGTGTGCATCAGTAATTTCTAACAGAGCCTTAAAACAGAAACACAGTCTTTCCATAACCTATGATTAGCAAGATATTAATCAGCGGTAAGAGTTGCAGCAAAAGCTGGTTACAAACAATCCATAGCAACAGGACGTGAAGCTAGACAACCAGTTAGACCAGAAATTCTCAGAAGGGAGTATGCTGTAACCCTAAAGAGGCCTAGAAGAGCCGTGGGGTGTTTATAGGTGAGGGTGTTTATAGCCCTATCTTGTCCATATGGACAGGTGCCCCCCATGTGTCCATTTATAGGCTCTCCACAAGGGTCACGTTCCATTCCCAGAGCTATGAACATCTGCTTTTCTGGGATAGGAATCTTGGTGATGTGAAACCTCCCTGACTGCACGTCCATTCATAGGCTCTCTGCAGGGGGAAGCACATTACGTGCTGTTGGCTCATTCTGGCAGTCCAACCTGGCATTGTCTTTACACAATCCTGCATGCAATTTTGTATTTACAATAATCAGGAGCATTTCATCTTTTATTCTGTAGCAGTAGTTTCAGGGGGTCTCCCTTCAGTAAGGGAGAGGCTCAGAGTTAGAATCTACTTCTGACCCAGTCCAAGACTCCTTTTAGGAGTCTATGTTGTCTTTTGGCTGTAACAGGTTTTAAAAACTGAGATACAATTTCAACAATAATTTATTTTTAGGCTGGGCATGGTGGCTCACGCCAGTAGTCCCAGCAGTTTGGAAGGCCGAGGTGGATGGATTACTTGAGCCCAGGAGTTTGAGACCAGCCTGGGCAACATGGCAAAATCCTGTCTCTACAAAAAATTTAAAAAATTAGCCGAGCATGGTGGTGTGTGGCTGTAGTCCCAGCTCCTCAGGAGGCTGAGATGAGAGAGAGGATCGCTTGAACCCAGGAGACAGAGGTTGCAGTGAGCTGAGATTGTGCCATTGTACTCCAGCCTGGGTGACAGAGCAAGACCCTATCTCAAAAAAATTAAAATTAAATATATGTGTAGATATTTAAAATTAAATATATGTATAGATATTTAAAATTAAATATATGTATAGATATTTAATTATATATATTAGATATTAAATATTAAATATATTAATAGCAACTATATATTTAATATTATATATATTTAAAATATATTAATTATATTTTAAAATTAAATACATATATTTTTATATATATATATTTTTTTTTTTTTCTCCCACCAAGACATTTCACTTGTTGCCAGGTGGATACAAGGTGTCACTCTGGCATGCAACCTCACCTCCTGATTCAAGTGACCTCCTGCCTCACCTTCAATATGGGATTAGGATCGCCACCACTGGTAAATTGGTTCACCATGTTGCTCAGGCTGATCTCAAACTCCTGACCTCAAGTGATCCACCCACCTCAGCCTCCCAAAGTGCTGGGATTACAGGCGTGAGCCACCGCAGCTGGCCTTTATTGAGATTTTTGTCCATGGACTAACAGTGTCCCTGATAGCAAAGGAAAATCTTGGCTTGTATGTTGACTTAATTTTCATATATCTTTATTCTCCTTCCATCTGAAACAGTTCTCCCACCTTTCTTGGTGTTTTATGATACTGACATTTTTGAAGAGTACGGGCCCATTATTTTATAGAAGGCCTCTCAATTCGGGTTTGTCTGCTGCTTCCTCATAAGTGGGTTCAGGTTGTGCATTTTGGGCAGGATATCCCAGAAACATGTTTTTCTCATTGCTTTCTACCTGGTGGCCAGCAACTTGGACGTATTCCCTTACTGGTGATATTAACTCTCATCAATGGGCTAAGGTGATATCTGCCAAGTTCCTGCACTGCAAGTTAACTATTTTCCCTTTTGTAGTTAAGAAGTGTCTTGCTGAGCGACATTGGTGGCATGAAAGCCTATCACGTCTCCAGCTTTCACCCAAGGGGTTCGTGTCCACTGATTCTGACAGCATTTTGAATTTTTTGGTGGCAGTTGCTTTTTTAAGGTTGGGTGAGATACTCAGTGTTCAGGGGAAGTCCCCGTGTTTAAGGAGTCCCTTTCTACTCTGTCTTAGCTGGTGAGGCAGATGCCACAGACGTCCTGTCTTTGACTTTCATGTGGTGTGCCTGAGTGGCTGTGTGTTTACCATGCCCACCTGAGGGAGGCCAGAGCTGCTGGGGAGGGGGTCATTTCCCCACCTCCCACATAAGGGGACCTGCCTTTCTAAGAGCGCGCAGCCCTTCCTCCCTGCACGGTGGTGGGCGCCAGTGTGATGCCAGACCAGGGTCAGCAGGGGCGAGGTGACCACCCCCTCCACGAGGACCTCCATGGGGCCAGGCATCAGCTGTATGGCCTGTGAGCATGGGGGGCAGCTAAACGGTCGGGACAGCTCATTTGGGGGTCAGAAGGAAGGGTCCTGGCCGACCCGGTTCACCTCGGGCATCTCTGAGTTTCTTCTGGCCCCGCTGAGCTGGGGGCGGGTGTGGGTATGACTCCAGTAGGGTCTAGCCCCCGTGCCTCTCACACACACATTCATCCACCCTTTAGAGTTACAGAGGAAGCAAGAGTCTGTGAACCCCCATGTTTACCATAAAAACCCTGCTCTGGGGGGAGCGGGAAGTCCCAACGTAGCAAAAAGGGGAAACCTGGGCCTGTTCTGGAAGGTTCTCAGAGTTCTCTAATTTGTTTTTTGTTTGTTTGTTTTGAGATGGAGTCTAGCTCTGTCACCCAGGCTGGAGTGAAGTGGCGCGATCTCAGCTCACTGCAGCCTCCACTTCCTGGGTTCAAGCCATTCTCCTGCCTCAGCCTCCCATGTAACTGGGAATACAGGCGTACACCACCACATCTGGCTAATTTTTTTGTATTTTTAGTAGAGACGGTGTTTTACCATGTTGGCCAGGCTGGTCTCAAACTCCTGACCTCAAATGATCCACCTGCCTCGGCCTCCCAAAGTGCTGGGATTACAGGTATGAGCCACCACACCTGGCCTGTTTTTTTTTTTTTTTTTTTTTTTTTGAGACAGAGTCTGGCTCTGTCACTCAGGCTGGAGTACAGTGGTGTGATCTCTATTCAGTACAGCCTCTACTTCCCAGGTTCAAGTGATTCTCCTGCCTCAGCCTCCCAAGTAGCTGGGATCACAGGCATGTGCCACCACGCCCGGCTAATTTTTGTATTTTTAGTAAAGACAGGATTTCACCATTTTGGCCAGGCTGGTCTTGAACTCCTGACCTCATGTGATCCACCCACCTCGGCCTCCCAAAGTGCTGGGATTACAGGCGTGAGCCACCGTGCCCGGCCTGAGTTCTCTAATTTGAAACGAGCTCACCATGGCACTGCAAGGACAAGCCAGTGGTAGAGCTGGCCCGTCTCCCCAGGCAGTGGCATCTGAGTGAGGGATGGATGCAGTGGCCACATGAATAGTACCCCATGTCAGCCACTACTCCCGAAAATATCAATCATTGAACTGGTTTCGCTTATTTCCCCATAAAAGTTTTCCGAGGTGACTGGTGAGGGTGGCAGTGCTGCTTCCCTGTGTGCAGCAGGAAGCTCATGGCAGAGGGCTGAGCACCAGCAACTTGGCAGGAGGTGTGAGAGCTCAGGCTGCCCATCCCTGAGCTGAGGGCTACAGACGGTGGCACTAGGGCATGAGTGTGCATCTGAGAGTTCCTTTAGACATTCCTCTCCTCTTCTGCAGTTAAAGCTGCAGAGTGACCTCATGGTGGCCTGGCCCAGGGGTTGACTCCCTGAACTTCTCCCAAGTCCTGACCCTTCTGCCCCTGGAGATGGACAATAAGTGTCCATTGTTCCCAGGGAAGAAACCTCCAGGCAGCCTCTCACCAGGCCTCACTCCCTACAGCTGGGCTTCCCCCAGCCCTGCTCCGTCCTGAGGTTTTTAAATTGGCATATTGTTGCACAAGAGTTTGGTTCTCAAAGCATTTTCTGAGTTATGTTAAAATCCCCAGGTCTCATGGTACCTACACCAGGCATTGTGTTTGGCCTAGAGAAGGGGCCTGCTTGTTTTCCTCCCAGCAGGTGCCAACCCCCAGAGATCTGTAGGAAGGATGAGGTTTGGGGTGGGGAAAAGGTACAGGAATCCCAGGCTGGGAGCAGGTGATTGAACAGACCCTGCCTTGAGCCCCCTTCAGTCTAACCTCTGACCCCTTCCTGGCAGTGGGGATGGCATTCTAAGGGTCTTTGAAAACCAGTGGGCCGCTTTTCAGTATAACTGTCCATTTGTGTGTGAAGTGGAGGTGTGTCTCCCTGTCTGCAGGTGCCCCCACCCTGACTCTGGTGGGGACAGGTTCCAGGAACCACACAACAGAAGATCCCCAGTTGGGCAGCGCTGGGAACTCCCAAGGACCCATTCTGAAGGGCAGGGAAGCCGAGAGCATTGCTGTCCTGGGGACAAGTGGCCTGCCTGTGGTCGTCTGACCGACACCACGACACCATGCAGGGGAATTCAGGTCTGGCAGATGGTTTATTCACTGCTTGGCTAATCCCCGGCAGTACTTCCACTTCCTTTCTCTGGAGGACATTTAAAAACAAAAGGTGTCGGAGTTCCAAAAAGGGCGAAGCTCCTGACAAGTATGAATGGCTTTTTGTCGATTTCTCCTCCAGGAGCTGGTGTGAGCTGGTGTGAGCTGGTGGAGGGTCCCGGCCCAGCTTTGCCAATCTGGGCATTGTGGGGGTAGGGAGTTTCCAAGTCATCCCTGACCTCTGAGACTGGGGGCCCTAGGAGCTGGGATAGTACCCCCTGCCGAGACACATGTCTCTCCCGCCTAGTCTGTAGAAAGCCTCTGAGATGTTTACTCAGGCTGCCCTAACAAAGTACCACAGCCTGGGGGCTTAGGCAACAGAAATTTATTTTCTCACAGTTTGGGAGGCTGACGTGCAAGGTCCAGGTGAGGGCAGGACTGGTTCTTCCTGAGGCCTCTCTTTTTGGCATGTATATGGCCATCTTCTCCCTGGGTCTTCACTTGGTCTTCCCTTTGTAAAGATCTGTGTGCTCATCACTTCTTGTTTTTGTTGTTGTTTGTTTTTTTAAGACAGAGTCTTGGCCGGGCATCGTGGCTCACGTCTGTAATCCCAGCACTTTGGGAGGCCGAGGTGGGTGGATCACCTGAGGTCAGGAGTTCAAGACCAGTCTGGCCAACATGGTGAAACCCTGTCTCTATTAAAAATACAAAAATTAGCTGGGTGTAATGGTGGGTGCCCGTGATCCCAGCTATTTGGGAGGCTGAGGGAGGAGAATCGCTTGAACCTGGGAGGCGGAGGTTGCAATGAGCCGAGATCACACCACTGCACTCTAGCATGGGAGACACAGAGATTCCATCTCAAAAAAAAAAAAAACAGGGTGTCACTCTCACCCAGGCTAGAGTGCAGTGGCACACTCACAGCTCACTGCAGCCTCAACCTCCTGGGTTCAAGCGGTTCTCCCACCTCAGCCTCCTGAGTAGCTGGGACTTCAGGTGTGTGCCACCACGCCTGGCTAATTTATATATTTTTTTGTAGAGACAGGGTCTCACTCTGTTGCCCAGGCTGGTCTCAAACTCTCCTGGGTTCAAGTGATCCTTTGGCCTCCCAGAATGCTGGGATTACAGGTAGTTATGACAACAGAGTCGCATTAGCTTAGGTTCCACTCTGATGACCACATTTTAACTTAATCACCTCTTGAAAGACCCTCTCTCTCAAATACACTCACATTCTGAGGTTCTGGGGATTAGGACTTCAACACATGAAATTTGTAGGGGACACAATTGAACCCTTAACGGCCTCTGAGTGGGGAGGAAGCCATCTTGGAGTCTGGCTTTCATTTCTAGGCAAATACAAGTTGGAACTGGGGCCCAGGTACCTCTGGGAGAAGCTCGTGGTGCTCCTGCCAAATCGGAGTTACACACGAGGTGGCTGTCCCAGGCTTCCTCCATCCAGACAGGCTCAGCTTGGCCTCCTCCCAGCCTCAGATTCACAGGTTTAGAGAGGAGGGGCCTTATCGGTCACCTACTCTAACTCACATTCCCACCTTGCACCCCCACCCAGCACCTGTCATGGCACCCCCTGAACATGGGCACTCACCTTCTCTCGGTGGAAGCTGCCTATTCAGCCCCTGGGTTTAGGATTGGGCAGGACCCCACCCATTCCTCCGGCATCTAACCACTTCTCCACCACCAGGTCCTCTTCAAGACTTTTTAACCATTTGAGGATAGCTCAAGGCCCAGCGTCTCTTTACATGCTCCTCAGGTGACCTGGCACTGGCACCAGCTTGCCAGTCTCAGGTTTAGAATGTGAACTGCAGATGTCCACTCACAGGCAGACAGCACCAGCCATTGGCTGTTCTGAGCCACCCACATCTGAGCAGCAGGACGACCCCTCCAACCACATGAATTTCTAGGTTGTAATCAGCTAAATCCCTTGGTCTTTTTCATATGTGCAGTTATTAAGCCCTGTGTTGCTTGTTCTGGCTTTATTTTTTTTTGGGGTGGTGGCTTCCCTTATGAAGGGGGGAAAAACTGTTAGGTGTTACATGTCAGAACTGTGTTTTTTTGTTTTGTTTTGTTTTGTTTTGTTTTGTTTGCTTTTTCTTAAGACAGAGTCCCACTCTGTCGTCCAGGCTGGAGTACAGTGGCGCAATCTCAGCTTACTGCAACCTCCACCTCCCGGGTCAAGTGATTCTCCTGCCTCAGCCTCCCCAGTAGCTGGGATTACAGGTGCCCACCACCACACCCGGCTAATTTTTTTGTATTTTTAGTAGAGATGATGTTTCGCCATGTTAGCCAGGCTGGTCTCAAACTTCTGACTTCAGGTGATCTGCCCACCTCAGCCTCCCAAAGTGCTGGGATTACAGGCGTGAGCCACCGTGCCCGGCTACATGTCAGAACTGCAATACGCATTTCTAGAAAGCAGGATTTATGCCACGCGTGTGTTTGTGGAGCACCTATCAGATTTAGGCTACCTGCAGCTCAGGGTGTTCCCCTGGCTGGAGAACTGCCCTGTTTATCCTTCTGAGAGTTCCAGATACACCAACTTTCTCCTTACCCTGTAGTCAGGAACCTGGGGCACTGTCATCTCCTTATCGTTTTTATCCTATGTCTGGTGGTGTCCTGGAGCCAGCTTGAGAGACCCGATTGTTACATTTTAGGGAATTTTGTGAGCTGATTGTTAGATACGACCAGTATTAAAAACTAGATTATATGAAAAACAGAGCTGGGCATGGGGCTCCTGCCTGTAGTCCTAGCTCTTTGGGAGGCTGAGACGGGAGGATCACTTGAGAAAACATAGTGAGATCCCATTTTAAAAAATAATAGACCGGGCATGGTGGCTCATGTCTGTAATCCCAGCACTTTGAGAGGCCAGGGTGAGAAGATCACTTGAAGCCAGGAGTTCAAGACCAGCCTGGGCAATAAAGCAAGACTTTGTCTCTACAAAAAGCAAAAAATAAGCTGGGCATGGTAGCATGTGTCTGTAGTACCCCCTACTCTGGAGGTTGAGAGGATTACTTGAGCCCGAGATTTGGAGGCTGCAGTGAGCCATGACTATGCCACTGCACTCCAGTCTGGGCAACAGAGCAAGACCCTGTCTCTGAAATAATAACGCTTTTTTTTTTTTTTCCCTCTGTCACCCAGGCTGGAGTGCAGTGGCACGATCTCGGCTCACTGCAACCTCCACCTCCCCGGTTCAATCAATTCTCCTGCCTTAGCCTCCTGAGTAGCTGGGATTACAGGCATGTGCCACTATGCCCAGATAATTTTTTGTATTTTTAGTAGAGACGGCGTTTCACCATGTTGGTCAGGCTGGTCTCAAACTCCTGACCTCATGATCCGCCCACCTCGGCCTCTCAAAGTGCTGGGAATAATAAAATTTAAAAAAAAAAAGCCATAAATACTCAAAGCTCATCGTGTCATAGCTGTTCTGCTCTTTACATGCTTGAAGTTGTTGCATCTATCATATCTGTGTGGTGAAAAAATATGTATATATAATTATGTTTAAAATATATATATATAAAATGTATATATATAATGGTGTGTTATGTGCATCTGTTCCCAACTACATGTGTTGGTGGCTGGAAATTGGCCATGGTGGAAGTATTTACACATGGAAGTTGGCAAAGACTACAAATCAAGGCTTGATTTATTGCTTTGTTGATTGTGTAGAGCAGAGGTCAGCAAAGTTTTCCTGTAAAGTAAGTGTTTTCAGCTTTGTGGGCCATGCAGTCTCAGTTGTTTAACTGCTCAGCTCTGCCTGAAAGCAGCAGTAGACAATCTGTAAATGACTGGGTGTGGCTGTGTTGCAATAAAACTTTATCTAAAAAAAAAACAAACTGTGGGCCAGATTTGGCCTGAGAGCCATAGTTTGCTGGACCCCTGATCTAGACTTAAGAAAGTAATGGAGAAGACGTTAAAGGTATAGATTAAACTTAAGTGTTACTTATCTCTGAGCTTAAGAAGAGATGGCAGCTGTGTTGGGGCAGGCAGAAAACCTGCCTGTAAAGAAGAGGTAAGGAGAAGAGACAGGATCATGAAGCAGAAAAAAATTGAGGAAACAGTCTCCCAGTGGGGGGGGAAGAAAACTCGTACCTGATTCAACAAAGAAGTTGCTCGTGTCACCAACCAGTGACATGAGCAACCAACATATGTCTTGTTTCCTATTTCTTCCTTATTTCATTTTCATCTCGTTAAGGGAAATGAAAGCATCAATTAACTTCATGCCGCGGAGCTCTCTCATTTGCTGATTGCATCCACAGGTTGGCAAAATCAACAAAAACATTCTGTGAGAATCAATTGGCTGCATGAAATGGACAATAAAGAAGGAGTATTATTATTGTATACTTTATTATTTATAAATTGTATGCTTCACATCCTGCAGGTGAAATTTATACATTTAAACGTGTGTGTGTAAACATGCATACATGCACACATGCATACGTCTGCGTTTTTCTGGAGAGCCAGTTGTGAAATGTTCCCAGCACACCACTGTCCATGCCTGTACGTGAGTTGGTCTTGCCCAGCCTGCTTTGCGGGATCATTGGACCATTCCATCCTCTCCATTCCCACCGGCTCCCTGATTCTACCTCTTACCTCCTCTCTCTCAAATACCACCCTCTGGCAGCTTCTGGCCCTCACACAGCTACTCCTTCTGTGTGTTCAAACAACCCCTCCCTGTTGATCAGGCCCACATTCTTCTATTCTTTTTTTTTTTTTTTTTGAGACAGAGTCTCGCTCTGTCACCCAGGCTGAAGTGCAGTGGCACAATCTCGGCTCACTGCAACCTCTGCCTCTCGGGTTCAGATGATTCTCCTGCCTCAGCCTCCTGAGTAGCTGGGATTACAGGTGTGTACTGCCACGCCTGGCTAATTTAAACCCACATTCTTAACCCTTTCAAAACCCTCTGCCTATTTGACCTTCCCTTTGGTTATTTCCCAGCACAAACTCAGTGTCACAGAAGAGATCTACTGCTTTGTAGCTTTAGTACTGCAACCCTAAAGTTACAGAGTGCAGGTCCGTGTGGTCCCCCGGCTTCCCATAAGGCCTGTCGGGATGCAGGGGGTGCCCAAAGGAGTGCTGTGCCGACCGTGACCCTCCCAGCCCCAACTCAGAGGGGAATCCCCTATTTGAGTGACCCCCAGCTCCAGACCAGCCTCCTGCAGGGAGACTGTTCCTACATACAGTGCTCACCTCCTTCCCAGAATTCCTTAGCGGAATCCTGCAACTGTAAAGTAATGAGGAACAGCACATTATGGCTGGAGGATTGGCGTGGTGGCACTCTAAGAGCTGCTTACTTTTTTTTTTTTTTTTTTTTTGAGACAGAGTCTCACTTTGTCATCCAGGCTGGAGTTCAGTGGCACAATCTCAGCTCACTGCAACCTCCACCTCCTAGATTCAAGGGATTCTCCCGCCTCAGCCTCCCACTAAGCTGGGATTACAGGGACGCACTACCACACCTGGCTAATTTTTGTATTTTTGGTAGAGACGGAGTTTCACCGTGTTGGCCAGGCTGGTCTTGAACTCCTGACCTCAGGTGGTCCACATGTCTCGGCCTCCCAAAGTCCCAAAGTCCTGGGATTTGGGCGTGAGCCACCTCACCCAGCCCGTCATGAGTTTTAAAACAACCCTTTCTTACCTTTTGTGGGTGTTTTGTGTGTGTGTGTGTGTGTGTGGTTTTTGTTTTTTGTTTGTTTGTTTTGTTTTTTGAGACAGGGTCTTGCTCTGTCACCCAGGCTGGAGTGCAGTGGCGTGATCTCGGCTCACCGCAACCTCTGCCTCCCAGGTTCAAGCGATTCTCCTGCCTCAGGCTCCCAAGTAGCTGGGATTACAGGCATGCACCACCACGCCCAGCTAATTTTTGTACTTTTAGTAGAGACGGGGTTTCACTATGTTGGCCAGGCTGGTCTCAAACTCCTGACCCCAAGTGTTCCGCCCACCTTGGCCTCCCAAAGTGTTGGGATTACAGGCATGAGCCACTGCGCCTGGCCTTTTGTGGTCTTTTTGCTCCTGTGTCTTTGTGACTTCCAACAGAACATGCTGCCTCCTGCCACCGAGGCCACTGAGGGTGATGTGACTCTGCCATCAGCCCTCCTGCCCTTCCCTACAGAGGCCAGTGGGGACTGGAGAATGCTGCAGAGGGGATGGTTGGCCAGGGCCCCTCTGTTCTGGAAGCATCCTGCATGAGGCCTTCCCAGTCCCAGGGAACTGACTTTTCCCTCCCATCCTCATCCCTGCCCGGCCTGCTCTGCCAGCCCTGCAGCATTTGGGAGAACCCCTTGAAGCACAGTTCTCCTGGCCTCATTCTGGCCTCAGATTCACGTTGAACTCTGATCTCATAGTTATCATAGTATCATTCCTGTTTACCTAAGGCTTTGCCCTCCAGGCGCCTGACCTAGGACAGGGGTACTTGTATCTTCTACCCAGGACAGAAACCAGACGGGCCCCAAGCAGCACCAGTGTCCGCACCACAGGCCTGAACCCTGGGACAGCAGGACGTGACTCACAACGGTCACGACAGCAGCAAACACTCACATGCCTGCCTGGCCATGTGTTCTGTACACACATGTATTTGTTTATTCTCATAACGACCCTACAATGACACCCTGTAGTCACTGTCGTCACCTACACTTTGCAGAGAACCTGGCGTGTTGAAGCTAAATAACTTGCCCGAGCAGGGGCAGAACTGGGACTTGGATCCAGCCCACTACACTAAAATCCAAGCCCACTACACTGAAATCCAAGCTCTTAACTACCCCACTACCTGCCTCTCTCAGGAGCCACTGTAGCCTTTGTGTACTCCACTGCTGTGTAAGGAACAGACTGGTTCAAGGACCACAGGGAAGGGGCCTACTCCTGGCTGTGTGGCTGGCTGTGGGAGAGCGCTCTAGAAAACTGAGCCTGGGCTGGACATGGTGGCTCAGGCCTATAATCCCAGCACTTTGGGAGGCTGAGGCAGGTGGATCACCTGAGGTCAGGAGTTCAATACCAGGCTGGCCAACATGGTGAAACCCTGTCTCTACTAGAAATATAAAAATTAGCCGGGCGTGGTGGTGCACGCCTGTAATCTCAGCTACTTAGGAGGCTGAGGCAGGAGAATCGCTTGAACCCAGGAGGTGGAGGTTGCAATGAGCTGAGATTGTGCCACTGCACTCCAGCCTGGGTGACAGAGCGAGACTCCGTCTCAAAGAAAGAAAAAAGAAAACTGAGCCCAACACTGCCCTTGGAGGGGCCTCTACCTGAGCTTTATGCTTTCAAAGGTCCCCGTTGACCTTTGCCAGGTTCCATTCCCCGCCATTGTGTAAGAAGTCCTCAAGGCCAAAGGGACGCACTGCCCAAAGCCCACGTTCCCCCTCCTAGAGCCTGCCGAAGGTAAGCAGACCCCTGGAATTCCCCGCCCAGGCAACCCTAAGCCCCCGATGTGTGCACTCCTAAACCCAAGGGCTGACCAGGGGGTGCTGATCGTTTGTGGCACATTTGCACGAGCATGGACAGGTGTTCGCATGCTGGTGCCCAAGGCTTCCCGGAACAGAAACCAGACAGGCGTCACGCAGCACCAGTGTCTGCACCACAGGCCTGAACCCTGGGACAGCAGGACGTGACTCACAACAGTCATGACAGCAGCAAACACTCACACACCTGCCTGGCCCTGTGCTCTGTACACACATGTATACAAAACTCTTTTCTTTTTTTGAGATGGAGTCTCACTCTGTCACCCAGGCTGGAGCACAATGGCACAATCTCAGCTCACTGCAAACTCCACCTCCTGGGTTCAAACGATTCTCCTGCCTCAGCCTCCCAAATAGCTGAGATTACAGGTGTGCACCACCACGCCCGGCTAATTTTTGTATTTTTAGTAGAGACAGGGTTTCACCATGTTGGCAGGCCTGGTCTCAAACTCTGTACCCACATGTATGCAAAAGAAGCTGGGCACATGCTGGGAGCTGACTGTCCCACGTCACTCCATTCTAATGCCAGTCCCTGAAGAATTCTAAAGTACAGCCAGGCTCCCGGGGCAACACCTACCCCTTCTTATTTTCCAGGGCCACTGTGCCATCCAGACTCCGGAGAGCATCCCCTTTCTGAAGGGCGTCCTCCGTCATTTTTGCGAGGGCTGACATTGCCGGGAGCCATGGCCTGACCCTGATGCCTCTTTCTCTCCTCCTTCCTCAGTTGGGGGGTCCCGCTGGTCATCACCGTGGCAGCCGTCGCCCTGAAGAAGATTGGCTTTGACGCCTCGGACGTGTCTGTGGGCTGGTGCTGGATCGACCTGGAGGCCAAGGACCGTGTCCTGTGGATGCTGCTGACGGGGAAGCTGTGGGAACTGCTGGCGTATGTGCTGCTGCCTCTGCTGTACCTCCTGGTCCGGAAGCACATCAACAGAGCGGTAGGCGCTGCCCTCAGAGCTCAGGGCCCTCTGCATGGCCCCTGTGCCCAGGTGCAAGGCCTGGCATTGAGTTTGGCCACCCGAGGGGACAGGCTGCGTCTCTGGGGACAGAACCAGTGATGGGCCAGGGGGGACCAGGCACTTGCTGTGCACCAGACACCATGCAACATGCTGTGTTACACGGATCGTGTGTTGGTTCCCGCTGCCCCGTTAGGAGCCGGGTCCTGTTACTCCTTTGTAGATAAGGAAATGAGGCTTAGCCGATTAAGAGCCTGTTGGGGCACAGGGCTGCTGCGGACAGGGCTGCTGTATCCTCGGTCATGGCCCTCTCCTGCCCCCTGGTGGACAGCCTGTGGTGGCTGCTTAAACTTGAGGAATTTAGCTAAAAGGTGAGGACGGACCCAAGGCCGGGCTGCCCCACGGGAAGGGATGACTGTGGAATTTCACAATCAATGATGCAAATAACTCACCTAACTTTTCCTAGTGATTTATTATATCCTAAATGGCAGGAGTTTCCGGAATTCAGAAATGAGTAGGCTGGGCTGGCTGGAGAGCCTAGGAAAGAATGGCTTTCCTCTGACACCTTGGCCCAGTTCCTCCTTGTTCTTGCCTCCCAGTCTGCACATGTGAGCTAGGGGCTTCCTCCTGGCCACAAGCAAATGCCTGCAAAAGGCCACAGATTAAGCCATTCTTTGATCCACTCGGTCACTCATTCTGTATGTTATTTTAGTTTTATTTACTTATTTATTTGTTTATTTTTGAGACAGGGTCTTGCTCTGTCACCCAGGTTGGAGTGCAGTGGCACAATCTCGGCTCAATGCAGCCTCTGCCTCCCACGTTCAAGTGGTTCTCCTGCCTCAGTCTCCTGAGTAGCTGGGATTATAGGCACGTGCCACCACGCCCAGCTAATTTTTGTTCTTTTAGTAGAGTCAGGGTTTCACCATGTTGGCCAGGCTGGTCTCGAACTCTTGACCTCAAGTGATCCGCCCGCCTCAGACTCCCAAAATGCTGGGATTACAGGCATGAGCCACCGTGCCCGGCCTCATTCAGTATGTTTTTACTGAGCATCTCCTAGCATCAAAGTGCTGTATAGCTTGGGAGTTTATCTTGAGGACTCAGACATGGATCCCACCCTCCTGGAGATAGGCAGAAGTGCAAGTAACTATGGGCGAAGATTCAATGTGAAGAGTGGCTGGGACAGTAAGATAGGTCCAGAGGAAATGCTCTAAATTCAGACTTCCAGGCTTATCCTGCAGGCTTGCTGGCGTGAGTCCCTGTGTTTCTATTTGCCCTCTGAGTTTTCAGGGCTGAAATTGTAGGAGGGTGTGTACCCATCTTGTAGGCCATTCTGTCCACCCAGCAGCCATTTCTGAGTCAGGATGCATCTTGCGGCTGTGGCCATCTGGACACCTAATCCCCGCCCTCCACTCCCGTTGTGTCTTCTCACGTCAAGACCTTTAGTTTTCTCTTTTCTTCTTGCTTGGAAATGTAACCAGTTCTCACCCGCCCTAGACCCCGCTTCTGCCTCAGATGGAGTCCTTGCTGGAGATGGCTGTGGGACTTCTCATTGGTCTGAAATCCTCTTTTTGGACTGGGTGCGGTAGCTCATGCCCGTAATCCCAACACTTTGGGGGACTGAGGTGGGTGGATCACTTGAGGTCAGGAGTTCCAGACCAGCGTGGCCAACATAGTGAAACCCCATCTCTACCAAAATACAAAAATTAGCTGGATGTGGTGGCACACGCCTGTAGTCCCAGCTACTCGGGAGGCTGAAGCGGGAGAATCGCTTGAACCCAAGAGATGGAGGTTGCAGTGAGCTGCGATTGCACCACTGCACTCCAGCCTGGGCGACAAAGCGAGACTCCACCTCAAAAAAATAAATAAAAATTAAAATTAAGGCTGGGCGCAGTGGCTCACGCCTGTAATCCCATCACTTTGGGAGGCCAAGGCAGGTAGATCACCGGAGGTCCGGAGTTTGAGACCAGCCTGGCCAACATGGTGAAATCCCATCTGTAATAAAAATACAAAAATTAGCCGGGCGCCGTGGCAGGTGCCTGTAATCCCAGCTACTCAGGAGGCTGAGGCAGGAGAATCACTTGAACCCAGGAGTCAGAGGTTGCAGTGAGCCGAGATTGCACCATTTTACTCTAGTCTGGGCCACAGAGCGAGACTCCATCTCAAAAAAAAAAAAAAAAAATTAAAATTAGGGCCTGGCGCAGTGGCTCACGCCTGTAATCCCAGCACTTTGGGAGGCCAAGGTGGCTGGATCACGAGGTCAGGAGATCGAGACCATCCTGGCTAACATGGTGAAATCCCATCTCTACTAAAAATACAAAAAAATTAGCCCGGCGTGGTGGCAGGTGCCTGTAGTCACAGCTACTCGGGAGGCTGAGGAAGGAGAATGGCATGAACCCACGAGGCGGAGCTTGCCGTGAGCCGAGATGACGCCACTGCACTCCAGCCTGGGCAACAGAGAGACTCTGTCTCAAAAAAAAAAAAAAATTAGCTGGTGTGCTGGTGCATGTCTGTAGTCCCAGCTACTTGAGAGGCTGAGAGAGTGAGGCCGGAGGATCACTTGAGCCTGGAAGTTCACTGTATTCCAGCCTGGGTGACAGAGTGAGACCCTGTCTCAAAAAAAAGAAAAAATGAAATCATCTTTTGTCTTCTTCTAGCCTTTTATTAGTAGTCGGTCTCCTGCCCGGGTGATGGATGCTCTTCTCACCTCCTCTTCTTTTCCACTGCCCTGGAAAGTTTCCGGGACCCCTGATGAAGGCTCCCGGGCGCTCCGCCAGACCCTGCCCAGGACTCTCCTCTACAGATGCCCTTTGTGTGTCTTTCTGCCTTTCCTTTGGCAGGGCAGGAAGCCTGCGGGCTGAGGCTGACCCCTACGGGTGACAATGGGTCCTCTTTTCCAAATCAGCAAATGTTTCAGAAAAATGGGATAGAAGTGGGCAGGGAGCTGAGAATGTGCTAGTTGCCTCTAGCTAGGAAAGAGTCAAGAATCGGTGAGCTGGGACAGGAACCGCTAGGAGCAGACGGTAGCCAAGCTAGTGGGCAGTTCCTGGAGCTGCCCCACCCTGTAGCTCCCCTACTGGTTTCGGAGGGGTGGAGCGGGACTGCCAGCTCCCTGGGCTGCTGCTAAAAGCCATAGGAGGAGGGGGAGGGGGAGGGGGATGGAGGAGGGGGAAGAGGAGGAGGAGGGCGGCTCTGAGCAGGTTAGTTGCAGAAGATTGGGGGCTGAGAGATACCACGATGCACCAGTGACTCCACAAGACACCAGGTGCTGGCAGAATACCTTGGGAATCTCCCCTTCCCTGGGCCTTCAGCGTCCCAGGCACAGGACCGGCTCAAAAATGCATTTTTTGTTTTTGAGGCAGCGTCTCACTGTGTTGCCCAGGCTGGAGTGCAGTGGCTCAATCTTGTCTCACTGCAACCTCCACCTCTGGGTTCAAGCTATTCTTCCACCTCAGTCTCCTGAGTAGCTGGGACTACAGGTGTGTGCCACCACACCTGGCTAATTTTGTTTTTGTTTTTAAGGCAGAGTCTTGCTCTGTTGCCCAGGTTGGAGTGTAATGGCAAATCTCAGCTCACTGTAACCTCTGCCTCCCAGGTTCAAGCAATTCTCATGCCTCAGCCTCCCAAGTAGCTGGAATCATAGGCATGTGCCACCACGCCTGGATAATTTTTTTGTATTTTTAGTAGAGACAGGTTTCACCATTTTGGCCAGCCTGGTCTTGAACTCCTGGCCTCAAGTAATCCAGACCACCTTAGCCTCTCAAAGTGCTAGAGGGATTACAGGCGTGAGCCACTGCACCCACGCCTAGCCTAATTTTGTATTTTTAGTAGAGTCGGGGTTTCACCATGTTGGCCAGGCTGGTTTTGAACACCTGGCCTCAAGTAATCTGCCCGCCTCAGCCTCCCAAAATCTGTTTCCCATAGATTGTCTCACCCTCAGTCCCAGGATGTCATTCACCCTTGTTCCTCGGGCTAATTGCTTATCATCGTCCTCCCCTCCAGAATGCAAGCCCCCTCCCTGCACAGGGACGGCCTGCTGTACCCCCAGCCCACCCACCTCCTCTCCAGAAGGAGAACAAAAACGTGAGCTTGAGCCAGCCCTGGCTTTCCTCCTGGGAATGTCTTTCATGAGAGGAAGGAGGAGATTCCTTCCAGATCAAAGCTGAATTTGTAAAAATAGATGAAACCGCCCATGATGAAGATGTGCTTTTTTTGGCCAGGAGTGGTGGCTCATGCCTGAAATTGCAGCACTTTGGGAGGTCAAGGCAGGAGGACCGTTTGCGCCCAGAAATCTGAGAGTAACCCGGGCAACAGAGTGAGACACTGTCTCTACAAAAAGTTTAAAAATTAGCTGGGCGTTGGCCAGGAGCAGTGGCTCATGCCTGCAGTCCAAGCACTTTGGGAGGCTGAGGCAGGCAGATGACTTGAGACCAGGTGTTCAAGACCAGCCTGGCCAACATGGTGAAACCCCGACTCTATTAAAAATACAAAATTAGGCTAGGTGCGGGCGCAGTGGCTCACACCTGTAATCCCAGCACTTTGGGAGGCTGAGGCAGGCAGATTGCTTGAGGCCAGGTGTTCAAAACCAGCCTGGCCAACATGGTGAAACCCCGACTCTACTAAAAATACAGAGCGGAACGTGAGGATGGGACTATCTAGGAAGTGCCTGTGCGGTTATTTATGTATTTATTTACTTATTTATTTATTTATTTTATTTATTTATTTTTTTTTTTTTTTGAGACGGAGTCTTGCTCTGTCACCCAGGCTGGAGTGCAGTGGCCCGATCTCGGCTCACTACAAGCTCCGCCTCCCGGGTTCACGCCATTCTCCTGCCTCAGCCTCTCCGAGTAGCTGGGACTACAGGCGCCCGCCACCACGCCCGGCTAATTTTTTTGTATTTTTTTAGTAGAGACGGGGTTTCACTGTGGTCTCGATCTCCTGACCTCGTGATCCGCCCGCCTCGGCCTCCCAAAGTGCTGGGATTATAAGCGTGAGCCACCGCGCCCGGCCATTTACTTATTTATTTTTGAGCTGGAGTTTTGCTGTTGCCGAGGCTGGAGTGCAGTGGCGCAATCTCGGCTCACTGCAACCTCCATCTCCCAGGTTCAAGCGGTTCTCCTGCCTCAGCCTCCCAAGTAGCTGGGATTACAGGCACGTGCCACCACAACCAGCTAATATTTGTATTTTTAGTACAGATGGGGTTTCACCATGTTGGCCAGTCTGGTCTCGAACTCCTGACTTCAAGCAATCTGCCCGCCTCGGCCTCCCAAAATGCTGGGATTCCAGGCATGAGCCTTTGCGCCCGGCCTCTGTGCAGTTTAAATAGGGGTGTCGGGCTTTATCCAGATGGTGCTGCTTGAGCAAAGTCTTGAAGAGGGCGGGAGGGGGAGCCTGGGGACAGATGGAGACGGGCATTCCAGAGCAAGGGAGCAGCCAGTGCGGAGCCCTGGGGCGGGGGTGCTGCGTGTCTGCAGCATAACAAGGAGGTCGGTGTGGCTGCAGGGTTGGCCCCGCTGTGACCGTAAGGAGCGTGTGGAGTGGGGAGTGCTGAAGAGCTCCGAGTGGAGGACTCACTGGAGCAGAATCGGGTTTTCAAGCAGCCCTGCTGCTTCTGTGTTGAGAATGGACTGCAGCGGGGAGCAGGACGGGGTGGCAGAGGCGGAGGAGGGAGCCCATCCAGAGACGTGGTGACGTGGCCTGGACACGGGGGCAGTGGCAGAAGGTGGCAGAAGTACCCAGAGTCTGGATCTGTTTTGAAGTGAGAGGTGGGCACGGTGGCAGCTCATGCCTGCAATCCCAGCACTTTGAGAGGCCGAGGCAGGAGGATTGCTTGAGTTCAAGAGTTTGAGATCAGCCTGGGCAACATAGGGAGACCCTGCATCTATTTTAAACAAAAAAAGAGGGCTGCAGGACTTGCTGGGGATCGGATGTGGGCTATGGGACAAAGAAAGGGGTCAAAACAGAGTCCCAAGGCTTTGGTCTGGGCAGCGAGAAAGCTGTTGTTTCCATAAGCTGAGACCGGGAAGGGAGCATTGGCCTCAGGGGTCGAGATCCGTCTTCTGTCTTGGATGTGAGCTGTTTCAGATGACTTTGAGACCTCCATGTGGAGATGGGGACTGGGCAGAGGATCTAGCAGTCAGGCTTCAGGAGAAGGATCTGGGCTCCACCACACATCTCTGCTACCTCCCTGAGCTAGTTCAAGTCCCTGGGAAGACCTGGGCAGCCTGGGTGGACGTGGCGGGAGGGTGCCCACCCACTCAAGTCTGCCCTCGCTGTCCCCACACAGCACACAGCACTCTCTGAGTACCGGCCCATCCTCTCCGAGGAGCACCGCCTGCCGCGCCACTCCTCCATGGCGGACAAGAAGCTGGTGCTCATCCCGCTCATCTTCATCTGCCTCCGGGTTTGGAGCACCGTGCGGTTCGTGCTGACCCTCTGTGACTCCCCGGCGGTGCGGACCCCGGTGCTGGTGGTTCTGCATGTAGGTCTGCCCTCCCTGGCCCTTGTCATCCCTGCCCCCAGAGGAGGCACAGCCTGATTCCTTCCCACAGCACAGTGGCTGCACCCCAGTGTCGGCCAAGGCACAGCTGCAGGGAGGAGCTTGGCCCCACTGTGCTGTGCCTTCCTCTCTGCCCAAGACGGGGCCTTGAAGAGAGAAGGCAGAGTGGGATCAGTGTGGTCTGGGGTGGTGAGGTGCTCACCAGTGACCTAGGAGTAGCCCCAGGAGAGCTGACTGATCCTGGGTCCTTCCCAGCCAAGAAGACCTGGAGCCCTGCTGAAGGCCCATTGCCGAGGTCATCCCAGATCAGCCATGGCGGGGAGGATGGGGGGAGGTTCTGGGGTCCACAGCACTTCCCAGCTACCCCATGTGTGTGCATGTATGCAGTGTGTGTGTGTGTGTGTGTGTGTGTGTGTGTGTGTGTGTTTCTCAGCCATTTCTCTGTCTTTTTTGGGGGGGGTACGGGGACAGAGTCTGGCTCTGTCACCCAGGTTGGAATGCAGTGGTGGGATCTCGGCTCACTGCAACTTCTGCCTCCTGGGTTCAAGTGATTCTCCTGCCTCAGCCTCCGTGTCGCTGGGACTACAGGCGCCCACCACCACCCCCAGCTAATTTTTGTATTTTCAGTAGAGACAGGGTTTCACCATGTTGGCCAGGCTGGTCTTCAACTCCTGACCTCAAGTGATCCGCCCACCTCAGCCTCCCAAAGGGCTGGGATTACAGGTGTGAGCCACCGCACCCAGCCTAGCCGTTTCTCTTAATTGGAACAGCGCGTGTGTTTCTGAGACCAACTCCAGCCCCATGCTCACAGCTCCTTTTCTCCCGGCAGGGTATCGGGAACACGTTTCAGGGAGGTGCCAACTGCATCATGTTCGTCCTCTGCACCCGCGCCGTCCGAACTCGGCTCTTCTCTCTCTGTTGCTGCTGCTGCTCTTCTCAGCCTCCCACCAAGAGCCCGGCTGGCACTCCCAAGGCTCCTGCGCCTTCCAAGCCAGCAGAATCTCAGGAATCCCAAGGGACCCCAGGGGAACTTCCAAGCACCTGAACTTTTGTCCTTTCTAGTTCTGTGCCTAGGTGCTGCCTTCCTGGGGGTAGGCACTTCTGTGAGTCCCTGCTGCAGGGGCGGAAGTGCATGTCTGCTGCACCAGAAGCCCCCGCTATTGATGCTCTCGGCTCCATTAGGAGAGCAGCTGCCAACTCAGCTTCTTCTACCTCCTAGATCCTCGGGCAGCAAGTTCCACCGGTACCAGTGTCCTGGCCCACTGGGGTGGGTGTTCATCTGCATAAGGGTAGCAATGAGATTCAGGGAAACCAGTGGTCCACGATTGCGGCCATGGTGCCTCCACCTGGTGGACCTTGGTGTCCTGAGGACCACACTGCACTGTTTACAATTTGAGGGACCCGCATCTGTGCACCTATCTTCTGTGTGATTAAATAAGCTGTCAGGGGCCCCAGAGATGTGTCCCCATCCAGACATCATGGAGCAGATTCCTGGCTGGTCAGGGTGTTAAGATTCTCTGGAGAACCCGGCTTTCCTTGGAGACTTTGCTCAACAGAGGAACCAGTTGCCATTCACCAGGTTGAAGGCTCCCCTGAGGTTGCGTGGTGACCACCGGGGTGAGCACAGCCCAGCGCAGCTGCTCAGGGACAGCAGTCTCCCCGGGCCTCCTGGCCTCTCCTTCCGTGAGCTGCTAACCCTTGCTGTAGCTTGGGTTTGAGTGTCAAGCACAGGCCCGAATCCACACTCCTGTCCCCACCTGTCAGTCACTTCAGACACAGGTTCCCTCCTTCCAATTCCAAGGCTGGAACAAGGGCAGGAAGAGGTGTCTCAGGGAACCCCCAAAGACCCCACTGTCTCTCCAGCTCCTTTCTCAGAATCCTCCTGTTCTTGGGGAGACCAAAGGGGGTGAGTGGGGAGGGGTTCTGGCTTATTTACTTCTTAGTTTAGTTTTTTGTAAGTAAAGTGGCCGGAGAGATGAGTAATCCAAATACGATTCCTCAGGCCGGGCACAGTGGCTCACACCTGTAACCCCAGCACTTTGGGAGGCCAAGGCGTGTGGATCACCTGAGGTCAGGAGTTCGAGACCAGCCTGGCCAACATGATGAAACCCTGTCTCTACTAAAAATACAAAAATTAGCCAAGCGTGGTGATGCATGCCTGTAATCCCAGGTCCTTGGGAGGCTGAGGCAGGAGAATCGCTTGAACCTGGGAGGCGGACGTTGTGGTGAGCCAAGACCACACCATTGCCCTCCAGCCTGGGCAACAAGAGTGAAACTCGGTCTCAAACAAACAAATACTATTCCTTCCTAAAGATGAAGGTTTTAAGATTCAGAGTCAGCTTTTTTTTTTTTTTTTTTTTTTTGAGAAGGAGCCTCATTCTGTCGCCCAGAGCTGGTGCGGTGGTGCGTGCCTGTAGTCCCTACTACTCAGGAGGCTGAGACGGGAGGATCCCTTGAGCCCAGGAATTTGAGGCTTCATTGAACTAGGATGGCACCACTGCCACTCCAGCCTGGGCAACAGCAGGACCCTGTCTCAAAAAAAAAAAAAAGGATTCAGCTGTTTTGGTATTCAGTTGGGGTAAGTGGCAGCATGGATCATGGAGCGATTATTTACATTTAAAAGAAAAGAATTGAAAGTAAGTACCTGTATCTCTATTTTTATTCTGTGGCTCTTCCACAAACGCTTTCGTCTTATTTCAGAAAACAGCTTCTGTGTTCAGTCACAGGAGCCATTGGCAAAGAATGGAAGTGGAAATGCTACCTCCAGGGTCTTGGTGAGAGAAAGTACAGCTTTACCTGATAGGTGATTTCCCTTGGAATCCATCAGAACTCGACAAAGCATGATTTTCTGAGCCTAGTAAAATGGTTCTGAATCAAAACCAAAGTCATGCTGTGCTGCCGATCCCTGTTTGACTCTCAAAACCAAAATCTGTATCAGGAAAGGAATAATCATTTAGCAGACTGTGTCCAAAATGCTCATTTTTGGTTTCCTGTGAAAATGGATTTCTTTTTGTTTCTTTCTTTCTCTCTTTTTTTTTTTTTTTTTTTTTTTGATGGGGAGTCTCACTCTATTGACCAGGCTGGTGTGCAGTGGTGCGATTTTGACTCACTGCAACCACCGCCTTCCAGGTTCAAGCGATTCTACTGCCTCCCAGTCCCAAGCTGCTGGGATTACAGGCATGCGCCACCATGCTTGGCTAATTTTTTGTATTTTTAGTAGAGACGGGTTTTCACTATGTTGGCCAGGCTGGTCTCGAACTCCTGACCTCAGGTGATCCACCCACCTCAGCCTCCCAAAATGCTTTGATTGCAGGCATGAGCCACTGTGCCTGTCCAAGAAAACACATTTCTTGATGGAAATTAGCGAGACAAACATCCCCTTAGGATTGAACAACAGCTCTGGGCTGCTCCAGGGAAAGCCACTTGGCAGAAATAGCCTCTGTAAGTGAAATCTGGATTCCCCGAACGACATTACAACAAATCTCTGGGTATGTCTCTGGTAAAGACCCTCACTTGAGCTTCTAGAAGGGAGCAAAAATTCAGGAATTTGCTTGCTGCAAAAGAGAACATGATTTACAGGTAAAAGAGAAAAGACAATACTAGGCCACAGAGGAATAGTGTTAGAATCAACCCGGCTCAGCGGGGGCATCTGGAGCCCTCCCTGCCGTACCCAATCCAGGGCTGAGACATGGCTCCCCAAATGGGCTGGCTGTGGTCAGGAAAGGCCTGTAGAGGGAGCCGAGGGCTCAGAAAACACCCACTCCGGGTGCCCGGGCTTAAGTTCTCGTTCCATTTATTTGATGCCACTGGCCACTCTATCTGCTTTTGTAAAACCTCCAAAAAGTTACACATCGGTTATCTCTATTCCGCTTCCTCCGCTGCCCACCTCTTGCCACAGATGAATGATCACTGTGAATGGTTGGTGACCAGATGGGCAGGGCGGGGGCTTGTCTGAGTGCCTTAGCCCAGGCCTCTGGCCCACCGACCTCGAAAACAGCAATATCGCCTCCTTCTTAGATCCAGTTACCAAGTCAGTCTAGCTGGGTGAGTAGTGCTCAGACAGAAAGGCTGGATGGGAAGGGAGTCACATCCTAAAAGTCCAGGAGGGGGCCAGGCGCAGTGGCTCATGCCTGTAATCCCAGCACTTTGGGAGACCAAGGTGGGCAGATCACCTGAGGTCAGGAGTTTGAGACCAGCCTGGCCAACATGGTGAAACTCTGTTTCTACTAAATATACACACACACACAAAAAAATAGCTGGACGTGGTTGCATGTGCCTGTAGTGCCAGCTACTCAGGAGGCTAAGGCAGGAGAATTGCTTGAACCCAGGAGGCAGAGGTTGCAGTGAGCCGAGACTGCACCACTGCACTCCAGCCTGGGTGACCGAGCGAGACGCCGTCTCAAAAAATAAAACAAGTCCAGGAGGGGCTGTTACTTCTGTTACTTCTTTTTAGTTTATTTATTTTTGTGAGGCAGGGTTTTGCTGTCTGGAGCATCACGCCCAGTCTGGAGTGCAGTGAAGCAATCATGGCTCACTGCAGCCTCCACCTCCCAGGCTCAAGTGATCCTCCCACCTCAGCTCCCTGAGAAGCTGGGACCACAGGCCTGGCTCAATTTTGATTTTTTTGTAGAGACAAGGTTTTGCCATGTTGCCCAGTCAGATCTCAAACTCCTGGGCTCAAGCGAGGGGCTGTTACATCTGATCAGGGCAAAAGGGGCTGTGCTCCTTGGACGCTTTGCACAGCCCCAGTGGGCTGCTTTCTCCTGTTAGTGTGGTTAATGTTCATCTGCCTGCATCCCTGAGTCACCCAAGTGTAACCTCAGCCATAACACGTACTGCAGCCGGAACAGTGTCCTCAGCTCAGCGTCCCTCTCCCATGCACTTTCTGAACTTTGCTCTTTTAACCAGGTTTATCAGCCGCTTTCTGCCTCTTTGTGCTTTTGAGGTTTTTTTGGTATGTTTGTTCTGTTTTGTTTTTAAATAAAGATTATTATTTGGCCCAGGCTGAGGGTGCAAACAGAACTCTTCACGTGTCCACGACAAGAAAAATTGTTTTTACAAACTTCTAGTCATGGCATCAAAAGTGTGAGGTTTTGCACCTGCAAAATTGTAATGCAAGCCCTGACTGGGTGGAAGCTGAAGTCTTGCTGTTTAAAATTAAATAAATAAATTATTTTTCTCCTATGTGTTTGGTAAACTGATTGCCTCCTGATGTGTTGTGCAGGGCGGGGAGGGGGCAGTTGCAGGACAGGTGGCTCTCATTGGCCTGTGTTGCTGTGGTTCCAGAGCCTACCATGAGGCTGAGACCTGGAGAAGACAGCTCTGCCCTTCTCTCTTGGCAAATGTAGCTAAAGAGGCAGCCACCCTGTTAGCATAGCCAGCTTCCCCTGAGTTTGCCTAATAAAGATCATGGGGGTGGAGAGATAGGGAGAGGGTATTAGAATACAGATTCCTGGGCTTTGTCCACAAAGTTGGTGCTTACCAGGGGAATGAAAGGCACTCCTATAGCAGGACCCTAGTGTAACCACCCAGTGGGTTCACCTTGCCTGCTGCCTAGATAGAGCCGATGAGAATCAACAGGTCCAAGTTCCAAGCACCCATGACTTGGGGCTGAACTTGATTAAGAGAGATGCTCCAGGGCTGAGCTGCCGACCCCTTCACCCTTCATGCATGGTTGTATCACGCACATGGTGACCCGCTGCAGCTGCATCTGCAGGCCTCATGGTGGTCAGGGACTGCTGGGACACCAGGGTCTCTTCTTGGAAGGGAGCAGCCTTCCAAACGCATCTATTGGAGCTGGCTGCCTTGCTTTGTGACTTACGGGTCTGCACTGGCCATGCAGCCCCACTGATCAGAGTTTTCTTGAAACTGCTCCACCTTGGGAATTTTGCTGCCAAAACCTCCTAAACTTTCTTCCACTGTCTGGATTTTGTGCAGTTAAAACTGCATTGAGGAGAATGGCTTGAATCCGGGAGGCAGAGATCACAGTGAGCCAAGATCACGTCACTGCACTCCAGCCTGGGTGACAGGGCGAGACTCCACCTCAAAAACAAAACAACAACAAAAACTGCATTGAATAGCCTCTAGAAGTGACATCTTGAATTTGGTTATTAAGGTACAACATACACAAACTTAAGTAATACTAAAATAGCAGGCCTGGTCCTGCTTCTTCGAGGCGACCACCCTGAGGTTTGTTAACTATTCTCTCTTGCCTTTGTCTTTGCATCTCTAAACTTGATGCTATGTGCTTACCTGGGAGAAAATGGAAGCATCCCCTCCCGGCCCTCTCCTGTGACCCTCCACTCATCAACTGCCATGTGCCTTTCCCTTTCCATCTGTCTCCCCTCACTGACCTTTTGTCACCTCTTCCCTGACCTCTTCTCTGGAGTTCTCTTCGCCTTCCTCACCCCAGCAAATGCAGCATGCATTCAGAATCCAGGCTCCATGTTCCACACTGCTCCACACCGTTCCCTCTTGCCCGACCTCCTGCTTCTGCCCATATGCAGCTCACACCCCACAGGGTCACCTCCTTCTGCTCCCATAGACTTCTAAGCGGGTCTTTGGGATGCCACAGTCTCTGCAGAAACCATAAGTTCCAGGGACCACTCTACCAGGCATTTTCCCCAGAGCCTGCCAGGCTCCTGGCACAGAGTCAGGCTGTATCCAAGGGTCAGCCCAGCATGCAGCTGAGGCTTAGGCCTTGCACATAGGAAAAGCCATAGCAGGGGAAGCTTTGGGGGCAAGGTGGACCACTTTCTGAATGAAGCACGTGGGTCTAGAAACAATTACTGACCTGCTGGAGGAGAGTCCAGAATCCAGGCTCCACGAGGAAAAGGATTTGCCAGACGTGGCGGGGTCAGGACATCGTCACTAGCTAATAGCTGACGTTTCCTGAGTGCTTACCCTGTGCCAAGCCAGATATGAAGTTGCCCTTCTGTGGGCAGGATCCTGGAACCTGCACAGGTCACAGGCCCATGGAGTTGGCACTGCCTGTACACAAGACAAAGCTGGTGCTTACCAGGGAAGTGAAAGGCACTCCCATTGCAGGGCCCTAGTGTAACCGCCCAGTGGGTTCACCTTGCCTGCTGCCTAGACAAAGCCGATTTATCAAGACAGGGGAATTGCAATAGAGAAAGAGCGATTCACACAGAGCCAGCTGTGTGGGAGACCAGAGTTTTATTATTATTCCAATCGGTCTCCCAGAGCATTTGGGGATTGAGTTTTTAAAGATAATTTGGTGGATGGGGAGGGGCCAGTGAGTCAGGAGTGCTGATTGGCTGGGTCAGAGATGAAATCATAGGGAGTCGAAGCTGTCCTCTTGTGCTGAGTCAGTTCCTGGGTGGGGGCCACAAGATGAGATAAGCCAGTTTATCGATCTGGGTGGTGCCAGCTGATCCATCAAGTGCAGGGTCTGCAAAATATCTCAGGCACTGACCTGAGGTTTTGCAATAGTGATGTTATGCCTAGGAGCAATTTGGGGAGGGTCAGAATCTTGAATCCTCAGCTGCATGACTGCTAAACCATCATTTCTAATCTTTTGGCTAACGAGAAGGGGGTCTACCTTGAGAAAAGGGCTGCTATCTCCTTTTTTCTAAACTATAAACTAAGTTCCTCCCCAGGTTAGTTCAGCCCCTGCCCGGGAATGAACAAGAACAGCTTGGAGGTCAGAAGGAAGGTGGAGTTGGTTAGGTCAGATCTCTTTCACCGTCTCAGTCATAATTTTGCAGTGGCAGTTTCACTAGCAGGGTCTCAGAGTAGGAGAGAACAACATTGGGGTATTTATTCTTTTTTTTTTTTTTTGAGACGGAGTCTTGCTCTGTCGCCCAGGCTGGAGTACAGTGGCGTGATCTCGGCTCATCACAACTTCCAACTCCCAGGTTCAAGCAATCCTCCTGCCTCAGCCTCCCTAGTAGCTGGGAGTACAGGCACACGCCACCACACCTGGCTAATTTAATTTTTATATTTTTAGTAGAGACAGGGTTTAGCCATGTTGGCCAGGCTGATCTCGAACTCCTGACCTTGTGATCCACCTGCCTCTGCCTCCCAAAGTGCTGGGATTACAGGTGTGAGCCACCACGCCTAGTCCATATTTTTGAAGATCAAAACATATAGTTTCAGATGAGTCTTTCAGCCTCCTTGGGATTAGCAAATCATGATGTAATCCTTTCACATATGTCAGCACAGCATGATGAGGATTTGCTGGTGGCTAGTTGAATGAGTTTTGAGTCTAAGCTATCATTGGATGCTTTCTATTGAAGAGCTGATGAACCTTTCCAGGAAGTTCCTGGAGTGAACCATAAAGTTATTTGCAGCATTTGTCGTGTAGGACAAGAATCTCTTGGGCATACTGAAGTGATATTGATGAATGTAGCCATGTGTTTATCAAGTCATCTTACGGTAGACAAGCTGAGGGGATGGCTTTGATTCTCCAAGGAAAGGAGAAGCAGGTGGGTCCCAACGACCAGGTTTGTGAATGACGAGGCTCTAGAAAGAGACTGGGTTCCAACTATGGCTCCATTGTTTATTATACCTGATTTTGGCCACAAGGCCAAGAAGTGGATTCCATCATTTATCCTTTTTTTTTTGGAGATGGAGTCTCTGTCGCCCAGGCTGGAGTGCAATGGTGTGATCTTGGCCTACTGCAACCTTCACCTCCTGGGTTCAAGCAATTCTCCTGCCCCAGCCTTCCATGTAACTGAGTCTATAGGCACGTGCCAACATGCCCAGCTAATTTTTGTATTTTTAGTAGAGATGGGTTTTTGCTGTGTTGGCCAGGCTGGTCTTGAACCTCTGACCTCAGGTGATCCACCTGCCTTGGCCTCCCAAAGTGCTAGGATTACAGGCATGAGCCACTGCACCTGGCCCATTATTTATCCTTGTATTACTCTGAGAAAATGTTGACCTCACTCAGCCACAGGTTCATCTAAAATGGAGTGATACTGAGGCTTAAATGAAATCTAGTGCTTCTAAAACTGCATTTGCAAAAATTATGACACTGAGAGAAATGTCTTGGATATTGGTCTTGGACTCATATAAGGCTTTGGGCCATATCTTCTAATGAATCCTGCTATTTTGTTGACAGAGCTTTAAAGTATGTTAAGGAGGTGGTTAATCCTCCTGCTCCCAACCCAGTCCCAGAGGTTATACCTAAGGTGGCCATTAAAGGAATGACTTGGATGGCCCTCCTTTTTCTAACATACTGGACGGATGGGATGGGTAAAGGCTGATTAGGAGGAGCTAGGTCAACGGTGGGAGACAGAAAAACTAGGGTACAGGTTCCGGTCCAGTTGGTGGGGAGACAAAGATATGTGTTGGTGCCACACAAAAAGAATAAGCCTTTGTCGTAAATATAGGCAGAGATAGGGAAAGAAAATAAGTGAATTAAAGATGGGATATTTTTTCTTTCCTGTGGTTCATTACTCCAGGTGGACAAGGAGGAGGCCAAGGAGACACACCTACTATAGTAGAGATACAAGAGGAGTATAGGAGGAGGGTTTTTTGTTTGTTTTGTTTTGTTTTGTTTTTTGAGACGGAGTTTCCCTCTTGTTGCCCAGGCTGGAGGGCAATGGCGCGATCTCGGCTCACCACAACCTCTGCCTCCTGGGTTCAAGCGATTCTCCTGCCTCAGCCTCCCGAGTAGCTGGGATTACAGGCACACACCATCACGCCCAGCTAATTTTGTATTTTCAGTAGAGACAGGGTTTCTCCCTGTTGGTCAGACTGGTCTTGAACTCCTGATCTCAGGTGATCGGCCCGCCTCAGCCTCCCAAAGTGCTGGGATTACAGGCGTGAGCCACCACGCCCATCCGGAGGAGTTTTTTTTTTACACATCTAATGCAATCGGATGTTGCACCACTGATATTGAGCCACGGAAAAAGGTGAGCACTAGGGGAAGCAGAGGTTAGGCTGGGGGAGAGGCAGTAAAAGGAGCAGTTGCAGGAATGCTCCGCTCGCTTCAGGCAATACTTGGTAGTCAACCGGGTGAGTGTGATGGTCGGAGGGGTGCTTAACAATGCTAATGCGGCTGCATTAATTAGAAGTTAAGAACCCTACAGGGAAATCTCCCCCAGAGGCTGAAAAGCAAAGTGAGGCTTGTTGTAAAAGGGGGGTGTGTTTAGTTACGGGCCCTTCAACGGGAGGGCCTTGCGGCTTAAGGCGTTGTAGGGAGTTGTAAAAGGTTTGAAATAATTTGTTGGCCTGATCTGCCCTGGAAATGGGATAATTGCCAACCAGCATGTCAGCCTTTTCCAAAAACGAAGCTCCTTTTTGGAGTTGATAGATTAGGGTTATGTTTCCTGTTAAAAGGTCATGAAGGGATGCAGGAAGGGCTGTGTACGCTGAGGAAGACAGTGGTAAGCACGTCCAGGACTCCAAAGCAAAGGAACAGTTAGCTTGCCACAAGAGAGATTGTGTAAGGTTTATAGAGCGTTCTAGTTTGGGCAGTAAGGAGTGGTTGTATTGGTGAGGTTGATGTGATTAGGGAATTTATATTGAAAGAAACAAGCAAAAAGAGAAAAAAGTTATTTGGGTAGGAGTAAAGTCCTGGAAAGCTCCTTGAAGCCATAGGTCCCATAGAACAGTGAGGAG
>NW_026652284.1:8376441-8415379 GCF_009828535.3 Hylobates moloch | reverse complement strand
AAAAAAAAAAAAAAAAAAAAAAAAAAAAAAAAAAGAAGGGATATGTTGTATAAGGGGATATAGATATTGGGGAATTGGGTGATTGGTTGAGGCATGTTTTATCCAAGTCAGCCTCATAGTTCCCTAAAGAAATGTGGCTTTTGTCCGATTGATGTACATTGCAATGGATAACTGCAACCTTTTCTGGAAGTAGAGTTGCCGTTAATAGATCATGGATGGGTTTTCCATCAGTGATAGGGGTTCCCTGAGCCGTGAGATAGCCCCACTCACTCCAAATTTGAGCATTGGAATGAATAATGTTATAGGCATATTTAGAATTGGTGTATATATTAAATTGTGTGTTTTTTGCTAGAGCTAGTGCTCTTATTAGGGCAACTAGCTCTGTTTGTTGGGAGGATGTGCCCAAAGGCAAGGGAGCAGCCTCTATGACTATTCTAGGTGGGAGAAAGTGGATATTATCATGATACCATTCAATGATGGCATACCTGGGTTTTTTGATGCGCTGCTATCTATAACCAATACGGGGCTCCTTTTATGTGAGTGGAAGTAAGGTGGTAAAACATGGTGAGAGAACTTTCAATTAGATTAGAGCATGAGTGTTGGTCAAGGTTTTAAATTGGCGTTGAAGGTAAGAATGGCGGGATTGGCAGGGGGCATCATGAAGAGAGATAGAGGGTTGAAGGAGAGTTGAATATAGGGCTTGCACACGAGAGGCTGAGATGGAGGTGAGTGACTTGTGGCTGACCATATCTTGTAGACTGTGAGAAGGAAATACCTGAAGAGGTTCATAGAACGTGAGCTTTTGTGTGTAATTATTGAAGCTGTGGCCAAAAATTTTAAGCAAAGAGGCCAGCTTTTATAAATGGGGTCCAGTTGTTTTGAAAAGCATGCCACTGGTTGGAGGGAGTTTCCCATGGGTTGGGCTAGAAGTCTAAGGGCCTGATTATGAGAACTATGTAAATATAGATGAAAAGGTCTTAGGGGGTTTGGAAGGCCTAAAGGGGGCGCCTGTAATAAGGCACGTTTTAGGTGCAAGAAAGCATGATAGACGGTCTGGGATGGGAGTGAGTTGTTGGTCAAGATTTCCTTTAATGTGTTAATAAAGGAGTTTAGGAATAATGGCAAAATTTGCTATCCATATTCAGAAATATCCCAATAATCCGAGGAAGGAAAGTAAGTCCCTTTTTATTTTAGGAAATGGGATTTGTTGAACACGTTGCTTTTGTGCTGACAGAATATCCTGGATATTCAGAGTTACGATTAATCCTAGGTATGAAACTTTCGGAGATGTTAATTAGGCCTTTCTTTTGGATACCTGGTACCCATTCAGCCAAAAAATTTAAAAGCTTGGTGGTTTGCTGAATACAATATTTTAGGGAAGGGCTGCAAAGGAGTAAATTGTCCACGTATTGAAGCAAAATGCTAGGTTGTAGAGGTAGTTGGGAGAGGTCTAATTGAAGTGCCTGACCAAAATAGTGAGGGCTGTCCCTAAACCCCTGGGGGAGGACAGTCCAGGTGAGTTGTTGGGAGCAGCCTGTGTCAGGATCAGTCCAAGTGAGAGCAAAAAGATTTTGAGAGGAGGGATGTAGAGGGATAGTAAAAAAGGCATCTTTAAGGCTTAATACAGAGAAGTTGCTAGTGTTGGGAGGAATTCATGATAGGAGGGTATAGGGGTTTGGGACAACAGGATAAACAGGAACAAGAGCGGAGTTGATTTGTTGCAAATCCTGAACCAGTCTATAGGAGCCATCCTGTTTTTTTGTTTTGTTTTGTTTTGTTTTGTTTTTTTCCGAGACGGAGTCTCGCTCTGTCGCCCAGGCTGGAGTGCAGTGGCGCATTCTCGGCTCACTGCAAGCTCCGCCTCCCGGGTTCACGCCATTCTCCTGCCTCAGCCTCTCCGAGTAGCTGGGACTACAGGCGCCCGCCACCACGCCCGGCTAATTTTTTTGTATTTTTAGTAGAGACAGGGTTTCACCGTGGTCTCGATCTCCTGACCTCGTGATCCGCCCGCCTCGGCCTCCCAAAGTGCTGGGATTACAAGCGTGAGCCACCGCGCCCGGCCTGCCATCCTGTTTTTTAATTGGGAGAATAGGATTATTGTGGGAAGAATGGCTGGGGATTAAAATATTGGCAGCCAAAAGTTGGGAGACCCCGTAATCCATTCAGGATTGAGGGGATATTGGAGGGCCACTATATAGTGCTCAGGATTCTTCAGTGAAATTTGGATTGGAGAATGGTGGGTAGCTATTATGGAGAAGTCAGTGTTCCATACTGTGGGGTTTACTTGGCTGAAGAATTTGGGATTTAAGTCTGTTTGATGTTGAATGTCTGAGGAGGGGTTCTGTTCTTGACATGATAATACATAAGAGTGGCTTTGGGGTAGGGCCAATAAATGAATGATTCCCCCTAGTTTGTGTAGAATGTCCCTCCTTAATGAAGGAGTGGGACAGTGAGGAATGACCAAAAAAGAGTGAGTGAGGGTGAGTCCCTGAAATGAGCAGTATAGTGGCCGTGTTGTTTTCTAATATGCCCTTCACGCCAACAGAAACGGATGAAATGTTCTAATGGGCCTTCATATTCAGTTAATACTGATTGGCTCGCCCCAGTGTCCAAAAGAAAGGAAATAATCTTAATGGATACCGTCCAAATTACCCTGGGTTCCATGGACTCACTAGATGTGGGGGTGAAGAATCCCAGGCACCCTCATTCCTCCGTGGGCAGCGCCAGCTGTGAAGAGATTTCCTCCTGTGATGGTCAGGGGGCTTCATTATGAGTGGCATCCAAACGGGGAAGGTGTTCCCATTGGGGGCAGTCCATTTTCCAGTGTCCCCAAAGACTGTAAGTTGGGCACGGTTTGGTGGGCAGCCGGGGGTTAGGCCAAGCCTTTGGCCAGTGTCCAGGGTTGCCACATCAGAAACAGACTCCCAGAGAGGTGGGGGAGTTTCCTTTTGGGTTGTTGGGAAGATTTTGTGTAATTGACTTTTGGACAGCAGAGGCAAGCATCTGGTATTTTAAACAGAGATGCTTGTCTTTTTGAATTTTTTTGTTCCTTGTCTCTGTTGTTAAAGACACGGAAGGCTGCATTTAGGAGGTCCCACCAAGATGTCTGGGGACCATCCTCTAATTTTTATAATTTTTTCTAGATATCTGGGGCGGATTGGGAAATAAATTGGAGGTGGAGAAAAGTTTGACCTTCTCTAGATTCTGGGTCCAAATTGGTATGTTTTAGCATAGCTTCAATGAGGTGTGATAAGAAAAGGGTAGGATTTTCCTGGGGCTCTTGTGTAATTTCTCTAAGTTTTTCATAATTAGCTGCCTTATGGGCATTTTTGTCCATGCCCACAAAGAGACAGGTAATCGTGTGGTCTCTTTATCTGATGCCAGCGTCTCCCTGTTGGTAAAGTTCAGTTTGGGTCTCTACGGGGAACTGCATCATTAGCCACTGGATTTTGTATAGGGGCTTGATTATGGAGTTTATGTGCGTGTGTTTCAGCTGAATGCCAGATGCACTCCTTTTCGTCAGGAGTGAGGGTGGAGGTTAGAATTATATGAATGTCATGCCAAGTTAAAGGATTGAATTATGTGCAGGAATTTCTTGCAATAATGAGAAGAATTTTCAGAGAAAGATCCCAGACGCTGTTTGATTTGTGACAAATCAGAGATGGAGAAAAAGACATGAATGCAAGTGATGCCTTTAATCCCAACCACTTTCCAGAGAGGAAGAATGGCAGGAGTGGCTTGACTGGCTGAAGTAGTTTTTGTTGTTGTTGTTGTTGTTGTTTTTGAGATGGAGTCTTGCTCTATCGCCCAGGCTGGAGTGCAGTGGCACGATCTCGGCTTACTGCAACCTCCACCTCCTGGGTTGAAGCAATTCTCCTGCCTCAGCCTCCTGAGTAGCTGGGACTACAGACATCCGCCACCATGCCTGGCTAATTTTTTTGTATTTTTAGTAGAGACAGGGTTTCACTGTGTTAGCCAGGATGGTCTCAACCTCCTGACCTCATGATCCACTTGACCTCCCAAAGTGCTGGGATTACAGGCATGAGCCACCATGCCCAGCTGAAGTAGTTTTTGAGTGGGTAACGGGTGAAGAATGCAGGGGAGAGTGGCAGTTGGCCAGATGCCGAGCCACCACCAGGGGTGGTCGGCAAACTGCAGCCACCCAAGGGGCTGGAGTAGTTTTCAAACAGGTAATAGGTGGAGAAAGAGGAGGGAGCGGGTTTGGTGGTAAAGGCTTGAGAGCAGGAGGGGCCAACTGGGTAGAGGGTTCAGGTGGGTGAGGAGTGGATGCAGAAGGTTGAGAATATGGAGGGGGTTTATCTGCAGGGTCGAAAGGGGTTTCAGAGGAGGGGTTCTGGAGGAAGGAAAAACCCAGGGAGGATTTTCATTAGGAAGAGGGATTTCATGAGGGGTGCAAGCTTGGCATAAGGAGGATCAGGATCTAAGACAGAAGAAAGCCCGAATACAGGGAATCTCTTGCCATTTGCTCTTCCTGGTTATAAAGTTGTTAAGGTCTCTGAGAATTTGAAAGTCAAAGGTGCCGTTTTCAGGCCATCAACTGTCATTATCTCATTTGTATTGGGGCCAGGCTGTGTTGTAATTAAAAAACTAAATGCTTTGGCTTTAGGTTCCCCCATAAGCCAAATGTTGGATGTTCCAGTTGGAATTGGCAAAGGGCCTCCTGGACTGGAAGCACGAGAGGAAGAGAGAGAGAGAGAGAGAAGAGGAAGGAAGCGGGAGCAAGTGCTAGACAGCGAAATACCTGTTGCGGGCAGTTGGAGGTGGATTCCTGAGACCTGAGGGTTTTGAGAGCCCACCAGAGAGTAGCCCTGGGCCAAGCCTCACAGTCCCCTTCAGATTAGTTGTCCTCTCACACAAACCACTTGAAAAGTGAAATAAGAGAAAAGACAGGGCGGGTGTCCAGAGGCTCTCAGGATCCAGGAGTTAGCTCAGGATGAGGGCTGCTGCTGCCCACTGCCTCTTGGGTTGCAAGACAGCCTCTGCCGCCAATACTCATCCTGGGTTTTGGCACCAAATGTCCAAATGTAAGACTTAAAGAAAGAAGAAAGAGGCCAGGTGTGGTGGCTCACACCTGTAATCCCAGCACTTTGGGAGGCTGAGGCGGGCGGATCACAAGTTCAGGAGATCGAGACCATCCTGGCTAACACGATGAAACCCCATCTCTACTAAAAATACAAAAAATTAGCCAGGCGTGGTGGCGGGCTCCTGTAGTCCCAGCTACTTGGGAGGCTGAGGCAGGAGAATGGCGAGAACCTGGGAGGCGGAGCTTGCAGTGAGCCAAGATTGCACCACTGTACTCCAGCCTGGGTGACAGAGCGAGACTCTGTCTCAAAAAAAAAAAAAAAGAAGAAAGAAACACAAAATGTGGCTTGACAGTTAAGGACAGGTTTATTTTAGAGAAAACAAACCTGAAAGGGGCTTCTGGCCGAGTTAGGTGAGAGAGCTCGTCTCTCTTACAGACTAAGGATATTTAAGGGTTTTGAAAGAGGGGACTTATCATAGGTTCAGAATGTTTCTATGTGAAGGAAAGTTTATAGTGGGGTTGGAATGCCTCTGGTCACAGGGGAGGCTGTCTTGGGGTTGGCATGTTTCTGGTCAGAGAGGGATTTATCTTAGGGTTGGAATGTTTCTGGTTATGCTGACATTAGCCATTAGGCTGATGTTTTGGGGCTGGATTTAGGGGTTTTTTAATCAAGTGGAACTTAGGATGGTGGTGTTTGCTCAAAATGGTGATGCTCCTGCTCTGTCAAGCACCAGTACCGTTTTCCATACCCTTATGATGGCATTCCACAACCAATCAATAGCACCCATTCCCTAGTCTACTGCCCACCAAACTATCTTTGAAAATCCCTAACCTCAGCCAGGCACAGTGGCTCACACCTGTAATTCCGGCACTTCGGGAGGCCAAGGTGGGTGGATTGCTTGAGATCAGGAGTTCAAGACCAATCTGACCAACTTGGTGAAACCCTATCTGCACTAAAAAAATACAAAACGTAGCCAGGCATGGTGGTGCATGCCTGTAATCCTAGCTACTCAGGAGGCTGAGGTAGGAGAATCACTTGAACCTGGGAGGCGGAGGTTGTAGTGAGCTGAGATCGTGCCACTGCACTTTAGCCTGGGCAACAAAATGAGACTTCATCTCAAAAAAAAAAAAAAAAAAAAAAACAACAGAGAGAAAAAGAAAATCCCTAGCCTCTGAGCTTTCCGGGAGATTAATTTGAGTGGAAACTCCCTCTCCCTTAGGGCGTGGCTGGCCTCGCAGCAATTAAACTCTTTCTTTACTGCAATGCCATGGTTTCAGTCAATTGACTTTGTCTGTGTAGCAGGCAGGAAGAACCCATCGGGCAATTACACTTCAGGCAATGACTAAGCTGGAGAAAGAACCCTAGAGAAAGTCCAGCTGTCATTATCGCTGCTAGTTAGCCTTTCTTGCATTATCCAAGTGATCATGAAGATTGAACTCCCTGTCCCACCTCATATTAACTAGTTCCCTTCCTTTGTTCCCAGGGCCCCAGGCCCATCCTCAGCAGTCAACAGAGGACCTGGGAGGGAAGACTTGCTCTTGTTGGGCAGTACCTGTTAGTGAGGAAAGCATTTCCAGCAATTTCTTAGGACCATGATACCAGAGATGGGATCACACCCTTCCTCCCTTTAGCTTTTCTCCCTGGCAGACAGCAGAACCCAGGACTTGCCTGGGCCCGTTGCATCAGGGAAAGCTTCTCAAATACCAGCAGATAAAACCTTTCTGCAGCCAGCACTTCTCTTGGCCTGGAGGGGAGCAAACCTGCCCGTCCTGCACCACAGCCACCCCAGTGTAAATCAAAAATAAAATTCTAAGCCGCCCTCTCCCCTACAACCATCTGAATGAACTTCCTCCTCAGCCAGGGCTCTTAAAACTTAACCTGAGAGACTGTTTCAGGCCATAGTGGAAGTGGGGTTCGAACATGCCTCATCAAACCTCTCCAGCACCAACAGCAACACAGACTTTAAGGCTGATAAGAGGCCGGGCGCGGTGGCTCACGCTTGTAATCCCAGCACTTTGGGAGGCCGATGTGCGGATCATGAGGTCAGGAGATCGAGACCACGGTGAAACCCCGTCTCTACTAAAAATACAAAAAATTAGCCGGGGGTGGTGGCGGGCGCCTGTAGTCCCAGCTACTCGGAGAGGCTGAGGCAGGAGAATGGCGTGAACCTGGGAGGCGGAGCTTGCAGTGAGCCGAGATTGCGCCACTGCACTCCAGCCTGGGTGACAGAGCGATACTCCATCTCAAAAAAAAAAAAAAAAAAAAAGGCTGATAAGAAACATTTGCAACTTATTCTCTCTGAAGCCTGCTAGCTAAAAGCTTCATCTGCATGATAAAACTTTGTTCTCCACAACCTCTTATCTTACAGATATTCCTTTCTGCTTAATCCCAGGTCTTTAGACAAATTCAACCAATTGTCAACAAGAAAGTGTTTAAATTTACCTATAGCCTGGAAGAACCCTCCCCCACCTTCGAATTTTCCCGCCTTTCTGGACGAAACCAATGTATTTCTTAAATGTATTTGATTGATGGCTCATGCCTCCCTAAAATGTAGAAAAGCAAGCTGTACCCTGACCGCCTTGGGCACATGTTCTCAGGACCCCCTGAGGGCTGTGTCACAGGCCGTGGTCACTCATATTTGGCTCAGAATAAATCTCTAAAAGTATTTTACAGTTTGACTCTTTTCATCAACACCAGCACCACATTATCCCAGGAGGAAAAGCAGACGCGTGACACAGTCGGAGAGCAGGCACAGAGTGCTGTCGGCAGTCAGCCAGCGCCCACATCAACACCACGGAGAGTCCTGCGGGTGCTGTGCAAGGCCAGGGGTAAGTCAGTCCTGGTTGGGCACAGAGGCCGTGGGGCCGGGACGAATCACTGGTGCGCCGCATTCAGGAAAAGCCTAGAGCAGAACTTCTTGAACTTAAATGTGAGCTTGAACCATCAGGGATGTGGCCAAAATGCAGGTTCTGATTCAGCAGGTCTGGAGTGAAGTAGATTTTGCATTTTTCTAACCAGCTCCCAGGTGATGGGGCTGTTGCCGGTTTCCAGACCAACGGGGGCTGGAGGATGGTCTGGTTCCAGGGTCACCAAGGGTGTGGCCGATGCTCACGTGGTGTGGCTGCCCCCACAGGGCTGCTGGCTGCCAAAGCATGTTCCTCAAGATCCCAGGTGAGATGCAAGATGTGTTATCTGGACCTGGTGCCTGATGTAGTACCAGAGTCCCTGATGTGCTGGAACATGTTCAATAGGCTGGGATGGTGGGCCAGGGGCTGATTTATAGTGTGAGCTGATTTGTGTAATGTTTCTGATGCCAGTGGGCTAGGGGAGGTCCCCAAATGCCAGTGGGACCTTAACCTCAGGCGGTGTCCAGGCTCTTGACACCTTTGCCAGAAGGAATTCAAGAACAAGTCAGAAAATAGTGAAAGTACAGAGATTTATTGCAAAGCAAAAGGTACGCACTCAAGAAAGGAGAGTTCGGGCCTACTCAAGAGAGAGTTGCACCCAGCGGGGTTTGGAGCTTCCACCTTTATGGGTTTCTTTAACCAAGCGGTGGGATATTTATGAAGATTCCTGGAAAAAGATGAGGGTTTCTCAAAATTGTGGTGTTACCTGTTTTTATGCCAAATATGGATGTCCCAGGAACTGTCATGGCACTGGTGGATGTGGGTTTAGTATGTTTTGTTTGTTTGTTTGTTTTGAGACGGAGTCTCGCTGTCGCCCAGGCTGGAGTGCAGTGGCGCCATCTCGGCTCACTGCAAGCTCTGCCTCCCGGGTTCACGCCATGCTCCTGCCTCTGCCTCCCGCGTAGCTGGGACTACAGGCGCCCACCACCTCTCCCGGCTAATTTTTTGTATTTTTAGTAGAGACGGGGTTTCACCGTGTTAGCCAGGATGGTCTAGATCTCCTGACCTCGTGATCTGCCCACCTCGGCCTCCCAAAGTGCTGGGATTACAGGCGTGAGCCACCGCGCCCGGCCGGGTTTAGTATGTTTTGTTTGTTTGTTTCTTTGTTTTGAGATGGAGTTTCACTCTTGTTGCCCAGGCTGGAGTGCAATGGTGCGATCTCGGCTCACTGCAACCTCCGCCTCCCGGGTTCAAACGATTCTTCTGCCTCAGCCTCCCGAGTAGCTGGGATTACAGGCATGTGCCAGCATGCCCTGCTAATTTTTTTGTATTATTAGCAGAGATGGGGTTTCACCATGTTGGCCAGGCTGGTCTTGAACTCCTGACCTCGGGTGATCTGCCCACCTCAACCTCCCAAAGTGCTGGGATTACAGGCATGAGCCACCGAACCCGGCAGGGTTTAGTATGTTAATGAGCACATAATGAGGTCCTACGTGAAACCTAGGTCACATCCAGCGCTATGTTGGTTCCAGTCAGCCTTAGCCAGCTTGGCCCACATCCTGTTTTCCAGGGCCCCTACTTCTGCAGCTATTTCAACAGTTTCCTTTTGCTTAGTCATGCAAAACTGCTGCCTGGAATTTTCTGTCCTCCTGCGACCACCCTGTATTATTCCTGTCTCATTTTCACCATGGCTAATTTCAAACCACTGTGGAGAAAAATGTGCGCTTTCGTGGAAAATCGTATTGCTTCAACCATACTCTTCCCGATTCAGCAGGGCCCTGCCCTTGCGTTGCCTTTGAGCTTACAGTTCTGTAAGTTGTAGATAAATGATGTCCCAGCAAAGTAGTTGTCTTTAAAACAATTTTTTTGAGACAGAGTCTTGCGGTGTTACCCAGGCTAGTATTGATTTCTTTTTTTTATTGAGGTGAAATTTACATAACATGAAATTAACAATATGAAGGTGAACAATTTGGCAGCATTTAGTATATTCACAGGGTTGCACAATTAATGAATAACTTCATCTATTTCTTCACCCCAAAAGGAAATGGTGCCCATTAGCTGTCACTTCTCATTCCCCCTGCCCCCAGCCCCTGGCAACCACCAATCTGCATTTTTTTTTTTGTCCTGTTTGCAGTATCATACACGATCATCGAACTGCTGCTAGAATGCCCACAGCTGTTACTGCAAATTCAAAACCCAGGAAAGACTTCTGGGAATTTACTTTAGGTCAGGGTTGGGCTGCCTGGTACAAGTCTGCACCCACAACTGGGCAGGTTCAAAAACATAGGAGCCTTTCCCAGACCATCGATCTGCATTCTCTATGGATTTATCTATTCTGTATTTTTCATATAAATGAAATCTTACAATATGCAACCTTTTTCTGTCTGGCTTCTTTCACTCAGCATGTTTTTGAAGCTCATGTAGCACATATCAGTACTTCTGGTTTTTTTGTTTTTTTTTTTTCTTCCTTTTAGAGACAGGGTCTCCCTATGTTGCCAAGGCTAGACTTGAACTCCGGGACTCAAGCAATCCTCCCACCTCAGCCTCCTGAGGAGCTGGGACTAGAGGCATGCACCCCTGTGCCTGGCTCATTTCTTCTTATAGCTGTATAGTATTCCATTGTGTATGTGCCACAATTTGCCTATCTGTTCATCCACTGATGGACATTTGGGCTGTTTCTCCCTTTTGGCTATTGTAAATACTGCTGCTATGAACATATGTGTACATGTATTTGCTTGAGTACATGTTTTTCATTCTTTTTGGGTATATATCTAGGAGTAGAATTGCTAGGTCATATGGTAATTCTATGTTTAACTTTTTGAGGAACCACCAAACTGTTTTTTCCTCAGTAGCTGAACCATTTTACATTCCTATCAGCAAGGTACAAGTGTTCTAATTTCTCCACATTCTAAGCAACACTCATTTTATTTTATTTTTTTTGAGACAGAATCTTGCTCTGTCTCCCAGGCTGGGATGCAGTGGTGCAATCTCAGCTCACTGCAACCTCCACCTCCTAGGTTCAAGCAATTCTCGTGCCTTGGCCTCCCAAGTAGCTGGGATTACAGGTGTGCACCACCACACCTGGCTAATTTTTGTATTTTTAGTAGAGACAGGGTTTTGCCATGTTGTTCAGGCTGGTCTTGAACTTCTGGGCTAAAACGATCCACCCACCTCAGCTTCCCAAACTGCTGGGATTATAGATGTGAGCCACCTCACCTGACCAACAACACTAGTTAATTTCCTTTTTATTATTGTAAGTATAATAGCCATCCTAATGTGTGAAGTGATACCTCATTTTGTTTTTGATTTGCATTTCTCTAGTGAGTAATGATGCCGAGTATCTTTTCATGTGCTTCTTGGTCATTTGCATATCTTCTTTGGAGAAAATAATCTACTCAAGTGTTTTGCCCATTTTGAATTTGGTTGTTTGTCTTTTGTTGTTGAGTTGTAAGAGTTCTTTATATATTCTGAATACCAGACCCTTATAAGATATATGATTTGTGAAAATTTTTCTTCTAGTCTCTTGTCTTTTTGCTTTTTTTTTTTTCTTTTTAAGAGAAGGAGTCTACCTCCATTGCCCAGGCTGGACTTGAATTCCTGATCTCTCCTGCCTCAGCCTCCCAAGTCGCTGGGAATATAGGCACATGCCACTGTGCCCAGCTCATCTTTTTACTTTCTTGATAATGCCTTTTGAGGCACAAAAGTGTGGGTTTTGTTTTGGTCGTGGTTTTTTTTTTTGTTTGTTTGTTTTCTGAAACAAGGTCTCATGCTATTTCCCGGCCTGGAATGCAGTGGTATGATCACAGCTCACTCCAGCTGTGACCACTCAGGCTCAAGTGATCCTCCCACCTCAGCCTCTTGAGTAGCTGGGAACAAGGGCATGTGCCACCACCCTCAGCTAATTTTTTTTGTTTGTTTATTTGTTTTTAGTATTTTTTGTAGAGATGAGGTTTTACCACATTGCCCAGGCCAGTCTTAACTCCTGAGCTCGAGTGATTCGCCTACCCTGGCCTCTGAGGTGCTGAGTTTGCAGGCGTGAGCAACCTCACCCACCACTTTTTCATTTTGATGAGGTTATTGGCAACCTGAAATAATTGAAAGGATCAGAATCCAGTTTAAAGGAGTTTATTCAAGGCCAGGTGGAGTGACTCACACCTATCATCCCAGGCAAGAGGGATTAAAGGTCCCATAAGCACATTCCTTTAAGACTCAAAATATTCCAATTTCCAACAGCTTTGATTTTGAATTATTTGTTTTCACATTATATATAAGCTGGCTCCTGCACACCACTGGATATTATTTATGGCCTGCCTGGTCTCATTTTCTGTGATCAAAGAGAGTGGTCTCATTAGGAAAGAACTTGAATAGACATTTCTCCAAAGATGTACAGATGGCCAACACGAAGGTGAAAAGATACTCAACATCACTCATCATTAGGGAAATGCAAATCAAAACCACAATGAGAGATCATCTCACGCCTGTTAGGATGGCTACTTCCAAAAACAACAACAACGATAACAACAACAACCCAGAAAATAACAAGTGCTGGTGAGGACGTGGAGAAATTGAAACTCTTATGTACTGTTGGTGAGAATGTAAAATGGCGTAGCTACTGTGGAAAACAGAATGGTGATTCCTAAAAAAAATTAAAAATAGAGTTATCATGTGATCCAGTGACCCCACTTCTGGGTATATATCCAAAATAATTGAAAGCGGGGGCTCAGCGAGATCCTTGTACACCCATGTGCATAGCTGCATTTCCCACAATTGCCAAAGGTATTAATGGAAGCAACCTAAGTGACCTCTGACAGATAAATGGGTAAACCAGATGTGGTGTGTGCACCATGGAGTATGATCCAGCCTTAGGAAGGCAATCTTGTTCCATGTTACAACATGAAGGACTCATGAAGACATGCTCTAAGTCTTCGGAAATCAGTTACAAAAAGACAAATACTGCATGATCCTACTTACATGAGGTATCGTGAGTGCCCAAATTCGTAGAAGCAGAAAAGTAGAATGGTGGTTGCCAGGGGCTTTGCGGGGGGGAAAATGGGGAGTAGTTGTTTAATGGGGACGGAGTTTCAGTTTTGCAAGATGAAAAGGTTCTGGAGATCTGTTTCATAACAATGTGAATATACTTACCGCAACTCAACTGGTACATAAAATGTACAGTTAAAATGGTAAGTTTTATGTTATGATGTTTTTAAAAAGAGGGGTATCGGCTGGGCGTGGTGGCTCATGCCTGTAATCCCAGCACTTTGGGAGGCCGAGGTGGGCAGATCACCTGAGGTCGGGAGTTCGAGATCAGCCTGGCCAACAGGGTGAAACCCCGTCTCTACTAAAAATTCAAAAAATTAGCTGAGCATGGTGGCTCATGTCTGTAATCCCAGCTATTCGGGAGGCTGAGGCAGGAGAATCGCTTGAGCCCAGGAGGCAAAGGTTGCAGGGAGCCGAGGTCATGCCACTGTACTCCAGCCTGGGCGACAGAATGAGACTCTGTCTCAACAAAATAAACAAATAAATAAAAAATAAAAAGAGGAGTGTCTATCCAGGGTAATGTGTAACCGACAGAAGCCCCTTGGTTCCTGAAGAGCCTCTGCTGCTCAGACTTTCACGTCTTCTGCCTGTGCTTCTCCAGGAGCACGCCCTTCCTGTGCACGTGCACTCTCTGATAGGCGAGGTCAAATTCTGTTCTTGGTAAGAAAACACACAAGCACCTTGTCATGTCTCTGAAGTTTACACCCCAGGCATATCAGAGCGTGATCAACAATCTCTCTGCCTCGGGGACATCTAGTAGGAGCTTGGAAGGGAGCTCAAGTGAGGACAGAATACAGAACTGGCTCCTGAAGGAAGATAAACTTCGAAGGCGCACGTTTTCTAGACCCACCCTGCAGACTTGGGTTCTGGCGGCCAGGTGGCATGCCCAAGGTGGGGTGTGGCTTTTCACAGAAGAGGAAGAGGGAGACACCGCGCGTGGGCACTGGGTTGGGAGGTCCTGTGTCAACCGACTGGATGCACCCCTCTCCCTTCCCCAGATGAGATACACTGCCTGTGCCAAAAGCAAAGCAAGGGCACCGTGGGGTGGTCAGGTCCACTCTGAATCTGTTAGTGATTCCTTCCTTATCTAAACCTGGAATGTGGGAAAAGAAAAACAGCCGAGCAGTGTGAGCCCTGCGAGGTTCGCAGAATTTATTAGGCCCAGAGAGACGTGAGTGGGAACTTGGGTCACTTCCCCACCCATGTCCAGGGCAGCTATTTGACGACACTTTGTTCCCGATAGCTGCCTCGCCCATTTTCTTCAGGGTTTTGGAATTCATGGTACAAAGAACAATGTAGAGTCGATCTACAGTTTACACGGTTTTGATGTAAATTCTTGGTAAAGAACTGTCTCTTCTTTAAATGAAATGTTTTTCAATAGTTTTTGGGGATACAAGTGGTTCTTGGTTACATGGATAAATTCGTTAGTGGTAATTTCTGGGATTTGGGTGCACCCATCACCCAAGCGCTGTACACTGTACCCAATATGAAGTCTTCTGTCCCTTTCCCACCTCCCGTCAAAGGCATTGGAACCAGAGCGACTCCATCTTGCATAGGGACCGAATAAAGTGAGGCCGAGACCTACTGGGCTGCATTCCCAGGAGGTTTAGGCATTCTTAGACACAGGATGAAATAAGAAGTCAGCACAAGGTCACAAAAACCTTGCTGATGAAAGGATGTGGTAAAGAAGCCACAAAAACCCACCGAAACCAAGATGGTGATGAAAGTGATTTCTGGTTGTCCTCACTGCTCATTATATACTAATTATAATACATTAGCATGCTAAGAGACATTCCCACCAGTGCCATGACAGTTTACAAATGCCATGGCAACCTCAGGAAATTACCCTATATGGCCTAAAAGTGGGAGGAGCCCTCAGTTCCAGGGAATTGTCCACCCCTTTCCCAGAAAACTAGTGGATAATCCTCCCCCTGTTTAGCAAAGAACAAGAACTAATTATAAGTATAATCAGTTGAGCAGCCCAGGCCACTGCTCTGCCTATGGAGTAGCCTTCTTTTTATTTCTTTTTTTTTTTTTTTTTTTTTTTTTTTTTTTTTTTTTTTTTTTTTTTTGAGACGGAGTCTCGCTCTGTCACACAGGCTGGAGTGCAGTGGCGCAATCTCGGCTCACTGCAAGCTCCACCTCCCGGGTTCACGCCATTCTCCTGCCTCAGCCTCTCCGAGTAGCTGGGACTACAGGCGCCCGCCACCACGCCCGGCTAATTTTTTGTATTTTTAGTAGAGACGGGGTTTCACCGTGGTCTCGATCTCCTGACCTCGTGATCCGCCCGCCTCGGCCTCCCAAAGTGCTAGGATTACAAGCGTGAGCCACCACGCCCGGCCCTTTTTATTTCTTTACTTTCTTAATAAACTTGCTTTCACCTTACTCTATGGACTCACCCAAATTCCTTCTCACACGAAGTCCAAGAACCTTCTCTTGGGGTCTGGATCAGGACCAACACTCCCATTGCCCGCCCCTCCCTCCCTCCCTTCATTCCTCCTTCCCTCCCCCCTCTCTCCCTCTTTCCCTCCCTCCCTCCCTCTCTCCGTTTCACCCTTGTTGCTCAGGCTAGAGTGCAATGGGACGATCTTGGCTCACTGCAACCAGGTTCAAATGATTCTCCTGCCTCAGCCTCCCGAGTAGCTGGAATTACAGGTGCCCGCCACCACACCCAGCTAATTTTTTTCTTTTTTTTTGTATTTTTAGTGGAGACGGGGGTTTCACTATGTTGGCCAGGCTAGTCTCGAACTCCTGACCTCAGGCGATCCACCCACCTCAGCCTCCCAAAGTGCTGGGATTACAGGCGTGAGCCACTGTGCCCAGCCTTTACTTTCAATTTTTTTTTTGAGACAGGTTTTGACTCTGTTGCCCAGGCAGGAGTGCAGTGGCCCTATCTCAGTTCACTGCAACCTCCACCTCCCAGGCTCAAGCAATCCTTCCACTCCAGCCTCCCAAGTGGCTGGGACTACAGGCGTGCAGCACCATGCCTGGCTAATTTTTGTATTTTTGTAGAGATAGTATCTTACCATTTTGGCCAGACTAGTCTTGAACTCCTGAGCTCAAGTGATCTGCCTGCCTCAGCCTCCCAAAGTGCTGGGATTATAGGCATGAGCCACTGTGTCCAGCCTTCCTTTTTTCTTTTAAAAACCCACTTGTAAGGCTGGGCGTGGTGGCTCACACCTATAATTCCAGCACTTTGGGAGGCCGAGGCGAGCAGATCACAAGGTCAGGAGTTCGAGACCAGCCTGGCCAACATGGTGAAACCCTATCTCTACTAAAAATACAAAATTAGCCAGGCGTGGTGGCAGGCGCATGTAATCCCAGCTACTAGGGAGGCTGAGGCAGAAGAATTGCTTGAACCCAGAGACGGAGGTTGCAGTGAGCCGAGATCGTGCCACTGCACTCTAGTCTGGGCAACAAGAGTGAGACTCCCAACTCAAAAAAAAGAAAAACAAAAAAAAACACCACACTTGTAACTATTGCTGATAGGAACATACATTCAGGGCAACTTGAATCTATGCTCCTGGGTTGCAGTCCTCAAACTTGGCCCAAATAAACTCTCTACTTGTATGGATTTTGCCTCAGTTTTTTACTTTAGATTAATAAATGGGTGTGGCCAAGAGCCATTTCCTCTCCCCATCAATCAAGCAAGCCAAATACAGACACCACCTTGATAGCAACCCCGTTTTGTGCGTCAAAGGCACATATAGGCATTTCTGCTATCGTGTGATATACATGTTCCTAAAGAACATGATATTCTGCCAAGCGGCACATAAAAATAACAGGGCTTAAGGGGAGAAAGGACTGGCAAGGACCATTTGAATCCTATGCAGTTTTACAATCTGAACACAAACGAATATAAATACAGTCTTGATAAGCACAGCAGCTAGGGCAGATCTCCACCACCTGGGGGAACTCCTGCTTTCTCTTCTCAGATTAGAGCCTTTGGGGCTTTCACTCCTAGTTGAGCTGTTTCATCAAAATTGAAAATCCGGCCAGGTGCGGTGGCTCACACCTGTAATCCCAGTACTTTGGGAGGCTGAGGCAGTAAGATCATTTGAGGTCAGGAGACCAGCCTGGCCAACATGGCGAAACCCTGCCTCTACTAAAAATACAAAAATTTTAGCCAGGCATGGTGGCGTGCATCTGTAATTCCAGTTACTCAGGAGGCTGAGGCAGGAGAATCGCTTGAATCTGGGAGGTGGAGGTTGCAGTGAGCCAAGATTGTGCGACTGCACCTCAGCCTGGGCAACACAGCAAGACTCCGTCTTTAAAAAAAAAAAAAAAAAAAAAAGCCGGGCACTGTGGCTCACGCCTGTAATCCCAGCACTTTGGGAGGCCAAGGCGGGTGGATCACCTGAGGTCAGGAGTTCGAGACCAGCCTGACCAACATGGTGAAACCCCGTCTCTACTAAAAATACAAAAATTAGCCAGGCATGGTGGCAGGTGCCTGTAATCCCAACTACTCGAGAGGTTGAGGCAGGAGAATCACTTGAACTTGGGAGGCTGAGGTTACAGTGAGTTGAGATCATGCCATTGCACTCCAGCCTGGGGGACAAGAGCCAGACTTCGTCTCAAAAAAAAAAAAAAAAAAAAAAAAATTGAAAATCCAATTCAGGCTATAATCAATTAAAACAAACAAATTACATATGAAAATGTCTTAAACTGTCCTCCTAACTCCACCATTTGGTTTAAGATTATTGAAAGGGTCACAGGGGAGTGACAACTGTCTGGGCCAGTGGCACGGGAGTAAAAGAATTTACCAAGACAGTTGTAGGTAGAGAAAGATAGATTTATTAGAGAAGTAGGAAAATACGTTGCAAGGAGGCAATGGGCGGTATCAGTAGAAGAGGAGCAGACTGCAAGGAAACAAAGGCTTGCTGGGGATTTTACAGGATGATTCTTGGGATGATGGATTACGCCACGGCTGCAGGAGCTAACCTGCCTTCTTCTGTCAGCCGGGATGTTTGATAAATTGAGGTTTGATGTTAAGCGGGAAGTTTGTGAGTTATGTGTGTTATTTGCTCAGAAGGGCTACACTCCCTGGGACATAAATACAGACAGACCTATAACTCATCTGCTTCCTCTTCGTTTATCTGTTCTGGACCATGAAGAAAGGCAGATTTATAGCTTATTTGCTTTCTCTTTTGCTTTCCCCTGGTGCTGCCAATCTGACTCCTTTTCCCTAATTAGGACTCCACAGAAAGCTTGGAAAGCACTTCTTTTTTTGTTTTGTTTTTTTGAGATGGGATCTCACTCTGTTGCTCAAGCCAAGTTCTGTGGCTCAGTCACAGCTCACTGCAGCCTGAAGTTCCTGGCTCAAGCAATTCTTCTGCCTCAGCCTCTCAAGTAGCTGGGTCTACAGGTGCACACCACCACACCCGGATAATTTTTGATTATTTGTAGAGATATGGTCTCACTATGTTGCCCAGGCTGGTCTCGAACTCCTGGGCTCAAGCGATCCTCCTGCCTCGGCCTCCCGAAATGCCAGGATTACAGGAGAAAGTGCTTCCTGAAATCACAAAACCAGCCCAGAGCCCTGCAGAATTTGCAGCGTTTTCTCTTTAAGGTCTTCATACGTTGTGTGAAAGGAAAATAAAAAACTCAGGACCCCAATTCACTCTGCCAAAAAGGAAAAAAAAAAAATTAAGCTGAAAGCTGAGTCATGCAAGGAGCTGTCTTTCCTTTTGTTCCTAAGCAGACAGCGACAGATAAGAGGTTAAATATCTCCACAAGTAGCTACTCTGTGTTCACCTCACTTTATGTAAAGTGCTGATTTACTGAGTAAGAGACAGACATGTTTTTGATGATTCCTCTACTTGTACCTTTTCTCTTGTAACATGTAGATTACCATACTCTCCCTCTTTTCCCTCCAGCCAGCTTTTCTTTAAATCTTGAAGCCCTCAAAATCATCTTTGGAGAAAAGCACAGACCACAGACTGTTTCTGAGATTCTGCTTTTTTCTTCTGGGCATGTCCTTAACCTTGGCAAAATAAACTTCTAAATTGATTGAGACCTGTCTCAGATACTTTTTGGTTTACAGTTGCTAAGCCTTGCTCTTTCGTTGAGAGAATGTTTGCCCCCCTCTGCCCCACCACCACCTCAAACTATTATATGAACATGCTGCTAAGAACACAAACACAATTTATGCATTCTACTGACAGTATTCTTTTTTTTTTTTTAAATTTTTGGAGATGGAGTTTTGCGCTGTCACCCAGGCTGGAGTGTAGTGGCTCGATCTCAGCCCACTGCAACCTCCACCACCTGGGTTCAAGCGATTCTCCCGCCTCAGCCTCCTGAGTAGCTGGGGTTACAGGCTCCCGCCACCAAGCCTGGCTAATTTTTGTATTTTTAATAGAGACCAGGTTTCACCATGTTGGCCAGTCTGGTCTTGAACTCCTGTAATCTGCCTGCCTTGGCCTCCCAAAGTGCTGGGATTACAGGCGTGAGCCACCGCACCTGGCCAGCATTCTCTTGTTTACCATCTGCAAATGAACTAACTCACAGTACAGAAGCATGTACTGAGTGAGGCAGAAGAGACTCCACCATTTGCACCACCAGAGGCGTTGGTAGAATATCTTCCTGTTTTCTGTCCTAACAGATTTTCAGGCATGCATTTAATAGTTTTACCAGTGAGAAACAGTTTCAACTGCAAGTGATGGAAAACAAAATGAAGTATTTTTCTTCCCTACTAAGTCAGGTTGGTGGTGGGGAGCTGGGATGGTGCTCCACAGGGTAAGGGGCCCCAGCTCCTCCAAGCTTGGTGCTCTGTCCTGTGGGGCTTCAATCTCAAGGCCCAAGCTGGTGGCATCTACATTCCAGGAAGCATGATGGAGAAAGAGGCAAAGCTAAGAGAGCAAAGTTTCTGGAAGCTGCCTGCCATATGGCATCTTGCATACATTGCATTAAGCGGAACTTTATGTCTGTACTGACTGCAAGAGCAATGGGGAAATGTCTTTATTTTGGGCAGCCGCAGGTCTTGCTCCCAATTCTATTCCTACAGAAGAGGCACTGACCAAATGGATTTATGGATGGGGAGGAGAAGCCATTAGCAGCCTGTACAAAAGAGGCCCATGGCAAAACTTTAAAATTCTGGAACATTCCTAGCAGAGGTGAGGCCAGTAGTGACTGAAGTCCTGGTATCATTGTCTGGTCACAGAACAGCCCGGAGATGTGCCAGCCTACTTTGTGGTGTGGTGTTAACCCAATATTTTGCCCTGGTTAAATTTTTCTTATATAAGACATTTGCTTTTCATTCTGATTCAGAAAGGTAACTTTTATTTCTGTTTTACTTTTTATTTTTTTTTTGGAGACAAGAGTCTCGCTGTCACCCAGGCTGGAGTGTAGTGGTGTGATCTCAGCTCACTGCAACTTCCGCCTCTTGGGTTCAAGCGATTCTCCTACTTCAGCCTCCCAAGTAGCTGGAATTACAGGTGCACACCGCCACGACTGGCTCATTTTTTTTTTTTTTTTGTATTTTTAGTAGAAACGGGGTTTCACCATTTTGGCCAGGCTGGTCTCGAACTCCTGACCTCAAGTGATCCACTTGCCCCGGCCTCCCAAAATGCTGGGTTTACAGGCTACCACGCCTGGCCTAGTTGTGTTTTATTCTAACAGTAATAGAAGCGCTCCTATTTGCTCTCCCCCATCCTGTCACCAAGTGATTGTCAATTTTCCATCCTAAATATCCCTCAAGTGTATCTACTTCTGTCTTCTCCATCCCCATACTGGTCCAAGTCACATTGTTCTTTCACCTGGGCTATGGCAAAGACCTTCCACTGCTCCTTCTCCCCACTCCCAAATCCAGTGGTCTCTTGTCCCCTCATCAGTTCACCTCTGGACAGCCAGATGGAACTTTAATATTTAATTTAATTTTTATTTCTTTCTAGGGACAGAGTCTTGCTCTGTCACCTAGGCTGGAGTGCAGTGGCATGATTGAATTCCTGGGCTCAAGCGATCCTCTTGCCTCAGGTCTGCCAGGACCACTCCCCTCCCCAAGTCCCACCTCACCGCCGCCATCCCCGGCCGCCATCCCCGTCCTCCATCCCCGGCCGCCATCTTTGAGCCACTAGGCTTCTCACAGTCTCCCTCCCCGCCCTGCTCTTGGAGCCTGCAGGCCTCGGCCTAACGGCGGCCTGAGGCAGGGGCCTGGAGGCTGGTCCGCCCGCCACGAAGGTTGGGGGTCCCTGGCCAGAAGGAGGACCCGGGCGAGGCTGAGGGTTACTCGGGCAAAGGCGGAGGGGAACCCGGGCTGAGGCTGGGGGGGATCTGGGCTGAGGCAGAGGGGGACCGAGGCCGAGGGGAACCCGGGCTGAGGCAGAGGCCGAGGGGGATCCGGGCTGAGGCAAAGGGGTCCTGGGCAGGGACAGGACCTAGCCGGAGCCCGCAGGCCCACCAGGCAGAGGGACTGGCAGAGCGGCCCGCAGCCTGGCGTCATGACGGCCTCCCGCCACGCCCTCCTCCCCGCGCTCGGCTCCCTCCAGAGCGGAAGCACGGGTCGAGCGTTGGTGACGCCATGGCTGTGCTTGCGACGCCCTGTCACTGGCAGGAACCAGGTACTGCGGCCCGCAGCTCCCGGGATGATCCCCTCTGGGCCTGAGGGCCTGGCTCACTGTCCCCGCTTCCCCAGGCCGGGCCGTCAAGGCGGGGACTGGGAGTGTCCGCGTCGCCGCCAGCGACCCCTGTTTTTAGTTATCCCCTCGCCCGAAGGCAGGGAGAAGTGGAAGATCTGGGCTTAGACAGAAGCAGGTGTCATGCACTTGACATGACTGATGACTATAAACTTTGGACGATTATTTTTGGGGGGAGGGTGGGGGACGGAGATGAGTCTCGCTCTGTCGCCCAGGCTGGAGTGCAGTGGTGTGATCTAGGTGCACTGCAACCTCCGCCTCCCGGGTTCCAGCTATTCTCCTGCCTCAGCCTCCCAAGTAGCTGGGATTACAGGCATCTGCCACCATGCCTGGCTAATTTTTGTATTTTTAGTAAAGACAGGGTTTCACCATGTTGGTCAGGCTGGTCTCGAACTCCTGACCTCAGGGGATCCACCCACCTTGGCTTCCCCAGGTGCTGGGATTACAGGCGTGAGCCACCACGCCCGGCCGGATGCTTCTTTTTGTTGGATTGCACGCCTGTACCCGTCTCCTCACTCCCCCATCGTTGATTTCCTCTCCCCACCCTACCCCTGCAATTAAAGTGCATTTTCTTTGGAAACTTTTTGTAGATCTTTGAAATAATTGGAAACCTCTGGTCTTGCTATGAGTTAGTCACAAGTCAGTGTGCTAGGACAGTGGTACGCTGAAGAAAAAGGCAGTGAAGCTGGTGAAAGGGAATGCTGAGTTCTGTCTTGTGAATAGGGACCCCCCCGCCCCGACCCCCAACACACACACACAGACGGCCATGCTGCTAGGCTTCTCACAGTCTCCCACCCTGAGCAACCCTGGGGATTTGCTGCTAATGCAAGGAGCAGTGCCTAACACAGGCTCCCAGTCTCTGCTTGTTTAAAGATGCATGAGATTCGGAATCAATCACTAAAGTAACTGGATTTACGCCACAGCAAATAGAACTGGGAGTATGTCCTGTAAAGATGAAAACCTGCGGGACTTGTGAGACTTTGGATTTTGGCCACTTGCCCTGGCGTGCCCTGTGGCAGCTGAATGAGTGCCAAGCACAGGGGGCTGACAATGGCCTGGCCTTGAGATGGCCGGACCCAGACCAGCAGCTGTGACTCACTTTCCCTGCCCTGCCTGGAAAGGGGTTCGAGGTATTTACCACCTTCCCAGCAGTGATGAATACACAGAAAGTAACATCTCTAGGTCATTCTGAGCTCCTTAAAATGGAAAATAAGAGGCCGGGCGCGATGGCTCACGCCTGTAATCCCAGCACTTTGGGAGGCCAAGGAGGGTGGATCACTTGAGGTCAGGAGTTCGAGACCAGCCTGGCCAACGTGGCAAAACCCCGTGTCTACTAAAAATACAAAAACTAGCTGAGCGTGGTAGTGCACGCCTGTAATCCCAGCTACTCAGGAGGTGGAAGCAGGAGAGTTGCTTGAACTCAGGAGGCAGAGGTTGTAGTGAGCCGAGATCATGCCACTGCACTCCAGCCTGGGACAAGAGCGAAACTCCTCCGTCTAAAAAAAAACAAAAAAACAGAAAATGAGAAACTTTCCCCAAACAGTGTTACACGGTGACTTGGGCAAAACTGACTCTCTACCAAGAGACACTTGACTGTAGTTTTCCTGGCAGGGACAGCATGTATGAGGTCTCTAGTGGCCCAATCTGTTGCCCTCGTTTTACCTGGTGTCACGTAGGGTGGATGACAGCTGTTGTTTGCCACGCGTTCCTGACAGAAATATAACCCTTCCAGTCATTCACCGTGAGCCTGACTGGTAGAGACTTTAGCAATGGGGAAGTACCACAGACTGTTCCATCAGGACAGTGCTGGGCCTGCAGTCCCCAGGGGGTACCCACTTGCTTAGCCAAACCCCAGACGTTTCATTTAAAAGCAGAAGTGAAAGGAAGACCAGGTTCCTGAAAGGGTTATTCTGACTTAATCTGGCTATAAAAATGCTATTGGCTGTTATTTGGTGTGGCCAAAGTGCACCCAGAATGTCTTCTCTCTCCATTCAGCGCACACGTTACTTTGGCTAAGAGGAGGTGAGCGGCACTCTGCCCTTCCAGAGCAAGCATGGAGCAACAGGATCAGAGCATGAAGGAAGGGGTGAGTGTGTTGCTCAGGGAGAGGGGCCAAGAGCAGGCTGGGCTGCCAGGGCCTGTTCAGCCGTCCTGGAGAGTCGCTGCGGGGGCTTCTGGCGTTGCAGAGGGAACTCTGTGTTGGGAGGGATCGTGGTGGGGAGAGGGCGAAAGTCTTGTCCAGCAGGTGGTCTTTTATAGGGAGGAGAGAGGTTTAGAGACAAGTGCTCTGTGGAAATCGTTCTACTGGAACAGTTTAAAAGCTCCTGCCTTTAAAAGCAGGATCTGTAACTGAATGGAAGAGACCCAAAGGATTCATTTGTCCCAACTTGAACCAAACACGTTAGCTGCAAAATCCTTCTATGGTTGGTGAGATGTTTCGCTCTGCCTTCGTTTTGCTTTTGGCTTCAGGGCAGTTAATTTACTTTTTCAGCAAGTAACATAGCTGAGCCGCATGAAAGCAAGATAAACTCAGAAAAGGCGTTGCTTGATTTGAATTTAGTTCAGATCTGTCACGTAGGTTTCCTGCCTTTTAGATACTGAGGCTCCCTTGTTTTAGAGACGAAAAATTTTCATGGACTCCCATAACATAATTGCAGTTTACTTTCTAGATTCCCTTGATTGAGGAGAATGCATAATGTCAGAAAAGTAACATTGACTTATTAACACTTTATAAGAATTTGCATTTATTCATCACAATAGCATCTGCTTATATTTGGAGTGGAGGAAGGGTGGTGCACATTTTTGCAAAACAGCATTTGTTCAGGCATGGATGTGAGACCCTCACCATAGGCAGACTGGAAACATGCTCTGTAGCACATAGATTAAGAGTGGGTCTTGGGAGGCCGAGGTGGGTGGATCACCTGAGGTCAGGAGTTCCAGACCAGCCTGGCCAACATGGTAAAACCCCATCTCTTCTAAAAATACAAAAATTAGCCAGGCATGGTGGCAGGCGCCTGTAATCCCAGCTACTCAGGAGGCTGAGGCAGGAGAATCACTTGAACCCAGGAAGCAGAGGCTGCAATGAGCTGAGATCGCACCATTGCACTCCAGCCTGGGCAACAAGAGCGAAACTTCATCTCAAAAAAAAAAAAAAAAAAAAGAGTGGGCCTGGGAAGTAGAAACCCCCAGGATTCATTCCTGCTCCATCCTATTCTAGCTGTGGGACTTGGGCAAGTTCTTCTGTGCCTCAGTTTTCTCATTTGTAAAATGGGAGTAATAACCATACCACCTCATAGGGTGCTGGAGCAATTAAATGAGACAATGCACGTAAAGTACCTGGCACAGAGTGAGTTCCCCGTAAATGTTACTACTTTTCTCTGTCTCTCTCTCTCTTTTTTTTTTGACACAGAGTCTTGCTCTGTCACCCAGGCTGGAGTACAGTGGTGCGATCAAGGTTCACTGCAACCTCCACCCCCTGGGCTCAGGCGATCCTCCCACCTCAGCCTCCTGAGTAGCTGGGATTACAGGCATGCACCACCACACCCAGCTAATTTTTGTATTTTTAGTAGAGACGGGGTTTCACCATGTTGGCCAGGCTGGTCTAAAACTCCTGACTTCAGGTGATCTGCCCGCCTCAGCTTCCCAAAGTGCTGGGGTTACAGGTGTGAGCCACCATGCCTGGCCATCATAAACGTTACTACTTTTCAATCATTCTTTAGAGCTGGCTTCTCCACCTCCGCATGATTGCCATTCGCCGCTGGCTAATGCTTTGTTGTAGGGGCTGTCTTGTGTGTTACAAGATGTTTAGCAGCATCCCTGGCTCTACCTTCCAGATGCAGTAGCACCTTCCCCCAGGAGTGACAACCAATGTCCCCGAGAGGGCAGAATCAACTCCCAGCCCTCAACTGAGAGGCACTGCTTTGGAGTCTACTCAGCCCCTTCGCTTGGGTCATCTTGTTTGTCTCACAACTAAGAAAGTGTCAGACAAATCAAGTGTTATCACCTCCATTTTATAGAAAAGAAACGGAGGTGACGAGGACTTAGGTGTTTGGGGGTCAGGAAGGTCTGCTGTCCAGAGAAAGGCACAACGGTCACGTTCCCCACGTCCACCAAGTGCAGCTGCAGAAAGGAATGGAAACACCCCCACGTGGCAGGCCCTGAAACTGAGTAACACATTGCGAAAGGAAATGATTCAGATGGCCACATGTGAGAGGCATGGGCTGACCCCGCTGCCCGCTGCCTCAGCCCTCCAGGGAAGGAAGCCTCCTCTGGGCCAGAGGGATGAAGGTGGAGATGGGCTTCCCGCTCCTGAGAGCAGCCTGCCCCTTGGGGAGAAAGCCAGGGCGTGCTGGGCTTCCTGAAACACTCCGAAGGAAGCGATTCCAATGGTCTGTAAGAATCTGGGAAATCATTAAGTGCAGCCAAGAGTGGATGTAGGAGTCAAGGAGAAACGCGGGGGCAGGCGAAGCCTACAGAGGCTGCGCGGTCTGGAGAGGAGGGCGTCAGGCAGTGTGGAGCCAGCTCCCTGCCCCTCAGTGGTTGTGTGGCAGTGGCCTCACTGGCCTTTTCTCTTCTTTTTCTTTCTTTTAATTTTGAGACAGGGTCTTACTCTGTTGACCAGGCCAGAGTGCAATGATGGGATCATAGCTCACTGCGGCCCTCAAGTCCGGGGCTCCAGCAATCCTCCCACCTCAGCCTCCCGAGTAGCTGGGACTACAGGCATGTAGCACCACGCTTGGCTAATTTTGAAATATTTTGAAGAGACGGGGTCTCACTATATCCAGGCTGGTCTTGGGCTACTGGGCTCAAGTGTGCCTTCTGCCTCGGCCTCCCAAAGCGCTTGGATTGTAGGCCTGAGCCACTGCACTCAGCCCTGCTTTTCTCTTATGTAGAGGGCAAACACTGACATCTATCAGATGTGCACCAAGGACTTTCTGCCAGGAAAAAAAGACTCTTGGTCTGAAAGAGAAAAATAAAATGGATTAGGAAAAAAAAAAAAGGTACAACAAGATATTTTACAACTACATAAGAATTGAGGGCCAGTTGCAGTGGCTCTGGCCTATAATCCCATCAGTTTGGGAGGCCGAGGCAAGCGGATTGCTTGAGCCCACAAATTTGGGACCAGCCTGGGCAACATGGCGAAACTTGGTCTCTACAAAATATACAAAAATTAGCTGGACATGGTGACCGCGCCTATAGTCCCAGCTGAGGTGGGAGGATCGCCTGAGCCTGGGAGGCAGAGGTTGCAGCGAGCAGAGATAGTGCCACTGCCACTGCACTCCAGCCTGGGTGACTCCAGCCAGAGTGAGACTCTGTCTCAAAAAAAACAAAGGATTGTTGAATAAAGTTCCCCACCTCAATAAAAAGATGCCGAAGTGCTTTGGAAAATCAAGACACATTTTTGTGCAGTGGCTCCACCAGCAACTAGTTGAGTATCCTAACTAGTTGAGCAACTAACACCCCTCTGTGCTCTCTGGGTCCTCACTGATATTCATTTGTAATTAATGGATTAATTAACCCATTTGTAACACCTACTACAGACCAGGCATGGTCCTAAGTGTTCTATACCAGTGAACTCATTTATTCCTGTGGTGGTATCATTATCCTCGAAAGTTTTTTTTTTTTTTTTTTTGAGGCGGGGTCTGGCTCTATCACCCAGGCTGGAGGGCAATGGCACAATCACGGCTCATTGCAGCCTCCTGGGCTCAAGCGATACTCCTGCCTTATTTTTAAATTTTTTTATAGAGACGAGGTCTCACTATGTTGCCCAGGCTGGTCTCAAACTCCTGGACTCAAGCCATCCTCCTGCCTCAGCCTCCCAAAGTGCTGGGATTACAGGCATGGACCACCAGGCCAGGCCCATTATCCCCATTCTAAAGGTGAAGGAACTGAGAAGTTCAGGGAGTTGCCCAGGGCCACACAGCCCAGCAGAGCCAGGCTTCCATTCCACACTCCTGGGCTCCAGAAGCTGTGCTCCAAACCACCACAGCGGCTGACGATGCTCATCTCTCCCTGCGCCTTCCACTACCTGTTTGTGAAACTGAGTTCAACAGTGTGATAAAGTGATATAGCTTGAAGTACTGATCCTCCATGAGCGCTGACTACTCCAGGGATGTTTGCATTCTGACTGGAGATTCCTAACAAGGAAAAGTTTTGAGCTGAAAGAATGTCTCTCTGACAACGGAAACTTCAGGATGGATTTCTAAGGGAGATGGTTTGGGCTCCCTTCCCAGTGACCTTGAATCGCACCCTGTCAGAAAGTCAGCCTTGAGGACTGTCAACCTAAAAAAAGAAATGGAAGCAAAATTAATGTAGAGAGTGTACTGGGGCCAAGATTGAGGACTGTAGCCCTGGGAAACACTGGGAAGTACTTTGGAGAGCGTAGGAGAGGTTCAAGATTTTAAAGAAAAAAGGACAAATCAGGAGAGGAGTGATTACAAACGGTGTTTGTTAGGAATTCTTACTGGTTTAGAGAAATGACATTGATTTAGTGATAGGCTATACTTTTTTTTTTTTTTTTTTGAGACAGAATCTTGTTTTTGTCACCTAGCCTGGAGTGCAATGGCACGATCTCGGCTCACTGCAACCTCCACCTCCTGGGTTCAAGCAGTTCTCCTGCCTCAGCCTCCCGAGTAGCTGGGATTACAGATGTGCGCCACCATGCCCGGCTAACTTTTGTATTTTTAGTAGAGATGGGGTTTCACCATGTTGTCCAGTCTGGTCTCGAACTCCTGACCTCGTGATCCGCCCACCTCAGCCTCCTACCAAAGTGGTGGGATTACAGGCGTGAGCTACTGCGCCTGGCCTACATTGTTGACTGTAGAGTATGCGTTATGGTGTCTGGTGTATGGCATTGTTAGGCTAATTTACTGCTACTTGGTGGCAACACTCAGTGTAGAGTCCACATAGCAGGCAGATGACTTAGCTCATGTGGGAATAAGATGTGACTGCTGCTGTATTTCAGTGCTTTGCTGGACCGGTCATTTAAAGGGGTGCACATCCCCCCAAAAGTTTCTTTTCTTTCTCGGGGTGGTTGTTATTACTAAAGTCTCAAAATGTTCTCTGTATTATGAAAGGCAGGAAGCTGGTTTACTGACAGCATGAGGAATGTGGTTTCTGGTTTCTCCCTGAAGCACAGCTCAGAGTCATGGCAACCTCCTTAGCCTCTAAGGAGAGCCCCTCCCGGTCACGGCTGGGGGTCACTGGAGCTTCCCATTTTAACAAGCTGGCCAGAGACCCGCACATCCTCTTTAGCCCCTCCCTTTTCCTCATGCCCTAATCCAGCCCAGTACCAAATTCTTTTTGTTCTCCCTCCTGGAAAGCAAAAAAAGAAAGAGAGGGCTTAAGCCTTCTTTCTACTATGTGCCTTTTAAAATGTAGTACTGCATCTTTATTGAGAATATAACTCAATACCATACAATTTCACCCCTCTAAAGTACACAGGCCCAGGCTGGCACTGTGGCTCACACTTATAAAACCAACACTTTGGGAGGCTGAGGTGAGAGGATTGCTTGAGACCAGGAGTTCAAGACTAGCTTGGGCAACATAGCAAGACCCTGTCTCTATAAAAAATGTAAATAATAGCCTGGTGTGGTGGCTCACACCTGTAATCCTAGCACTCTAGGAGGCCAAGGCAGGTGGATCACTTGAGGTCAGGAGTTTGAGACCAGCCTGGCCAACATGGTGAAACCCCATCTCTACTAAAAATACAAAAATTAGCCAGGCGTGGTGGCATGCACCTGTAATCCCAGCTATCCGGGAGGCTGAAATTATGAGCTGCACTCACAGTGAGCTGAGATTGTGCCACTGCACTCCAGCCTGGGCGACAGAGCAAGACTCCGTCTCAAAACAACAACAACAAAAATTTAAATAAATAAAGTATACAGGCTGGGCATGGCAGCTCACACCTGTAATACCAGCACTTTGGGAGGCTGAGGCAGGAGGATTGAGACCAGCCTGGGCAACGAAGTGAGACTCTGTCTCTACACACACACACAAAGTACATATTAATATATAAAAGTATACAATTTATCACCAAAGTGAAATAAGCCAGGCACGGGAAGACACATGATCTCATGTGTGGAATCTGAAAAAGTTGAACTCTGTAAGTCGAACTCACAGGGTGAGAAGTGGTGTCTCATGCTGATTTTTATTTGCATTTTCCTCATGGGATATCAAGTCTTTTTAATTCACATCCTCGATAGTCCTCAAAGCTGGTACTTTTAACACCTACCATGGCCCATTCCATTACCCAAGTGCCCATCTGCTGTCTGCTGGCCTCTGCAGTAACCCGCTCCTTGGTCTCCCTTCTGCTCTGCACGTGGCAGCTAGGGTAATTTTTTAATCTGTTATTTATTTTTTGAGACAGAGCCTTGCTCTGTTTCCCAGACTAGAGTGCAATGGCGTGATCTCAGCTCACTGCAACCTCCTTCTCCTGGGTTCAAGCGATTCTCCTGCCTTAGCCTCCTTAGTAGCTGGGACTACAGGCATATGCCACCATGCCTGGCTTATTTTTGTATTTTTAGTACAGATGGGGTTTCACCATGTTGCCCAAGCTGGTCTCAAACTCCTGACCTCAAGTGATCCTCCCGCCTTGGCCTTCCAAAGTGCTGGGATTACAGGTGTGAGCCACTGCACCTGGCCTGGAGTAATTTTTTAAAAGTTCAAGTCCTTCCATCCCACTCCTCAGCTACAGAGCACATGGAGGGAACAGATGGAGTGAATATGGAGTGAACGCCCAGTCTTTTCTGTGGCCCTCACCCCGGTTTGCCCTCCTTTCCCCACGCTCCAGCCACACTGGCCAAATTCCAGATGCTCAAAGGTTCTGAGCTCCGCCTGCCTCAGGCCTTTCCACATGCTGTTCTCTTTCTCTGAATCACTCTCTTCTTCTCCCTCCTCTCCTCAGTGAAATGTTGCTCCCCCGACCTCTCTTTTTAACCACTCCTGTGTTTTTCTTCTTAGTACTTACTACAGTTACAGCTTATTACATTCTCATATAGTTTCTTAATGTGTGTCTTTACCATTGACAGTAGTCTGCTGGGGGCAGTTGTCTTGCTTACCGAGGGTACTGTGCTTCCTGGAGTCCAGTTAGCTGGCCATGCGTATTTGTTTAATGAAGGTGGTTGGACCAGCAGGGTTAGTGAGAACCCACCCAGAATAACTTTGCTACTCTTAGGAGAGTGAGCGGTGATTCCTACTGCGCCCACAGAATGTGCCTGTGGCTTGAATTCAGGGAGGCAGTGAAAGAATGGAGGGTGAATTGAGTGCTCTATGCTCAGAGACTCTATAGCCTGATCATTTGGTCGCTCTGATCTCTCCTCCATAGTCTCTCTGATCATTTTTGCTGGGATCCCATCAAAGCAGTCAGGGAGCTGGCTATCCATGGTGCCTGGCAGAACCCCCAACTCTGGGGCATGAGCCCTGGGAACCAGCCAGCTCCACCAGCTGGGCTGTGCTTGTTGACTGTGCTGCTGGCCAGAACCCCACCCCTGACCCCAAAGGACTTCAAACCTTAGGGCACTCATCAGACTGAGGGAGTGGTCAAGAGCTGCACTTGGCTGTGTGAATGAAGCTGGTTGCAGTCTCGTCCTACTGAGAAGAGAATTAGAAAAGAACTTTTTTTTTTTTTTTTTTTTGAGATAGCGTCTCATTTTGTGGCCCAGGCTGGAGTGCAGTGGTGCAACCATAGCTCACTGCAGCCTTGAATTCCTGGGCTCAAGCGATCCTCCCACCTCAGCCTCCTGAGTAGCTGGGACCACAGGTGTGTGCCACCACACCCAGCTAATTTTTAAATTTTTTTTGGTAGAGACAGGATCTCCCTATGTTGCCCAATCTGGTCTCAAACTCCTGGGCTCAAGCGATCCTCCTACCTTAGCTTCTCAAAGTGCTGGGATTACAAGCGTTTGCCATCACACTCAGATAGAAGGGATTTTTTCTTTTTTCTTTTTTTTTTTTTTTTTTGAGACAGGGTCTTGCACTGTCACCCAGGCTGGAGTGCAGTGGTGTGATCTCAGCTTACTGCAACCTCCGCCTCCCATGCTCAAGTGATCCTTCCACCTCAGCCTCCTGAGTAGTTGGGATTACAGGTGCACATCATGCCCAGCGAATTTTTGAGTTTTTAGTAGAGACGAGGTTTCACCATGTTGCCTGGGCTGGCCGAGAACTCCTGGGCTCAAGCAGTCTACCCATCTCAACCTCCCACAGTGCTGGGATTATAGGCATGAGCCATCGTGCCCAGAAGAGAATTTTTTAATCAACATTTTCTTCCCTTTCTTCCTCCCACCCCCACCCCTCTCTCTTCGTCTGTAACAAAATCAAGCAGTAGAATAGCTATAGGGGAGGGATTTTTGTCTGTCTTGTTTGTTCACCGCTATATCCCCCACACTTAGAGCAATGCTGGTTCACATTGGGTGCCCAATATGTTGAATGATTGAATGGCTGAATAGACGAGTGAATGAATGAATACACAGAGCGAGTCAGATGGGAGGTGAGCCAAGCCTATTGTGTGTGCATATGTGTGTGTGTGGGGTGGGCTGTGTGTATGTGTGGTGTATTTGTGCCTGTGTGTGTGGGGGTGGGGGGTGGTGTGTATGTGTGTGGTGTGTGTGGGGTATGTGTGTGGTGTGTGTGGGGTATGTGTGTGGTGTGTGTATGATGTGTGTGTGGTGTATGTATGTGTGCATATGTGTGGGGGTGGGGTGTGGGTGTGTATGTGTGGGGTGTGTGTGGAGGATGTGTGTATTGTGTGTGTATGTGTGTGTTGTGTGTATTGTGTGTGTGTATTGTGTGTGTAGTGTGTGTGTATGTGTGTGTGTATTTTGTGTGTGTGTGTGTGTTTGCTCTTCACCAGGGCTCCTTGCAGATGCCGCCTTTCAGAGGTTCACTCCACCCCATCTGGGGCCCCATGACAAGGCAGGAAAGATATTGTTTCTCTCCCTATCTGGTTCCTCACTTACTTCTCTCAAGACGTCCTCTTTAGGCTGGGCGCAGTGGCTCATGCCTACAATCCCAGCACTTTGGGAGGCCGAGGCAGGAGGATGGCTTGAGCCCAGGAGTTTGAGACCAGCTTGGACAATATAATGAGACTCCTGCCTCTATAAAAAAAATTTTTTTAATTAGCCAGGTATGATGGCATGCACCTGTAGTCCCAGCTACTCAGGAGGGTGAGGTGGGAGGATCACTTGAGCCCAGGAGGTTGAGGACACAGTGAGCTATAATAGCACCACAGTGCTCCAGCCAGGGCAAGAAAGCAAGACTCTGTCTCAAAAAAAAAAAAAAAAAAAAAAAAGATTCTCTGTAGATTTAGATTCAGTGGGATAGTGCTCGTCTTGTCTTTGGAGGGCCGAGCATGAACCTCTGTCACCTGTGAAAGGGGGCTCTCTGGCCAGGCACAGTGGCTCATGCCTGTAATCTCAGTACTTTGGGAGGCCGAGGCAGTCAGATCATGAGGTCAGGAGATCAAGACCATCCTGGCTAACACAGTGAAACCCCATCTCTACTAAAAAACACAAAAAATTAGCCGGGCGTGGTGGCGGGCGCCTGTAGTCCCAGCTATTCAGGAGGCTGAGGCAGGAGAATGGCGTGAACCCGGGAGGTGGAGTTTGCAGTGAGCCGAGATTGCGCCACTGCTCTCCAGCCTGGGTGACAGAGCAAGAATCCATCTCAAAAAAAAAAAAAAAAGAAAGGGGGCTATCCATCAGAGTAGATGGAAGAAGGTCCTTTCATGGCAAGTCAGAGAGCAGCGTCCCAAGCGCTCTCCAACAGCAGATTCACCTCTGCAGCTAGACATGGTTGTAATTAATCCTGGCAAACACTCTGTGAGAGAGTGTGATTGTCCTCATTTTAGAGATGAGGAAACTGAAGATCCCAGAAATTAAGCTGAAAAGTGGCATCGGGTAGATTCAAAACTGAGGCCTGTAGATTTTAAGCCCACAGCTCCTTCTTGTCATTAAAGATTGTCTGGAAGGAAATTTTCAGTGGCCCAAAATAGCCAAAAATTTCTTTTTTTCTCTTTGATTTTCTGGGAGTTTATGTTTGAGATGGTGCAAGAGCACATTTGCTACAGTTGGCAAATGCCCCACGTGGCAGGAATGTCACAGGAGCAATTCAAACATCAACTGCAGTAGCTGCAGTGTTAGAGAAGTAGGTTTCAGCTTCTTTCTGATGCGGTGGTTCTCAAATGGAGCACTTCCCCACCGGGGGACACTTAACAATGTTGGAAGACATTTGGGTTGTCGCAGCTGAGGAGAGGGGTGCTACTGGCACCGTGTTTACAGGATGCTGTAAACATCCTGCTGTGCTCAGGACAGCCCCCATAACAAAGAATTATCAGACCCCAAGTGTCAAAAGTGCTGTGGTTGAGAAAGCCTGTCATAACCCAAGGTGGGTTGATGGTAGGTTTCAAGGAATGGAGTAGTCTCAAGACTACGGATCTTCAGATTCTGTTACATCTTTCTACGAAACTAAAGTAAAGCGGGAGGGCCCTGGAACCCTGGGGCTGCTTCCTGACCTAAGCTGTGATCTCTGCAGAGGCTGACGCTTGTGCTTGCCCTGGCAACCCTGATAGCTGCCTTTGGGTCGTCCTTCCAGTATGGGTACAACGTGGCTGCTGTCAACTCCCCAGCACTGGTAGGTCACTGTGGTGAGCAAGATGTGGGGAGGGCATTTGGAGCAGCCCATTTCCTGGGTGGGACTGGCCAGCGTGGGGCTGTTCACGCAGTGGGTCCTGAAGCAAAGGGAGAGGGAAACACCCTCCGGACACTGTACAGACCCAAGGGAACTCGCAGACACAGGGCTCTTGGGATAAGCCAGGTCTGGATGGACACACAGTGGGCTGGGCTCCAGGGGGGGCTCAGATCTTCTGTGGCCTTGCCGTTTAGAGGGAATCGGAGGGGCCAGGGGTCTCCCAACTGATTGGAAAATTGGAGTCATCCCTTTCTGGCTGAGAAATACCCAGGGTGGTTTGCTGCTCAGAGGCTTCCCAGCCCTCCCGGTGGGTGCCCACCCTTCTCGCTGCTCATGAAGCTCTGTCCTGCCTCCCATCACCCCCCGGTTAATAAGGTTGGTCTCTGTGTGCCCAGGTTATTTCGTTGGGTGTCCTAACAGCTAATGTTCTTCCTGCAAAACCGGATCAAATTATTTTGGTGTTCTGTTTTGCTTTGTCTCCTAGCTCATGCAACAATTTTACAATGAGACTTACTATGGTAGGACCGGTGAATTCATGGAAGACTTCCCCTTGACGTTGCTGTGGTCTGTAACCGTGTCCATGTTTCCGTTTGGAGGGTTTATCGGATCCCTCCTGGTCGGCCCCTTGGTGAATAAATTTGGCAGGTAAGGGAAGGTGAATTTTTAATTCCCTGAAACTCATAGACCCCCATCAGAGCTAAAATATAGGCCTAAAACTGAAATCCTTACCATGAGGCTAAGATAATAACCACTGTGGTCATTTTTCTTTTCTTTTTCTTTTTTTTTTTTTTTAATTTTTGAGACGGAGTCTTGCTCTGTCAGCCAGGCTGGAATGCAGTGGCGCGATCTTGGCTCACCACAACCTCTGCCTCCCAGGTTCAAGCGATTCTCCTGCCTCAGCCTCCTGATCCTGGGATCACAGGTGTATACCACCATACCCGGCTAATGTATTTTTAGTAGAGACGGAGTTTCACCATGTTGGTCAAGCTGGTCTCAAACTCCTGACCTCAGGTGACCCACCTGCCTCAGCCGCCCAGAGTGCTGGGATGACAGGCGTGAGCCACTGCGCCTGGCCGGTCATTTTTATTTTCTAATGGGGTCAGAAAAGAAGACCAGACATTGACAGTGTATGGGGACCTAGGCAGGGTCTCAGGGGTTAAGAAGCAGGGGTGGCCGGGGATCTACAGGCTCTCGGGCAGACCGGGAAGGAGCCGTGTGTGCTTGTGGAGACCCAGGACTTGCTTCGGTTCATACTGCCCTTTTGCCCCCACAGTGTCATCTAGGACATCTCTCTTGTGACATCAGCCTCGTGAACAAAGGGGTCAGGGCTGTATCTTTGCCCCTATTTCTAGAAACATTAGAAATGCCATATTTTATTCCAAAAAAGTGTCCTTAAGATGTCACACTCCCCCGTGTGAATTCCATGGACATTATGGAAGACCTAGTTAGAAACAGAATTTTAGAGGTCCCCTCGTCCAATCCCTCCAGGGATGAGGAGCACATGGGGCTGAGTGAGGTCACAGATCTAGTGAGCCCAGAGTAACCCAGACTCTGACTCCTCCTCCAGTATTTCAAGAAAAGAATCTGAGAATAAAAACACACAGCCAGGCGCGGTGGCTCACGTCTGTAATCCCAACACTTTGGGTGGCCGAGGCGGGCGGATCACCTGAGGTCAGGAGTTGGAGACCAGCCTAGCCAACATGGTGAAACTCCATCTCTACTAAAAATACAAAAATTAGCCAGGCATGATGGTGGACGCCTGTAACCCCCCTACTCAAGAGGCTGAGGTCAGAGAATTGCTTGAGCCTGGGAAGCGGAGGTTGCAGTGAGCTAAGATCGCACCATCGCACTCCAGCCTAGGCAACAAGAGCAAAACTCCGTCTCAAAAAACAAACAAACAAACAAAAAACACCGCCGCAGCTTTGGGATCTAACATCCTCTGGAGAGGTTAGTGTTGAACCCACAGTTTTCCCTGTGGGCCCTCATGGAGCAGAACATCCCTCCAGTCAGAATCAGACCTGTGGGACACTTCTTGAGTTAAGAGCGCGCCGTTTGGCCCACAGATGGAGCCGAAGGTTGCTAATTGAGCTGTCTACTTAAGAGTCTGATAAACACTATTTGGCTATTTGCCGTTTTCTTAAGTATTTGTGGGTGTTATTTATTTCTTTATTTTTTGAGGTAGAGTCTTGCTCTGACACCCAGGCTGGAGTGCAGTGGTGTGATCTTGGCTCACTGCAACCTCCACCTCCTGCCTCAGCTTCCCAAGTAGCTGGGATTACAGGTGTCTGCCACCATGCGCAGCTAATTTTTGTATTTTTAATAGAGACAGGGTTTCACCATATTGGCCAGGCTGGTCTCAAACTCCTGGCCTCAAGTGATCCACCCACCTCAGCTTCCCAAAGTGCTGAGATGACAGAGGTGAACCACCGCGTGTGGCCAGTGTTATTTAAATAGCAACTAACTTTTATTAATGAGTTCCTATGTGCCAGGCACTATCCTGTGTTTAGAGGTACTATTACAATCTTCACTTTATTTTTATTTATTTTTGAGGTGGAGTCTCACCCTGTCACCCAGGCTGGAGTGCAATGGTGCGATCTCAGCACACTGCAGCCTCTGCCTCCCGGGTTCAAGCAATTCTCCTGCCTCAGCCTCCCAAGTAGCTGGGATTACAGGTGCGTGCCACCACACCCAGCTAATTTTTTGTATCTTTATTAGAGATGGAGTTTCACCATGTTGGCCAGGCTGGTCTCAAACTCCTGACCTCGTGATCCACCCGCCTTGGCCTCCCAAAGTGCTGAGATTACAGGTGTGAGCCACTGTGCCTGGCTAATCCCCACTCCATTTTAAAGATGGGGAAATGGTGCACAGAGAGATTCTGTAACTTACCCGAGATCACACAGCTGGGAGGTGGCCGGGACTGCAACCCAGCATATTTCACTTCTAAGCATGAGCAAGTAATGTGTATACTCTACTTTTGTTACTTAGGGAAAATATCTTCTTAATCTGTTGCTTTATTTTTTTAATCATACATATAGTACCTTTTTTACGCAAAATTTTAAAGTCTTCAAGTGGTCAAATTTATAGATTTTGCTTCTCAACTGGGGACACTTACAAAGCAAAAACCATAAATATATATGTGTGAGACAGGGTCTTACACTGTCACCCAGGTGAGAGTGCAGTGGCATGATCACAGCTCATTGCAGCCTTGAACTCCTGGGCTTAAGGGATCCTTCTGCCTCAGCCTGCTAAATAGCTGGAACTACAGGTGTGTGCCATGATGCTCAGCTCATTTTTTAGTGTTTGTAGAGACAGGGTCTCACTATATTGCTCTGGCTGGTCTCAAACTTCTGGGCTCAAGCAATCCTCCCACCTTGGCCTCCCAAAGTGCTGGGATTATAGGCACGAACCACTACGCCTAGCCTCTTCTATATTTTTAAAATTTATTTCACAATTTTGTTCGTCCAGATAGATGTGGTGTTTTATTTTGTATATATTAAGTGATGAGAGAGAACTAATTTTGTTTTATTTTTCCAAGTGGAAAGTCAGTTGCTTTCAAATTTATCTTAGTTATTCATGTTCCTTTACTCTTCCATTTAAAATTTTAAGTCAGCTTCTCGAAATCCCTAAAGAAAGATTCTGATTGGCATTGCTCTGAATTTATAAATTAACTTGGGGAAAACTGACATCTCTACAATGTTGACCTTTCCCACTCATGAGCAAACGAGAGCTTTCCATGGTCTTCAGGTCTTCCTACATGTCCTCCAATAAAGTTTCACCGTAAAGGACCAAGGATTTAGTTTTCTTTATCCTGGGAGTCACTGTGGTTCCTTGTCTGAAGTTTCATGTCTTTGTCATCAGTTCTGAGAAGTTTTCAGCCGATATCTCTACAAATATTGCCCTTCCCCAATTTTCTATATTCTTTGCTTCTAGAACTCCATGAAGTTCCTCTGTGTCTTTGAATCTCTCATATTTCCCATCTTCTTATCTCTCTCGGGTGCTTTCTAGGTAATTTCTGCAGGTCTACCTTCCTATTCATTAATTCTCTTTTCGGATGTAATAAACCTGCTATGTTTTTAATTATTTTATTTTTCATTTCAATAAGTTCTGTTTATTCGTTTTTAAAATCTACTTTCTATCATTGTTTTAGATAACTTTGTTTTATAGTTTTTTGTTCTTTCCTATAGTACTTTTTAAATTTTATTTTATTAGTTATTTATTTATTTTTTTGAGACAGAGTCTTGCTCTGTCACCCAGGCTGGAGTGCAATGGCACAATCTTGGCTCACTGCAACATCTGCCTCCTGGGTTCAAGTGATTCTACTGCCTCAGCCTCCCAAATAGCTGGGATTACAGGCACCTGCCACCATGTCCAGCCAATTTTAGTATTTTTAGTAGACATGAGGTTTCACCATGTTGGCCAGGCTGGTCTTGAACTCCTGACCTCAAGTGATCTGCCTGCCTTGGCCTCCCAAAGTGCTGAAATTACAGGCATAAGCCACTGTGCCCAGCCAGAAAATTTTAGGCCAAGATGATTTCACTGGGGACTTCTATCAAACACTGAAAGAGTAAGTCATTCACAAGCATACATAAATTATTTAAGAAAGTAGAGAAGGAGAGAACATTTCCCAACTCATTCTATGAGGCAAGCATAACTCTAACAACAAAACCAGACAGACACATTACAAAAAAAAAAAAAA